>NC_054476.1:141864757-142164757 GCF_017639515.1 Carcharodon carcharias
TGCTGTCCTCAAGCTGTACACCTGTTAAGCCAGATGTGAATTAACAACTGGTGAGCCAGTATCCAAACTAATATCCTGCTGGGAACAGACTGCACCAGACACTAGTTACCTGCTCATTCATCTCACAGCTTTTAGTGGGATATTGTAGTGTTTATAGTAGCTGCTTCTGCCTCTGTAACAGCAGTGACTGCACTTCAGAATATTTCATTGTAGGAAGTGTAGCAACATGCCTGAGATGTGCTAAAGCATTAAATAAACATAGGCACAGCTCGACCTGACTCAGAGCTCCCCGATGCAGCCACTGGTTATATAAGTGGGAAAGGGTTATGTCACCCCGGCAGCTGATGTATTCTGGTGTTAATGCTTACCTGTAGGCCAGTGATGAAAGTGATGGTGAGGAAGAGGCTGGTGAAGAATGTGAAACCATGACAGTTCCAGAAAACATTCGCGATGATCATTATGATGAAAAGATTGATGAGGAGGAGGAGAGGGTGATGTTGGAAAAGTACAAACAGGAACGGATGGATGAAATGTTCCCTGATGAGGTGGACACTCCAAAAGATGTAGCTGCTCGAATCAGGTATGTTGATGTCGGCTAATGTTTCTCTCGGTGGTGTGGGTGGTATTCAGTGATTCTGAGTGCAGGGCTTATTCTGAGATGTACACTGAGGGGAATGACTGACCATTCCATCCTTCAGGTATATCCTTTTTCTTTCATACATCTACAAGCAGTCGGGTTTGAGGTGTTAATGATATAAGTTAACATTCAGGAAACAAATAAGTTTCCCAGCTGCCTCGGCACCAAATACTTAACTACACGTCAGGAACACCCAACTCCATTTCCTTGTTTATGCCACATTAGGCAATGTTAATCGGTCCATTGTTGGACACTACCACCAGTCTTTGCACTCCAGAATCATGCCTCCTGCATATGTGAGTGCTCAAATGCCTGATTCATCTGTGTGACACACCACAGTCAGCAGCAAATCAATATGCATTGTCTTGGTTCATGAACAGAGATTGGTCACTGGGGTGAGGCACAGAAAGAGCAGGACTCTGACTGTCAGCCCCTTAGAGAGAGCTTGGAGGGGGAAACTAATGAAACTGAGTACGTAAGATGCTGTTGACAATTAAAATACCTCTGTTTTTGATGACTTGAAATATTGTAAATTCCTGGTTATGTTCCAACCTTTGCTTCTGTTCCCTGTGGGATGTTTTGCTGAGGTAAAACCCTCCATTGAAATCCTACTGCATGATAGTATACCACTGGTAAATATAACCTCTGACCATTAAAAGTCTACTTGAGGGGTTTGGATAGAGTAGGTAGGGGGTTTCTGTCTCCACTAGCAGCAGGGTCTGTTATCAGAGGAAACAGGTTTAAGGTAATTGGCAAAAGAGCCAGAGGTGACATGAAAATCTTTTATGCAGCAAGTTGTTGTGATCTGTAATGTGCTGGCTGAACGGGTGGTGGAAGCACATTCAATGGGAACTTTCAAAAGGGAATTGAATAAATATTTGAAAATAAATTGTAGGGATATGGAGAAAGAGCAGAGGAGTGGGATTAATGGATAGCTTTTTCAAAGAGCCAGAGCAAACACATAGGCCTCCTCCTGTGCTGTATCATTCACAGATGTTGGGGCAGGATGATTCAAGAGAAGCCAAATGATGTGCTTAGCTCCTCCCGAAATGATGCTTAATTATTCTGGACATGTTTTGTTCTCCGCAGGTTTCAGAAGTACAGGGGTCTGAAGAGTTTCCGGACATCACCCTGGGATCCCAAGGAGAATTTGCCACGGGATTATGCCAGAATATTCCAGTTTCAGAACTTTACCAGGACAAAGAAAAGAATCTTCAATGAGATTGAAGAGGAGGAGGAAGGTGCAATGGTAATTTGAGTGTGTGTTGGGGAGGGAGGTGCGAGTGTGTAACGTCCTTTCATAAACCGTACAAGGCAGGTCAGGATGTGGGTTTCACAAGCAGATGAGCAGAGATGGGGGGGTGGAGACTGCTGATGTTACTGAGTTGGAAATAGGTGCTTTGGATGATGGAGAGGATATGAGCTCAGGCTAGACAGGATGGTGACTGCAGGCAATCTGCTTCAACCTCAGGCACTGGCCAGAGAGTAGCTTCTTAACTTCAATATATGAGCTTACATCTTCAGTCATCATGCCTTTGTGTTGGTCAGGATCTGTATTTTTGTTTTATATGTTTAGTACAAAAATATTCAGAACTTGGTTTTTCTGACTACATGAGTGTAAGCTGAGTGTCACTGGGGAACTAGCTGGATTTTCTGAATCACGCTCTGGGGGAGCTGGGTTATACGGGTGAGCAACTAGCACCTTCACACCAGTGTATTCAGTGACTTGCCCACACCTCTTTTCCAATGTGTGGTCGGAGCACATTAAATACATTTTTAAAGTGGTCAGAGAAAAAGAAACAGGCAATGGAGGTGCTCTGGGGGCTGCAGGATGTGTTGTCCCATTTCTCTCTAATTACCCTCTCCTGGGGAGGTGTCGACTCTCGTTGGGGTTCAGTTCCACAGTACCTCACCATATGAGAGTGGGACAGTGCTGACTCACCATTTGGACTCCCAAATGTCCTGTGTGCATCTGCCCACGTTCTTCAGCTGGTGGTCATCTGCAGGAGCCCTGGCTGCTTTTCGCCCACTTGCTGCTACACGAGCTGAGATGTTGGAGTGGGCATGGATTAATGCCAGAACCTGGGACTGTTGTGGTCAATCAGGGCAGTGTCATATCGGCTGGTAAGTTCAGCCAGAGAGAGTTTGGTAACGGATTGTAATTTATCAGTTCCTGTCAGCCTGTACTGGTGTTGTAGCTGCTCCTTACTGTAGCTAACTTGTGTTTTATTTCCATGCCCACAGCCTGGCTGGTACGTCACAGTCCACATCTGTAACGTGCCTGTATCCGTGATGGAGAGTTTGAAACCTGAGATCCCGCTGGTCCTCTTCACCCTGCTGCCACATGAGCAGAAGGTAATGCAGGGGCAAGAGAGGGGTGAGGAAACAGGACGAGGGAGGATTGGTGGCAGAATTGTACCCCAGCATTATACAGTGTGTCACAACTCACTGGGAACAGTAATATCAAACTTCACTGTTCCCCGAGCCGCGAAAAATGTGAAAAAGTTTGATTAAACCACCAGATTGCCCCAATTCTACCCAACTGTTTAATTTAGGTTAACAGAATACAAGCACAGGTTTGTAAACTTAATAAGTAAAATACTGTTTATTGAACAAACTGACATTAACCAGTGGCAAAACAAAGAAATAGAAACTGCTCATTTCTAACACTATAACTTAAACTCTCCCACTTCTTAAATCCCCATACACACACATACAAGGCACATAAGACACACAAAAACATGGATTTTAAGGGTGGGATAAAACAGTTCAATAGCACCAATTCCGGAGAACAGGATTCGATGGGTTGATTTTGATCGATGTCATTCAAATTCCTTTCAGTTCTTATTGATGACATGAGGTGGTCTTCCAGCACTTTAAGTATTTAGTTCACTCTTTGAGCACTTGCCTTTCAGTGCCTCTGACAGTGATTTCCCCTTTGCTTCTGGACAGAGATTTTCAGAGAGAAAGCAGGTTATAGAAATATGAGGAGAGAAAAAACAGCTAGCTATTATTGTGGAATTACTGGAATCAAGGGAGAAAGAGGATTTAGATCTTGTTCCTTTCAGGCAAGGAACTATTCTGCTCTGCTGTCACACACCACCTGGTCAGGAGCCAATTAAAATGCTCTTGTCAGGCAGCTCCCTTGGTTCAGGACTCTTTTCCAGTACCATCCTGTCTTTCATGGCACACTCTGTTCCTGGACTGCAACATTGTATATATCTCTCATCCTGTTCCAGTGGACATGTCTTTCACCCTGCAGCCATTGTAATTCTGATCCACAGTCCAACAAAAAAAAATGTTCCTTACAAGTGACAGCCCTGTCCCCACCAGTGCTGTACCCCAGTATTTCACTATGACAGACCTGTCCCCACCAGTACTCTACCTGTGTTACACAGCTTTTTAAAATTCATTCATGGGATATGGGTGTCTCTGGCTAGGCCAGCATTTATTGCCCATCCCTAATTGCCCATGAGAAGGTGGTGGTGAGCTGCTTCCTTGAACCGCTGCAGCCCACATGGTGTAGGTACACCCACAGTGCTGTTGGGGAGGGAATTGCAGGATTTTGACCCCGCGACAGTGAAGGAACGGTGATATATTTCCAAGTCAGGATGGTGGGTGACTTGGAGGGGAACTTCCAGGTGGTGGTTTTCCTGTGACAGTGGCAGACCAGCCCCCATCAGTACTGTACCCCAATGTTACACAGTGACAGACCTGTCCCCACCAGTATTGTACCCCAGTGTTATAGAGTGACAGACCTGTCCCCACCAGTCCTGTACCCCAGTGTTATACAGTGACACACCTGTCCCCACCAGTACTGTACCCCAGTGTTATACAGTGACACACCTGTCCCCACCAGTACTGTATCCCAGTGTTATACAATGATAGAGCTAAGGATTGCACTGGCTTGGGCATTCTCAGATTGCACAATTGATCTGTCTGTTTAATGCCCATTGTAACTGAAGTAAATGTTTGATCTGGGTTAGAAATTGGCCTCACCTACTGAATTCTGAGGTTTTTCTTTCTTTCTGTTCCAGATGTCGGTGATCCATTTCCTGCTCAGGAGACACCTGACCAATGCTGAGCCAATCAAGTCCAAAGAGGAGATGGTTTTCCATTGTGGCTACAGGAGATTCCGGGCCCCTCCTCTGTATTCACAGCATACAGCAGGTGTGTGAGTTGGGCAGTACCGTGCTGGGACTGAGGGGGGGAGATCATCTTCGAGCTGAATCAGGTCCTGTTCTCAACTGGTATTCAGACTTTTATTTTCCAGTGTTAATCACTGCAAGAGAGTTGGGCACAAAATAGAGGTTGACATTTCAGTGCGATGCTGAGAGAGCTCCACACTGCCGGAGGGTCAGTCCTGAGGGGGTGCCGCACTGCCGGAGGGTCAGTCCTGAGGGGGTGCCACACTGCCGGAGGGTCAGTCCTGAGGGGGTGCCGCACTGCCGGAGGGTCAGCCCTGAGGGGGTGCCACACTGCCAGAGGGTCAGTCCTGAGGGGGTGCCGCACTGCTGGATAAAACATTATATTGAGGCTCTATTTGACGTTTCGGCTGGGTGCAAAAGGCTTGGGACACAAATTGAAGTAATCTCCACGGTATCCTGGCTAAATTTCTCTTTAAATCAACACCATTAAAAGCAGATTAAGTTGTATTTTGTCAAATTAATGTTTGTAGGACTATAGTGTATGTCAAGTGCCTGGTTTGATTGTGTCCAGAAGAACAGCAACAGTTCTTTAAAAATAAATCATTGACTGTGAAGCGCTTTGAGGTTTCCTGAAGACATCAATTGTTATTGAAAAGTGGAAGTCTGTTGCTCCTTTCTTTAACCGTTTCCTTTTCTCTCTCACAGCCAACAAGTTCAAATATGAGCGGTTTCTGCGTTCCAACACCACTGTGGTGGGAACTGTTTACGGCCCAATAACCTTCCCTCCAGCCTCGGTCTTGATGTTCAAACAAAGAGCAAATGGTACGTACAGCTGATTCTAATCAGTTCTGCCGGGTGATGGGGTGTCTCTGTGCCTAGGGGGTTGTTTGGTAGTAGGCCTGCATGAGGAGGGGTCCTCTGGGTAATAGATATGTTGCTGTTGGTGTAACAGACTGGAGTTATCTGTATATGTGCTGCCTGTGTTGAATTTTGCCGGTGGGGAAGCCTCCTCTCAAGCTCCACTCGGTATAGAGTGACTGGCGTGCTGCTGTTTGCCCCCTAGTTTTGGATAGATAATTTGGGGTTGGCCTCAGTGCCACATGGCTAGTGCAAGGGATATTGCCCGATGACTGATGTCCACTGCTGACCCCTGATAACCTGATCAGGTGGGGGAGGTCAATTGTAATGTCGATCTGGTAGAATAGCCTGCCAGTTCTTGGCATCATGCCCATGTGAAAAATAGCCACTAGAAATGGGCGTACTAGGGAGCTGGATATTCTGTCTCGTGTCACCTGCTTCGCTGGGTGTCGTGTAATCGGGGGCTGGGTTTAAAGCTGCTCCTGGTCCCATCGGTCACTGATGTGTAACTGTTTGTATTCTTTGTATTGCTGAATGGATCCTAGGTATGCATGACCTGATTGCAACGGGCTCTGTGCTAAAGGTCGACCCTGACCGAGTGGTCGTGAAGAGAATTACCCTAAGTGGCCATCCCTTCAAAATCATGACCAAAACCTCGGTGGTGCGGTACATGTTCTTCAACCGAGGTGAGAATGCGGTGTGGGGCGGGGGTCTGAGGAGAGGAAGAAGGATGTGGGGGGCTGCGGGGGTGAAGGGTGGGATAGATGGAATCCTACACGTTGGAATTTGTGAGAGCTGCTCCAAGTCGGAGATTGAGACTGCTGGTCAGGGTTGAAGTTTGAGCTGCAGGAGCGGCTCCGAGGAGGTTCCTGACAGCGAGTCAACTTGTTTAAAAATGCTGCATGAGCTTGGGGGGAGGGGTAGAGGAGCCAGGTGTAGCTGGGGCATCCCATTACAATCGAATCGCTGTGTCACAACACTTACAAATTGTAACTCCATTACTCATACTATTAAATAGTTAGAATCACCAATAATAATGAAACATCCCAAGGCACTTCACAGACTCAGGATAATGATTTATAATATAAATCAGTATAACACTGAGCCACAAAAGGAAAGATTAGGTCAGGTGACCAAAAGCTTGGTGAAAGAGGTAGGTTTTAGGAAGTGTCTTAAAGGAGGAAAGTGAAGTAGAAAGGGAGTGAGGTTTAGTGAGGGAATTCCACAGTCTGGGGCTTAGGGAACTGAAGGCACAGCCACCAATGGGGATGGCAATTGGGGATACACAGAAGGCCAAAGTGAGAGGAGCACAGAAATCATGGAGGGTTGTGGGGCTGGAGCAGATTACAGGGATAGTGAGGTAATGAAGGGATTTGAAAACAAGGATGAGAATTTTGAAATCAAGATGTTACTTGATTGGGAGTCAATGTAGTTCACTGAGCAGTGGGTGAAAGGGGAACAGGACTTGGTGTGCATTAGGACGTGTGCAGCAGAGTTTTGGATTACCTCAGGTTTATGGAGGTTAAAATGTGGGAGAGCAGCCCAGGAGTGTCTGGATTAGTCAAGTCTAGAGGTAACAAAGAATCAAAGAATCTGACAGCACTGAATGAGGCGATTCGGCCCATCATGTCTGTTGAGCTGTCCAATTCAGCTCATTCCCCAAGCGTGAGGATAGTGTAGAGAAAGCTCTGCTCTGTATCTAACCCTGTGATGTATCTGTCCTGGGAGTTTGGTACCGGAATGGAGAGAGATGAGGACAATTAACTTTCTTGCTGCTGCACTAATGAGCACAGTGCCTGTTGATACTGAGGGAGAGGCTTTGTTTTTACAGAAGACGTGCTATGGTTCAAACCAGTGGAACTACGAACCAAGTGGGGTCGAAGAGGTCACATCAAGGAGCCTTTGGGTAAGGAGATACTGTGTAAGACTTGGGGTTTTATACAGTGGGGTTTTATACTTGTTCTAGGTGTGTTGATCTGACAAGCAGCCTGATGGCCTATAAGCTTGATATACTGTGTTGCGGAGGATATGTCATTTCAAGAATGACTTGCGTTTCTGTAGCACCATTCCCAAACTCGGGATGTCCCAAAGCACTTTACAGCCAATGAAATACCTTTTGAAGAGTGGTCACTTGTAAAGTAGGAAACACAGCTGCCAATTTGCACACTGGTTCTGACAAACAGCAGTATAATAATGACCTGATGATCTGTTTTAGGTTTTGTTTGAGGGATAAATATTGCCCACCTCCAAGAACTCCTGTTCTTCTAATGAAATATGAAAGGGCTGTGGGATCTTTTGCATCGACCTGAGAGTTTTAGCCTGCCGTCTGAAAGAAGGTCCCTCTGACACTGCAATGCTCTCAGTAGTAACTCGCCAGTGTGACGCTCCCTCAGTCCTGACCCTCCGCCAGTGAGGCGCTCCCTCAGTCCTGACCCTCCGTCAGTGTGACGCTCCCTCAGTCCTGACCTTCCGTCAGTGTGACGCTCCCTCAGTCCTGACCTTCCGTCAGTGTGACGCTCCCTCAGTCCTGACCCTCCGCCAGTGTGACGCTCCCTCAGTCCTGACCCTCCGCCAGTGTGACGCTCCCTCAGTCCTGACCCTCCGCCAGTGTGACACTCCCTCAGTCCTGACCCTCCGCCAGTGTGACGCTCCCTCAGTCCTGACCCTCCGCCAGTGTGACGCTCCCTCAGTCTGACCCTCCACCAGTGTGACGCTCCCTCAGTCCTGACCCTCCGCCAGTGTGACGCTCCCTCAGTCCTGACCCTCCGCCAGTGTGACGCTCCCTCAGTCCTGACCCTCCGCCAGTGTGACGCTCCCTCAGTCCTGACCCTCCGCCAGTGTGACGCTCCCTCAGTCCTGACCCTCCGCCAGTGTGACGCTCCCTCAGTCCTGACCCTCCGCCAGTGTGACGCTCCCTCAGTCCTGACCCGCCGCCAGTGTGACGCTCCCTCAGTCCTGACCCTCCGCCAGTGTGACGCTCCCTCAGTCCTGACCCTCCGCCAGTGTGACGCTCCCTCAGTCCTGACCCTCCGCCAGTGTGACGCTCCCTCAGTCCTGACCCTCCGCCAGTGTGACGCTCCCTCAGTCCTGACCCTCCGCCAGTGTGACGCTCCCTCAGTCCTGACCCTCCGCCAGTGTGACGCTCCCTCAGTCCTGACCCTCCGCCAGTGTGACGCTCCCTCAGTCCTGACCCTCCGCCAATGTGACGCTCCCTCAGTCCTGACCCTCCGCCAGTGTGACACTCCCTCAGTCCTGACCCTCCGCCAGTGTGACGGTCCTGACCTGCCGCCAGTGTGACGCTCCCTCAGTCCTGACCCTCCGCCAATGTGACGCTCCCTCAGTCCTGACCCTCCTCCAGTGTGACGCTCCCTCAGTCCTGACCCTCCTCCAGTGTGACGCTCCCTCAGTCCTGACCCTCCGCCAGTGTGACGCTCCCTCAGTCCTGACCCTCCGCCAGTGAGGCGCTCCCTCAGTCCTGACCCTCCGTCAGTGTGACGCTCCCTCAGTCCTGACCTTCCGTCAGTGTGACGCTCCCTCAGTCCTGACCTTCCGTCAGTGTGACGCTCCCTCAGTCCTGACCCTCCGCCAGTGTGACGCTCCCTCAGTCCTGACCCTCCGCCAGTGTGACGCTCCCTCAGTACTGACCCTCCGCCAGTGTGACACTCCCTCAGTCCTGACCCTCCGCCAGTGTGACGCTCCCTCAGTCCTGACCCTCTGCCAGTGTGACGCTCCCTCAGTCTGACCCTCCACCAGTGTGACGCTCCCTCAGTCCTGACCCTCCGCCAGTGTGACGCTCCCTCAGTCCTGACCCTCCGCCAGTGTGACGCTCCCTCAGTCCTGACCCTCCGCCAGTGTGACGCTCCCTCAGTCCTGACCCTCCGCCAGTGTGACGCTCCCTCAGTCCTGACCCTCCGCCAGTGTGACGCTCCCTCAGTCCTGACCCTCCGCCAGTGTGACGCTCCCTCAGTCCTGACCCGCCGCCAGTGTGACGCTCCCTCAGTCCTGACCCTCCGCCAGTGTGACGCTCCCTCAGTCCTGACCCTCCGCCAGTGTGACGCTCCCTCAGTCCTGACCCTCCGCCAGTGTGACGCTCCCTCAGTCCTGACCCTCCGCCAGTGTGACGCTCCCTCAGTCCTGACCCTCCGCCAGTGTGACGCTCCCTCAGTCCTGACCCTCCGCCAATGTGACGCTCCCTCAGTACTGACCCTCCGCCAGTGTGACACTCCCTCAGTCCTGACCCTCCGCCAGTGTGACGCTCCTGACCTGCCGCCAGTGTGACGCTCCCTCAGTCCTGACCCTCCGCCAATGTGACGCTCCCTCAGTCCTGACCCTCCTCCAGTGTGACGCTCCCTCAGTCCTGACCCTCCTCCAGTGTGACGCTCCCTCAGTCCTGACCCTCCGCCAGTGTGACGCTCCCTCAGTCCTGACCCTCCGCCAATGTGACGCTCCCTCAGTACTGACCCTCCGCCAGTGTGACACTCCCTCAGTCCTGACCCTCCGCCAGTGTGACGGTCCTGACCTGCCGCCAGTGTGACGCTCCCTCAGTCCTGACCCTCCGCCAATGTGACGCTCCCTCAGTCCTGACCCTCCTCCAGTGTGACGCTCCCTCAGTCCTGACCCTCCTCCAGTGTGACGCTCCCTCAGTCCTGACCCTCCGCCAGTGTGACGCTCCCTCAGTCCTGACCCTCCGCCAGTGTGACGCTCCCTCAGTCCTGACCCTCCGCCAGTGTGACGCTCCCTCAGTCCTGACCCTCCGCCAGTGTGACGCTCCCTCAGTCCTGACCCTCCGCCAGTGTGACGCTCCCTCAGTCCTGACCCTCCGCCAGTGTGACGCTCCCTCAGTCCTGACCCTCCGCCAGTGTGACGCTCCCTCAGTCCTGACCCTCCGCCAGTGTGACGCTCCCTCAGTCCTGACCCTCCGCCAGTGTGACGCTCCCTCAGTCCTGACCCTCCGCCAGTGTGACGCTCCCTCAGTCCTGACCCTCCGCCAGTGTGACGCTCCCTCGGTCCTGACCCTCCGCCAGTGTGACGCTCCCTCGGTCCTGACCCTCCGCCAGTGTGACGCTCCCTCGGTCCTGACCCTCCGCCAGTGTGACGCTCCCTCGGTCCTGACCCTCCGCCAGTGTGACGCTCCCTCGGTCCTGACCCTCCGCCAGTGTGACGCTCCCTCGGTCCTGACCCTCCGCCAGTGTGACGCTCCCTCGGTCCTGACCCTCCGCCAGTGTGACGCTCCCTCGGTCCTGACCCTCCGCCAGTGTGACGCTCCCTCGGTCCTGACCCTCCGCCAGTGTGACGCTCCCTCGGTCCTGACCCTCCGCCAGTGTGACGCTCCCTCGGTCCTGACCCTCCGCCAGTGTGACGCTCCCTCAGTCCTGACCCTCCGCCAGTGTGACGCTCCCTCAGTCCTGACCCTCCGCCAGTGTGACGCTCCCTCAGTCCTGACCCTCCGCCAGTGTGACGCTCCCTCAGTCCTGACCCTCCGCCAGTGTGACGCTCCCTCAGTCCTGACCCTCCGCCAGTGTGACGCTCCTGACCCTCCGCCAGTGTGACGCTCCCTCAGTCCTGACCCTCCGCCAGTGTGACGCTCCCTCAGTCCTGACCCTCCGCCAGTGTGACGCTCCCTCAGTCCTGACCCTCCGCCAGTGTGACGCTCCCTCAGTCCTGACCCTCCGCCAGTGTGACGCTCCCTCAGTCCTGACCCTCCGCCAGTGTGACGCTCCCTCAGTCCTGACCCTCCGCCAGTGTGACGCTCCCTCAGTCCTGACCCTCCGCCAGTGTGACGCTCCCTCAGTCCTGACCCTCCGCCAGTGTGACGCTCCCTCAGTCCTGACCCTCCGCCAGTGTGACGCTCCCTCAGTCCTGACCCTCCGCCAGTGTGACGCTCCCTCAGTCCTGACCCTCCGCCAGTGTGACGCTCCCTCAGTCCTGACCCTCCGCCAGTGTGACGCTCCCTCAGTCCTGACCCTCCGCCAGTGTGACGCTCCCTCAGTCCTGACCCTCCGCCAGTGTGACGCTCCCTCAGTCCTGACCCTCCGCCAGTGTGACGCTCCCTCAGTCCTGACCCTCCGCCAGTGTGACGCTCCCTCAGTCCTGACCCTCCGCCAGTGTGACGCTCCCTCAGTCCTGACCCTCCGCCAGTGTGACGCTCCCTCAGTCCTGACCCTCCGCCAGTGTGACGCTCCCTCAGTCCTGACCCTCCGCCAGTGTGACGCTCCCTCAGTCCTGACCCTCCGCCAGTGTGACGCTCCCTCAGTCCTGACCCTCCGCCAGTGTGACGCTCCCTCAGTCCTGACCCTCCGCCAGTGTGACGCTCCCTCAGTCCTGACCCTCCGCCAGTGTGACGCTCCCTCAGTCCTGACCCTCCGCCAGTGTGACGCTCCCTCAGTCCTGACCCTCCGCCAGTGTGACGCTCCCTCAGTCCTGACCCTCCGCCAGTGTGACGCTCCCTCAGTCCTGACCCTCCGCCAGTGTGACGCTCCCTCAGTCCTGACCCTCCGCCAGTGTGACGCTCCCTCAGTCCTGACCCTCCGCCAGTGTGACGCTCCCTCAGTCCTGACCCTCCGCCAGTGTGACGCTCCCTCAGTCCTGACCCTCCGCCAGTGTGACGCTCCCTCAGTCCTGACCCTCCGCCAGTGTGACGCTCCCTCAGTCCTGACCCTCCGCCAGTGTGACGCTCCCTCAGTCCTGACCCTCCGCCAGTGTGACGCTCCCTCAGTCCTGACCCTCCGCCAGTGTGACGCTCCCTCAGTCCTGACCCTCCGCCAGTGTGACGCTCCCTCAGTCCTGACCCTCCGCCAGTGTGACGCTCCCTCAGTCCTGACCCTCCGCCAGTGTGACGCTCCCTCAGTCCTGACCCTCCGCCAGTGTGACGCTCCCTCAGTCCTGACCCTCCGCCAGTGTGACGCTCCCTCAGTCCTGACCCTCCGCCAGTGTGACGCTCCCTCAGTCCTGACCCTCCGCCAGTGTGACGCTCCCTCAGTCCTGACCCTCCGCCAGTGTGACGCTCCCTCAGTCCTGACCCTCCGCCAGTGTGACGCTCCCTCAGTCCTGACCCTCCGCCAGTGTGACGCTCCCTCAGTCCTGACCCTCCGCCAGTGTGACGCTCCCTCAGTCCTGACCCTCCGCCAGTGTGACGCTCCCTCAGTCCTGACCCTCCGCCAGTGTGACGCTCCCTCAGTCCTGACCCTCCGCCAGTGTGACGCTCCCTCAGTCCTGACCCTCCGCCAGTGTGACGCTCCCTCAGTCCTGACCCTCCGCCAGTGTGACGCTCCCTCAGTCCTGACCCTCCGCCAGTGTGACGCTCCCTCAGTCCTGACCCTCCGCCAGTGTGACGCTCCCTCAGTCCTGACCCTCCGCCAGTGTGACGCTCCCTCAGTCCTGACCCTCCGCCAGTGTGACGCTCCCTCAGTCCTGACCCTCCGCCAGTGTGACGCTCCCTCAGTCCTGACCCTCCGCCAGTGTGACGCTCCCTCAGTCCTGACCCTCCGCCAGTGTGACGCTCCCTCAGTCCTGACCCTCCGCCAGTGTGACGCTCCCTCAGTCCTGACCCTCCGCCAGTGTGACGCTCCCTCAGTCCTGACCCTCCGCCAGTGTGACGCTCCCTCAGTCCTGACCCTCCGCCAGTGTGACGCTCCCTCAGTCCTGACCCTCCGCCAGTGTGACGCTCCCTCAGTCCTGACCCTCCGCCAGTGTGACGCTCCCTCAGTCCTGACCCTCCGCCAGTGTGACGCTCCCTCAGTCCTGACCCTCCGCCAGTGTGACGCTCCCTCAGTCCTGACCCTCCGCCAGTGTGACGCTCCCTCAGTCCTGACCCTCCGCCAGTGTGACGCTCCCTCAGTCCTGACCCTCCGCCAGTGTGACGCTCCCTCAGTCCTGACCCTCCGCCAGTGTGACGCTCCCTCAGTCCTGACCCTCCGCCAGTGTGACGCTCCCTCAGTCCTGACCCTCCGCCAGTGTGACGCTCCCTCAGTCCTGACCCTCCGCCAGTGTGACGCTCCCTCAGTCCTGACCCTCCGCCAGTGTGACGCTCCCTCAGTCCTGACCCTCCGCCAGTGTGACGCTCCCTCAGTCCTGACCCTCCGCCAGTGTGACGCTCCCTCAGTCCTGACCCTCCGCCAGTGTGACGCTCCCTCAGTCCTGACCCTCCGCCAGTGTGACGCTCCCTCAGTCCTGACCCTCCGCCAGTGTGACGCTCCCTCAGTCCTGACCCTCCGCCAGTGTGACGCTCCCTCAGTCCTGACCCTCCGCCAGTGTGACGCTCCCTCAGTCCTGACCCTCCGCCAGTGTGACGCTCCCTCAGTCCTGACCCTCCGCCAGTGTGACGCTCCCTCAGTCCTGACCCTCCGCCAGTGTGACGCTCCCTCAGTCCTGACCCTCCGCCAGTGTGACGCTCCCTCAGTCCTGACCCTCCGCCAGTGTGACGCTCCCTCAGTCCTGACCCTCCGCCAGTGTGACGCTCCCTCAGTCCTGACCCTCCGCCAGTGTGACGCTCCCTCAGTCCTGACCCTCCGCCAGTGTGACGCTCCCTCAGTCCTGACCCTCCGCCAGTGTGACGCTCCCTCAGTCCTGACCCTCCGCCAGTGTGACGCTCCCTCAGTCCTGACCCTCCGCCAGTGTGACGCTCCCTCAGTCCTGACCCTCCGCCAGTGTGACGCTCCCTCAGTCCTGACCCTCCGCCAGTGTGACGCTCCCTCAGTCCTGACCCTCCGCCAGTGTGACGCTCCCTCAGTCCTGACCCTCCGCCAGTGTGACGCTCCCTCAGTCCTGACCCTCCGCCAGTGTGACGCTCCCTCAGTCCTGACCCTCCGCCAGTGTGACGCTCCCTCAGTCCTGACCCTCCGCCAGTGTGACGCTCCCTCAGTCCTGACCCTCCGCCAGTGTGACGCTCCCTCAGTCCTGACCCTCCGCCAGTGTGACGCTCCCTCAGTCCTGACCCTCCGCCAGTGTGACGCTCCCTCAGTCCTGACCCTCCGCCAGTGTGACGCTCCCTCAGTCCTGACCCTCCGCCAGTGTGACGCTCCCTCAGTCCTGACCCTCCGCCAGTGTGACGCTCCCTCAGTCCTGACCCTCCGCCAGTGTGACGCTCCCTCAGTCCTGACCCTCCGCCAGTGTGACGCTCCCTCAGTCCTGACCCTCCGCCAGTGTGACGCTCCCTCAGTCCTGACCCTCCGCCAGTGTGACGCTCCCTCAGTCCTGACCCTCCGCCAGTGTGACGCTCCCTCAGTCCTGACCCTCCGCCAGTGTGACGCTCCCTCAGTCCTGACCCTCCGCCAGTGTGACGCTCCCTCAGTCCTGACCCTCCGCCAGTGTGACGCTCCCTCAGTCCTGACCCTCCGCCAGTGTGACGCTCCCTCAGTCCTGACCCTCCGCCAGTGTGACGCTCCCTCAGTCCTGACCCTCCGCCAGTGTGACGCTCCCTCAGTCCTGACCCTCCGCCAGTGTGACGCTCCCTCAGTCCTGACCCTCCGCCAGTGTGACGCTCCCTCAGTCCTGACCCTCCGCCAGTGTGACGCTCCCTCAGTCCTGACCCTCCGCCAGTGTGACGCTCCCTCAGTCCTGACCCTCCGCCAGTGTGACGCTCCCTCAGTCCTGACCCTCCGCCAGTGTGACGCTCCCTCAGTCCTGACCCTCCGCCAGTGTGACGCTCCCTCAGTCCTGACCCTCCGCCAGTGTGACGCTCCCTCAGTCCTGACCCTCCGCCAGTGTGACGCTCCCTCAGTCCTGACCCTCCGCCAGTGTGACGCTCCCTCAGTCCTGACCCTCCGCCAGTGTGACGCTCCCTCAGTCCTGACCCTCCGCCAGTGTGACGCTCCCTCAGTCCTGACCCTCCGCCACTGTGACGCTCCCTCAGTCCTGACCCTCCGCCACTGTGACGCTCCCTCAGTCCTGACCCTCCGCCACTGTGACGCTCCCTCAGTCCTGACCCTCCGCCAGTGTGACGCTCCCTCAGTCCTGACCCTCCGCCAGTGTGACGCTCCCTCAGTCCTGACCCTCCGCCAGTGTGACGCTCCCTCAGTCCTGACCCTCCGCCAGTGTGACGCTCCCTCAGTCCTGACCCTCCGCCAGTGTGACGCTCCCTCAGTCCTGACCCTCCGCCAGTGTGACGCTCCCTCAGTCCTGACCCTCCGCCAGTGTGACGCTCCCTCAGTCCTGACCCTCCGCCAGTGTGACGCTCCCTCAGTCCTGACCCTCCGCCAGTGTGACGCTCCCTCAGTCCTGACCCTCCGCCAGTGTGACGCTCCCTCAGTCCTGACCCTCCGCCAGTGTGACGCTCCCTCAGTCCTGACCCTCCGCCAGTGTGACGCTCCCTCAGTCCTGACCCTCCGCCAGTGTGACGCTCCCTCAGTCCTGACCCGCCGCCAGTGTGACGCTCCCTCAGTCCTGACCCTCCGCCAGTGTGACGCTCCCTCAGTCCTGACCCTCCGCCAGTGTGACGCTCCCTCAGTCCTGACCCTCCGCCAGTGTGACGCTCCCTCAGTCCTGACCCTTTGACAGCTCATCGCTGCCTCTCTGTAAGCTCACTGGTGGGGGAGCGGCGTGTATACTGTGGCTTCTGTTTGTGATTTGTGGAGCTGTAATCTAATGGGCCTGTGTTTTTTTGCAGGGACTCACGGACACATGAAATGTTTGTTTGACGGCCAGCTCAAATCCCAGGATACTGTGCTGATGAACTTGTACAAACGAGTTTTCCCAAAGTGGGAGTATGATCCCTATGTTCCAATTCCGGTGGCATGGGAGAAACCTGAATCCAATGTCAACGTGCAGGAAATCGAGATGGACTAGAGTCTCTGATGTGATTTCAGAATGAGTGCCTTTTATTTAAAAATACCAATTTTCTGATTCGGCATCAGCTGGATCACAAGCTCTGATTTTTGTTTAAACTGTATTGAGTTGGGAGACTTGGATGTCCTGTTTGTTGGATGTCTTGAGACTTGTTTAAATTTGAAGAGGTCGTTGCAGTTCTGCTGCATTAGCACAAGGTGTCAGTGCTGTGCTTTGTTATAAAGACCATCATCGCCATCTGGTGCTGCTGGAAGATACTGTCTCCTTATACAGTCATTCAGCAGAAATTCTTACTGCATATTATTCCTATTGAATACCCTCTCCAAATTCACCCCTCTTTCCTCAGGCAGCCAACTTGTCCCTTCACTTGCCGAATACCAGAGAGTGGGAAGCGGCTGATCCTTGCAGAAATCACCTCGCCTCCTCCAGGGTCAGGCAATGTCTTTTAAAGGGGGTTTTGCTGATGTATTTCTCACTGCTACAGTCAAACCGACCAGTAATGTCAGTTGGGTGTCTTTATACAATGGCTAGCAGTCGATGAGGTTACAAACATATCAACATATGAATTAGGCATAGGCCACTTGGCCCCTCGATCCTGCTCTGCCATTCAATTAGATCATGGCTGATCTGATTATAATCTCAATTCCACATTCCCACCAACCCCCAATAACCCCCTTGCTTATCAAGAATCTACCTAGCTCTCTCTTGAATATCACAGAATCTTTACAGTGCAGAAGGAGGTCATTTGGCCCTTCAAATCTGCACCACACTGGCTCTCCAAAAGAACACTCCACCTAGTCCCACTCCCCTGCCTTATCCTCACTTTTCAGATAGCAATCCAATTCCCTTTTGATTACCTCGATCGAACCTGCCTCCACCACCCTTTCAGGAAGTTTCAGAAATTTTTCCTTGCATCACATTTACTCCTTTTGCCAATAGTTCTTGTTGCTCTCTTGAGTGGGAACAGTTTCTTACTGTTTACCCTGTCCATACCCCTCAGGAGCTTGAATACCTCTATTAAGTCTCCTCAGCCTTTTCTCCAAGAAAAAGAGTCCCAACCTCTCCCAGTCCATCCTCGTAGCTACAGTTCTTCATCCTGGGAATCATTCTTGTGAATCTCCTCTGTACTCTCTCCAATGTCTTCACATCCTCCCTCAAGTATGGCCCCCAGAACTGGACTCAGGCTTCATCTGGAGTACTAATTAGTGTCTTATACAAGTTCAAAATGATCCCCTTACTCTTGTACTCAAAGCCCCTATTAATAAAACCTAGGATACTATATACTTTAACTGCTCTCAATATGCCCTGCCATCTTCAATGACCTATGTACGTATACACCGAGGCCCCCCTGTTCCTGCACCACCCCTTAGAGGCTCTCCCTTTATCTTATGCTGTCTCTCCATATTCTTTCTGCTAAAATGGATCACCTCACACTTCTCTGCATTGAACTCCATCTGCCACTTGTTTGCCCAATCCACCATGTCTATGTCCTTTTGAAGCTCGAGACTATCCCCATCACAGTTGACAACATTTCCAATCTTCGTATCAAAAGCAAATTTTGAAATCATGCCCCGCACATCTAGGTCATTAATATATAACAAAAAACAAAGGTCCCAACACTGACCCCTGGGGAACTCCACTACAAACCTTCCTCCAATCTGAAAAACAACCATTTATAACTACCCTCTGTTTCCTGTCACTCAGCCAATTTCTTATCCAAGTGCCTACTTTCCCTTTTATTCCATGAGCTAGAATTTTGTTCACAAGTCTGTTTGACACTGTATCAAATGCCTTTTGAAAATCCATATACACCTTATCAACGTTTTCTGTTACCTCCTCAAAAAACTCCAACAAGCTAGTTAAACATGATTTACCGTTAATGAATCCATGCTGGCTTTCCTTAATTATCCTGCACTTAGTGACTATTGATTTTATCCCGAAGTATTCAAAGACTCTGCTTCCACTGCCTTTTGAGGAAGAGAGTTCCAAAGACTCTCAACCCTCAGAGCAAAAAAATTCTCACCTCTGTCTTAAATGGGTGACTCCTTGGTTTTAAATAGTGACCCCTAGTTCTAGATTCTCCCACAAGAGGAAACATCCTTTCCACATCCACCCTGTCAAGACCCTTCAGGATCATGTTATGTTTCAACAAGTCACCTTTTACTCTTCTAAACTCCAGTTGATACAAGCCAAACCTGTCCAACCTTTCCTTATCAGACACCTGCCCATCCCTGGTATTAGTCTGGCAAACCTCCTCTGAACTGTTTCCAACACATTTACATTGTGCATTCTGAATCGGGCTAGATGCTTTCTGTGGGTTTCCCTATAACGTGGATTGGAAGTGAGATACTTGGCAGTATGGACAATTAGGAACAGGGAGAGTCCATTCAGTCTGTTGAGCTTATTTCGCCATTCTGTTCGGGTTGACATATAACTTAAATCCATTTACCTGCCTTGCTTCCATATCCCTCAACACCCTTGCACAAATCCTCATTTTTTTACAGTTTCAATGGCTTTTTGGGAGAGAGAGTTCCAGATTTCCACTCCCCTTTGTGTGAAGAATTGTTTCCTGCTTTATCCCTGAATAGCCTGGTTCTATCATTCTAAGGTTTGGCATTCCACCAAAGGAAATAGTTTCTCTCTTTTGACACTTTCAACTCCTTGAATCGTCATCAACCGATCACCCCTTAATTTAAAGTTGAGGGCATACAAGACTGGTCCGTGTACCTGTTCTCATAAAGCTTTCAGCCTCAGCATCATTCTGGTAAAATGGTACTGTCCCCCAACCCTCCAGGCTGATATATCCTTCCTGAGGTGCGGTACCCAGAACTGAATCCAGTTACTCTCGATGAGAGTCTACTATAGCTCTGTACAACTCAGTGTTCAGGTGAATTCAATTTGGAAAGGAAGCTTACTGAATTTTCAATTGAGCCAAAGTGAATGTACTTCCAACAAGTTTCTTACAAAAATCCTCCAGCTTTAATGAAAAATAAACAATTTTCAAGAGCTCTGAACCATGAAACTACTCAACCACACTGTGTTCCACATCTTCTCCTAATGTAACTAAACCCTATTGTTTGATTTACTCCATTCTCTCCCCATTCCAGTTCTGCTTGTGCCCAGAAACCGTGACCTTGGCCTTACTCTTTGCCAAGATCTTTGTGCTTCCACAGAATCAGGCAGCATGAGGGAAGCCCAGTGCAGCAGCTGGCATCTACAGATCAGCCATAGCTGGGTGTTGGGAGGAGGCAGGGAAACGATTCACTCTCAGCCTCATTTTATACCATCAGAAGGATGTCTGTTCTGTGTAACAGGAGGTGACTGTGTGAGGGTCTGGTCTGTCCTGTATAACAGGAGATGCTGTACTGGGCCCTGTTTGGACCTGTATAACAGGAGGGTATTTGAAATATCATATGACTTAGGGGATTTTTGCACTGTATTTGTTCATTTCACATGCTTGTAAAACCTTGTGCTTGAGAGCAATTTTATTTATATATAATTAGAAGATCTCCTTTGACATTGCTCTTGGGACTCGCACTATAAGGGGTTTGTAAAAACTGAAGGATGGTGAAAATAGAACAAAGAGCAACAACTTGTTTTAATAGAGCACCTTTAACATAGCTTCCATTTGCTTAATGGCAATTAAACTCTCTGACCTTGAACATCTATTTTGTTGTGAGCAAAAGTGTGGGACAATGGCTCATGACCAATAATTTGGGATGCACTGATGCCAGTGAGAGTTGCGAGCTGACATTGATTTAAGCACAGTCTTTCTAATTTGTTGCTTTTCAATGTAATGAGCAACTGGATGAGGGGAAAATTATGGATCAAACATGAGAAAGAGAAATGGAAAGATGAAATGCTGACTAACACAGCAAGCAAGTGGTGGAAAGGAGAACTGCAGATGTTGGAAATGCACAGCAGCTGAGTCAGCAGTGGCGAGGGAATAGTAACAGGTTACTGCTTAGGTTAGATAGATCTCATTGGATTTGGAGGAAAATTACTGTAGACAGAAAATACAAACACATGGAAAAAGATGGTAAAAATCACGTGGTCTAGCTGGCTTAATCTAGCCAGACAATGCACCATGAACTTACCTCCCTCCTTCCCTATCCCAACAAACTCTCCAGTCACACACATGCCAGAAGCACATGCAATCTACTGGTGGGGATATCTTTATCAGGATATGTTCTGCAATGTCAGAGGTACATGACCTGGCTGTTTTCCATCACATAATCAAATGGATTAACACTACAGGAGTTACTAGCGCTCAAACCAAACCTCAATGGTCAAACTGGCAATCAGGAGCTGCATTCTAGAATTCAAAATCAACCTAGCTGCAAGTTACAAAGCTTCACAAACTCATTCCTGTTTGCTGAATTCTTGGGCACCATAATAACATATTTATCTCCCAGTAAAATGTCCCAAGGCAGTTCACCAAGTCACAGGTATTAGGACAGATAACCAAAAATGTGGTGAAACAGGTTGGTTTTTAAGGAACCATCATTCAGTTTGAATAGAAATGACATGACAATGTATAGAGTAGATTCACCAAGAAGATGCCATGGATGGGAAACTATAATTATAAGGCACTTGGTATACTTTCACTATTCTCACTCAAGTAGGGAAAGCTAAGAGGAGATTTAATTGAGATTTTGATTGCCTGGATAGGGAAAGACTTATTACCTCTGAGGAAGTCAGTAATGAGGGGACATTAATTTAAAATTGTTACAGAAATTTTAGGAAAAAAGATCATTACGCAGGGAATGATTTATCACAGGGAGTGGTTGAGGCAAAGACTGTTGTATCTTTTAAAGGAATATTGCATGAAAATTTGCACCAGACCAAGATACAGGATTATGGGGCGAAAGCAAGGCAGTGGGATTAGTTTGGGATTGATGCAGGGCTATTATCAAGAGAGTGGGGCAGTGGCACTTTGAGGCTACTAGCAAAGAGGCAGCACAGGCACAATGGGCTGAATGGCCACCTGTGCTGCCAGGGCAAGGATATTATTGTAGAAAAGACAAATATTGGACAAATTTGTGTGTTTAATATTTCATTGGGAGGTAAAGACTGCCAAAACTTGCTCAACTTACAACTCTTACAGGCAGCAGTGGGAAGGGGCTGTTACCAACACTGGATTTAATCCTCTGTCCCAAAACTGCATGGTCAGTGTGGTACAAGCTGTACTATAAGGAAGATCAAGGTCTTGCTGACACTAAAATAACAAATTATGGCTCAGTTCGAAGTCATTGTACACAATCTCTGGTGACTCCCCCTCCGAACCAGGACCAATCCTACACCTGAAATCATTATCCCACCCCCTAAGCTCATGATTTACATCCCAGAGCCCCCACCATTGTAAATCTATAACATGAGCTGCCAATAACTTTTCTTTGGAGGTGGTTGAATATTGGGAACAGGAACTGTTCAAATGGAAAATGTTTGAATTGTTTACGAGATTCCACAATTGAATTCCAAGTATTGCATTATTTTAAACAGGGTTTGTTGCTAATACTATTAGCCTGCACTAGCTCTATGCGCTGGCATAAATTTAATAGCTTTGAAAAGAAGTGTAATTTGATCTGTGATAAATACAACTAAGCCAGACATCTGTTGGTTATAAGCCATTACATTAGTAATCCGCGAGCTCTGGGATGTCAGTCCGTTGTTTTAGTTTTTACTGCCAGTTGGGGAGATGTTTAAGATCCCACGGCATTTTTTGAAGAGCAGGGGAGTTCTCCCTGTGTCCTGGCCAATGTTCATGCGTCAACTAACATTACCAAAACAAAGATCAACAGGTTATTCATCGTTCAGTGCTCAGCAAAGGACTTAGTTTCATACCCTTACGCTCTCACCTCAATGAATTTCGTGCTCAGCATGATACTGAACTCTTCTGCCGTCTTCGTCTCCGGGCTCACTTCTTTGGGCAGGAGTCCTCTCCCAGTTCAATGGATCCTTTTACCCATCTCCAATATTCTCCCTCCACCCGGACCCCTCCCTCTGGATTCTTACCTTCTCTCGATCTTTTCATTGAGAACTGTCGGCGCGACATTAGTCGTCTCAATTTCTCTGCTCCTCTCACCCATTCTAACCTGTCTCTCTCTGAACTTACTGCACTCCATTCTCTCAGGTCCAACCCTGACATTGTCATCAAACCCGCTGACAAGGGTGGTGCTGTTGTTGTCTGGCACACTGGCCTCTACCTCGCGGAGGCTGAGCGTCAACTCGCAGACACTTCCTCCTACCTCTCCCTGGACCATGACCCCACCACTGAACATCAAGCCATTGTTTCCAGGACTGTCACTGACCTCATCTCCTCTGGGGATCTCCCTCCCACAGCTTCCAACCTGATAGTCGCCCAACCTCAGACGGCCAGCTTCTATCTCCTACCCAAAATCCACAAACAGAACTGCCCCGGTAGACCGATCATCTCAGCTTGCTCCTGCCCCACAGAACTCATTTCTCGTTATCTTGACTCCCTTCTCTCTCCCCTTGTCCAGTTCCTTACCACCTACATCCGTGATTCCTCTGACACCTTACGTCACATCAACAATTTCCAGTTCCCTGGCCCCAACCGCTTCCTCTTCACCATGGACGTCCAATCCCTCTACACCTCCATCCCCCACCAGGATGGTCTGAGGGCCCTTAGCTTCTTCCTCGAACAGAGGCCCGAACAATCCCCATCCACCACTACTCTCCTCCGTCTGGCTGAACTTGTTCTCACGCTGAACAATTTCTCCTTCAACTCCTCTCACTTCCTCCAAATAAAAGGTGCGGCTATGGGTACCCGCATGGGCCCCAGCTATGCCTGTCTCTTTATGGGGTATGTGGAACATTCCTTGTTGCAGTCCTACTCCGGCCCCCTTCCACAACTCTTTCTCTGGTACATCGATGATTACTTTGGTGCCGCTTCATGCTCTCATCGGGACTTGGAAAAATTTATTAATTTTGCTTCCAATCTGCACCCCTCCATCATTTTCACGTGGTCCATCTCTGACACTTCCCTTCCCTTCCTTGACCTCTCTGTCTCAATCTCTGGTGATAGACTGTCCACCAATATCCATTACAAACCCACCGACTCCCACAGCTATCTCGACTACAGCTCCTCACACCCCGCTTCCTGTAAGGACTCCATCCCATTCTCTCAGTTCCTTCGCCTCCGTCGCATCTATTCCGATGATGCTACATTCAAAAACAGTTCCTCTGACATGTCCTCCTTCTTCCTTAACCGAGGTTTTCCACCCACGGTCGTTGACAGGGCCCTCAACCGTGTCCGGCCCATCTCCCGCGCATCCGCCCTCACGCCTTCTCCTCCCTCCCAGAAACATGATAGGGTCCCCCTTGTCCTCACTTATCACCCCACCAGCCTCCGCATTCAAAGGATCATCCTCCGCCATTTCCGCCAACTCCAGCATGATGCCACCACCAAACACATCTTCCCTTCGCCCCCCTTATCGGCATTCCGTAGGGATCGCTCCCTCCAGGACACCCTGGTCCACTCCTCCATCACCCCCTACTCCTCAACCCCCTCCTATGGCACCACCCCATGCCCACGCAAAAGATGCAACACCTGCCCCTTCACTTCCTCTCTCCTCACCGTCCAAGGACCCAAACACTCCTTACAAGTGAAGCAGCATTTCACTTGCATTTCCCCCAACTTAGTCTACTGCATTCGTTGCTCCCAATGTGGTCTCCTCTACATTGGAGAGATCAAACGTAAACTGGGCGACCACTTTGCAGAACACCTGCGGTCTGTCCGCAAGAATGACCCAAACCTCCCTGTCGTTTGCCATTTTAACACTCCACCCTGCTCTCTTGCCCACATATCTGTCCTTGGCTTGCTGCATTGTTCCAGTGAAGCCCAACGCAAACTGGAGGAACAACACCTCATCTTCCGACTAGGCACTTTACAGCCATCCGGACTGAATATTGAATTCAACAACTTTAGGTCGTGAGCTCCCTCCCCCATCCCCACCCCCTTTCTGTTTCCCCCTTCCTTTTTTTTTCCAATAAATTATAAAGATTTTCCTTTTCCCATCTATTTCCATTATTTTTAAAAAAAACCCCACTAGAGCTATACCTTGAGTGCCCTACCATCCATTCTTAATTAGCACATTCGTTTAGATAATATCACCAACTTTAACTTTAACACCTATGTGTTCTATTGTACTATTGTCGTTGACATCTTTTGATGATCTGCTTCTATCACTGCTTGTTTGTCCCTACAACCACAACCCCCCCCCCCCACCTCTCTCTCTCTCTCTATCTCTCCGCCCCCCACACACACACCTTAAACCAGCTTATATTTCAACTCTTTCTTGGACTCGAACTCAAGTTCTGTCGAAGGGTCATGAGGACTCGAAACGTCAACTCTTTTCTTCTCCGCCGATGCTGCCAGACCTGCTGAGTTTTTCCAGGTAATTCTGTTTTTGTTTTAGGTTATTCATCTTATTGCTGTTTGTGAGATCTTGGTGTTTCTCTGTCTGCTGACAATACAGTCACTGTGTTTCAAAGTAAGTAATTAAGGCATGTTGACAGATTTCTGAGAGATTTGATAAGGTCCCATAGAAATTCTTTTTGATTGGGAGCAAATTTCCACATCTTCACAACTCAGGAAACTTCACCTCCGCAAAGGAATCTCACAACACAAGATGAAGAATCTACAGTCATCTCATCCTCTCTCAATCCCTCCACTTTCTCTAAATTATCAGGCTGCTTGCCCAACATCCAAGATTGTATGAAGAGAAATATCTTGCAATTAAATATTAGGAAGCTGGAGGATATTGTCTGTTCTTGATATTGTCTGTCACTGACTCCACCCTCTCCCTGGCAATTGTCTTTTTTCATTTGCTCCTGGCCAGCAATTATTGTCTATTACTAATTGCCCCAAGTGGTGGTGAGCTGCCTTGAACCGCTGCAGTCCAGGTGGTGTAGGTACACCCACAGTGCTGTTGGGAGGGAGTTCCAGATTTTTGAACCAGTGACAGTGATAGAACAGCGATATGTTTCCAAGTCAGGACGGTGTGTATCTCAAAGGGGAACTTGCAGGTGGTGTTGTTCCTGTGCATCTGCTGCCCTTGTCCTTCTCAGTGATCAAGTGCATGGGTTTGGAAGGTGCTGTCAAACTAGCCTTGGTGATTGCTGAGGCTGAACCAGACTGTTTGCAACCTCAGTGTCATATTAGATCCCATGATGAGCTTGACCACATGTCCTCTTCTAAGTCTATTTCCACTTCTGTAACATAGCCCGTCTCTGCTCCTGCCTCAGCTTATCTGCTGCAGAGACCAACATTCGTGTCTTTGTTACCTCTAGACTTGACTATTCCAATACACTCCTGGCTGACCTCTTACATTTTACCGAGTATAAATGAGGTCATCCAAAAATCTGCCCGTGTCTTAGCTCACATCATCATCACCTTTGTGCTTACTGACCTACATTGGCTTCCTGTTTAAACAAAACCTCAATTTTAAAATTCTTATCCTTGTTTTCAAATCCTGCCATGGCCTAACCCTTCCCTATGTCAAAACTCCTCCAGCCCCTCAATCTTCCCAGATATCCGCCCTCCTCTAATTCTAACCTCTTCCCATCTCTGAATTTAATAACTGCCTTTGGTTGCCTTGCTTTCAGTTACCTGTGCTCTAAGCTCTGGAATTCCCTCCCTAACCCATCTGCCTTTCCTCCTTTTAAGATGCTCCTTAAAACCTACATCTTTGATCGAGCATTTGGTCACCTGACCAAATATCACTTTATGTGCCTCAGTGTTAAATTTTGTTTGATAATCTCTACTGTGAAGCACTTTGGGATGTTTTACCATCATTGTGAATATCTAGTTCATGGTTCATGTTAATATTTTAGCTGTAATGTTTAGTTTTTGGAAGACTTATTATGGAGGTAAAGTAGCTAAAGTGCTGGGCTTTAGTGATTGCCAGAACACCTAAGAGAAATGGCAGTTCAGAAGGTTACCCATTTGTCCAGTGGAGTCAGAATAGAAGAGATGGAGTCATAAAACAGCAGGTGGACTTTCCAAGTGGGAGAAATTGTAAATGAGGTATAAAGAGCTTAAAGGTTGATTAGAGGATAGCCAGAGCAAGTTATATTGTTGTGGAGATGGGTAGAGCTCAGGAAGGCTCTCTGGTTTCAATGTATCTGGGTGTTTGCTGGGAGACGTTTTTTATTTGTAGTTTGGACTTCATGTGGTTTGCAGCTCACTGAGAGAACTTAGCCAAAATAAATGGCAGTTAGATAGACTTGTGCTGTAAGCAGGGTAAAACACTAACTTCATCATTGACTACGTGGAAGGTGGGTGAGGTTTAATTTTTTTTATTCTTTCACGGGAGGTGGGCATCGCTGGCTAGACCAGCATTTATTGCCCATCCCTAATTGTTCTTGAGACGGTGGTGATGAGCTGCCGTCTTGAATCACTGCACACCATGTGGTGTAGGGACACCCAAAGTGCTGTTAGGAAGGGATTTCCAGGATTTTGACCCAGCAACAATGAAGGAACGGCGATTATATTTCCAAGTCAGGATGGTGAGTGGCTTGGAGGGGAACTTCCAGGTGGTGGTGTTCCCATGTGTCTGCTGCCCTAGTCCTGCTAGATGGTAGTGGTCGTGCATTTGGAAGGTACTATTGAAGGAGCCTTGGTGAGTTACTGCAGTACCATCTTGTAGATGGTACACACTGCTATCACTGTGTGTTGGTGGTGGAGGGAGTGAATGTTTGTGGTTGAGATGCCAATCAAGCAGGCTGCTTTGTCCTGGATGGTGTCGAGCTCCTTGAGTGTTGTTGGAGCTGCACTCATCCAGGCAAGTGGAGAGTATTCCATCACACTCCTGACTTGTGCCTTGTAGATGGCAAACAGACTTTGGGAAGTCAGGACATGAGTTACTCGCTGAAAAATTCCCAGCCTCTGACCTGCTCTTGTAGTCACATAATTTATATGGCGAGTCCAGTTCAGTTTCTGGTCAATGGCAACCCCAACTTTCTTGAGTTCAAACAAGGATTGACAATAAATGCTGGCCTAGTCAGCAACACCCACACCCCATGAATGAATTTTTAAAAATTCAGTGACGGTAATGCCAGTGAATGCCAAAGGAAGGTGGTTAGATATTTTCCAGGTTTTGTTGCATTTGGACATGGACTGCCTCAGTATCTGAGGAGTCGCGAATGGTGCTGAACATTGAGCAATCATCAGCAAACATCCCCACTTTTGACCTTATGATGGAAGGAAGGTTGTTGAAGCAGCTGAAGAAGGTTGGGCCAAGGACACTACCCTGAGGAACTCCTGCAGTGATTTCCTGGAGCTGAGATGACTGACCTCCAACAACCACAATCATCTTCCTTTGTGCTAGGTTTGACTCCAACCAGTGGAGAGTTTACTCCCTGATTCCCATTGACTCCAGTTTTGCTAGGGCTCCTTGATGCCACACTCGGTCAAATACTGCCTTGATGTCAAAGGCAATCACTCTCACCTCACTTCTGGAGTTCAGCTCTTTTGTCCATGCTTGGACCAAGGCTGTAATGAAGTCAGGAGTTGAGTAGGCCTGGCGGAACCCAAACTGAGTGTCCATGAGCAGGTTATTTCTGAGTAGTGCTGCTTGATAGCACTGTTGATGACCCCTTCCATCACTTTGCTAATGATCGAGAGTAGACTTATGGGGTGGTTACTGGCCGGGTTGGATTTGTCCTGCTATTTCCATATAGCTGGGTAGATGTCAGTGTTGTAGCTGTTCTGGAACAGCTTGGCTGGGGGTGCAGTTGGTTCTGGAGCACAAGTCTTTGGTACTTTTGCTGGAATATTGTCAGGGCTCATAGCCTTTGCAGTATTTAGTGCCCTCAGCCATTTCTTGATATCACGGCTGAATCGAGTTGGCTGAAGAGTGGCATCTGTGATGCTAGGAACCTCCGGAAGAGATGAATCACCCACTCGGCACTTCTGGCTAATTATGGTTGCCCATGCTTCAGCCTTATCTTTTGCACTGATGTGCTGGTCTTGTCACTGAGAATGGGCATATTTGTGGAGTCTGCTCCTCGAGTTGTTTAATTGTGCACCACCATTCATGACTAGATGTGGCAGGGCTGCAGAGCTTAGATCTGACCTGTTGGTTGTGGGATCGCTTAGCCCCGTCTATCACTTGCTGCTTATGTTGTTTGGTACACACGTAGTCCTGTGTTATAGCTTCACGAGGTTGAAACCTCATTTTTAGGTATGCCTGGTGCTGCTCCTAGCATGCCCATCTGCACTCTTCATTGATCCCCTGGCTTGATGGTAATGGTAGAGTGGGGGATATGCTGGGCCATGAGGTTACAAATTATAGTTGAGTACAACTCTACTGCTGCCGATGGCCCATGTGCCTCAATTTTTGTGTTGCTAGATCTTCTCAAAATTATCTCATTTAGCATGGTGGTGGCAGTGCCACAAAGCACAATGGAGGGCATCCTCAGTGTGAAGACAGGACTTTGTTTCCATGTGGGCTTTGCAGTGGTCATTCCTACCAATATTATCATGGACAGATGCATTTGCAACAGGTAGGTTGGTGAGGGTGAGGTCAAATAGGCTTTTCCCTCTTGTTGGTTCCCTCACCACCTGTCACAGACCCAGTCTAGCAGCTATGTCCATTAGGACTCAGCCAGAAGTGGGGCTACTGAACCAGTCTTGGTGGTGGACATTGAAGTCCCCCACCTATAGTACATTCTGTGCATTTGCCACCGTCATTGCTTCCTCCAAGTGGTGTTCAACATGGAGGAGCACTGATTCATCAGCTGAGGGAGGGCGCTACATGGTAATCAGAAGGTTCCTTTGCCCATATTTGACCTGATGCCATGAGACTTGATATGGTCAGGAGTTGATGGGCTGAATGGCCTCCCTCTGCGCCATAACAATTCTGTGATTCTGACTCTGATGTTGAGGACTCCCAGGGCAGTTCCCTCCTGACTGTATACCACTGTGCCGCCACCCGTGCTCAGTCTGTCCTGCCGGTAGGACTGGACATACCCAGGGATGGTGATGGTGGAGCCTGGGACATTATCTGTAAGTTATGATTTTGTGAGGACGACTATGTCAGGCTATTGCTTGACTAGTCTGTGAGACAGCTCTCCCAATTTTGGCACAAGCCCTCAGATGTTAGTAAGGAGGACTTTGCAGGGTCGACAGGGCTGGGTGTGTCGTTGTCATTTCCAGTGCCTAGGATGACGCCGAGTGGCCCATCCGGTTTCATTTCTCATCAGCTCTTCTGTAGTGGTTTGACATAACCGAGTGTCTCACTTGGCCATTTCAGAGGGCAGTTAAGAGTTGACCACATTGTTGTGGATCTGGAGTCTCATGTAGGCCAGACCAGGCCCATCTCCTCAGAGCATTAAACTGGGCCTTTGGATTACTAGTCCATTGACATTACCAGAATGCCATCAGCACCTTCCCTCCTCTCCCCTTTAATCTCAGTTTGAATCTTGAAAGGGAACACAAGCTGAAAGATTGCCTAGTTTGAAGCTAGGGGGAGAATCTACAATAGGTGTCACTATGTGTTATTGCAAAAAAAAGTAACCAGAACAAGGGACTGAGGCCTCCACAATCAAGAGAGGGTAAATGGGAGTTTTACCTTGGAGCTGAGGAGAATTCTGACGAGGACTGTGGCATACTTATGGGTGGTCCCTACAGAAATAAAAAACTTTATGATTGATGTATCTTAAAAGAGAATTTTTGGGGTAAGTAGGAAATAAACCTGAGTGCATAAGATACGTATTATTGTTATGTGAATAATCCTTAGAGTCATAGAGGTCTACAGCACAGAAAAAGGCCATTTGCCCATCGAGTCTGCACCGGTCAAACAAGTACCGAGCTATTCTAATCCCATTTTCCAACACTAGGCCCATAGCCTTGTATGCCATGGCATCGTGAGTGCACATCCAAATACTTCTTAAATGTTGTTATGAGTGTTTCTGCCTCTACCACCCTTTCAGGCAGTGAGTTCCAGATTCCCACCACCCTACGGGTGAAAAAATTCTTCCTCACATCCCCTATAAACCTCCTGCCCCTTCCCTTAAATCTTTGCCCCCTGGTTATTGAGCCCTCCACCAAGGGGAAAAGTTCCTTCCTGTCTACCCTATTTTTTCCCCTCATAATTTTATACACCTTAATCATATCCCCCCTCAATCTCCTCTGCTTCAAGGAAAATAACCCCAGTCTATCCAATCTCTCCTCATAACTAAAACTCTCCAGCCCAGGCAACACCCTGGTAAATCTCCTTGTGTTTTTTTTTAAGTCTTTTATGAACAATAGTTTGTTTTGTTAAAAAATGTAGTTCTATTGGTTAAAACCAGATATTTGGATTTCTTTCCAAATAAATATTGTTCCCAACTGGATTATAACACTATTATTAATGGTGCTATATAAATACAAGTTGTTGTTGCTTCAACTGAATTGGACAGTGACAGAAATGGCAAAGTGTAGAATTGGTGTAAGTTGGGAGCAGCAGATGAAGGAGATTCACTGTGCCTGACCATAGCAGCCTCTCCTGGTTGCTTTTTTAAATTATTTATTCAAGGGATAAGGGCTTCGCTGGCTAGTCCAGCATTTATTGTCCATCCCTAATTGCCCTTGAGAAGGTGGTGGTGAGCTGCCTTCTTGAACTCTTGCAGTCCATGTGGTGCAGGTACACCCACAGTGCTGTTAGGGAGGGAATTCCAGGATTTTGACCCAGCGACAGTGAAGGAATGGCGATATATTTCCAAGTCAGGATGGTGAGTGACTTGGAGGGGAACTTCCAGACGGTGGTGTTCCCATCTACCTGCTGCCCTTGTCCTTCTAGATGGTAGTGGTCGTGAGTTTGGAAGATGCTGTCCAAGGAGCCTTGGTGAGTTTCTGCAGTGCACCTTGTAGATGTTACCCACTGCTGCTACTGTGCGTCGGTGGTGGAGGGAGTGAATATTTGTGGATGTGGTGCCAATCAAGTGGCTTGATTGTGGTTTCTCAATGTTAGGCAGCGGAAGCACAGCAGCCCATACCTGGTAAAGGAGCTGAATGACTAGAGTACAGTACATGGTCTCTAGCTCTGGAGATGATCAATTTGCAAGATTCTTAGGTTAACAATATAACAGAATGTGCACTGCCATCTCTGAGCTTCAGTTCTAGTCAGTCAATGTCCTCCCTCAGTAAAACTCAGATATCAAACGCTTAAATAAATGCAATAACATTAACAGATGGCAGAGAAAGCCACGTGATCAAGTACTGTGACCAAACCTCCAGGAATTGGTCCAAACAGAGTTGGCACCCGTTTATAAGAGTCTTTATTTTGTTGAACAGGGTGAAGGGGCCAGCGATCTATCTCGCTTACTGTCTTCATTTAGAGTTTATAGGTATTTGCAGCCATCATTAAAGAAGGAATGTCTGGGAGACACACTGTCAGCATCAAGTACTCTTATAAAGCTTGACTTTGTGAAACATTTGCTCTTTTCTATAGAACCCTCATAGAGTCATAGTCATAGAGTTATACAGCACAGAAACAGGCCCTTCGGCCCATCATGTCCATGCTGGCCATCAAGTACCCATCTATTCTAATCCCATTTTCCAGCACTTGGCCCGTAACCCTGTATACTATGACGTTTCAAGTGCACACCAAAATACTTCTTAAATGTTGTGAGGGTCCCTGCCTCTACCACCCCCCTCAGGCAGTGAGTTCCAGATTCCAACCACCCTCTGGGTGAAGAAAATGTTCCTCAAATCCCCTCTAAAGCTCCTGACCCTTGCCTTAAATCGATGCCCCCTGGTTATTGACACCTCCACTAAGAGGAAAAGTTTCTTCTTATCTACCTTATCTATGCCCCTCATGATTTTGGATACCTCTATCAGGTCCCCACTCAGCCTTCTCTGCTCTAAGGAAAACAACCCCAGCCTATCCAGTCTCTATTCATAGCTGAAACGCTCCAGCCCAGGCAGCATTCTGGTGAATCTCCTCTGCATCGTCTCCAGTGCAATCACATCCTTCCTAAAGTGTGGCAACCAGAACTGCACGCAGTGCTCCAACTGTGGCTGAACTAGTGTTTTATACAGCTCCAACATAACCCCCCTGCTCTTATATTCTATGCCTCAGCTGATAAAGGCAAGTATCCCATATCCCTTCTTAACCACCTTATCTATCTGTGCTGCTGCCTTCAGGGATCTATGGACAGTCACACCAAGGTCCCTCTGATCCTCTGTACTTCCTAGGGTCCTACCATTCATTGTGTATTCCCTTGTTGTGTTAGTCCTCCCAAAATGCATCACCTCACACTTCTCAGGATTAAATTTCATTTACCACTGCTCTGCCCATCTTATCAGCCCATCTATATTGTACTGTAATCTAAGGCTTTCCTCCTCACTATTTACGACACCACCAATTTTCATGTCATCTGCAAACTTACTGATCATACCTCCTATATTCATGATGAAGACATTAAAGTAGACTACAAATAGCAAGGGTCCCAACACCAATACTTGATGTACACCACTTGTCACAGGCTTCCAATTGCAAAAACAACCTTCGATAATTATCCTCTGCCTCCAGCCACTAAGACAATTTTGGACCCAATTTGCCAAATTGCCCTGGATCCCAAGGGCTCTTACCTTCTTGATGATTCTCCCACGCGGGACCTTGTCAAAAGCCTTACTGAAGTCCATGTAGACTACATCAACCACACTACCCTCATCTACACAACTAGTCACCTCCTCAAAAAATTCGATCAAATTTGTTAGACGTGATCTTCCCCTGACAAAGCCATGCTGACTATCCCTGATTAATCCCTGCCTCTCCAAGTGGAGAATGTTTTCCAATGTTTCCCTACCACTGATGTTAGCCTCACTGGCCTGTAATTACCTGGTTTATTCCTACTTCCCTTCTTGAATAAGGCTACCACATTCGCTGTCCTTCTGTCCTCTGGCACCTCACCTGTGGCCAAAATAGATTTGAAAATTAGTATCAGAGCTCCTGCAATCTCCTCCCTGCCTCATACATCTAATCTGGGCGTGGGAATTTATCCACTTTTAAGTCCACTAAAACCTCCTCCCTTTCAATGCTAATTCGTTCAAGTACATCACAGTCTGCCTCCCTGATTTCTACACTTATATCATCCTTCTCCATAGTGAACACAGATGAAAAGTAATCATATAAAACCTCATCTATGTCTTCCGGCTCCCCATGCCGATTGCCACTTTGGTCCCTAATAGGCCCTACTCTTGGTTATCCTCTTGCCCTTAATATATTTATAAAATGCCTTGGGATTTTCCTTTATCTTGCCCACCAGTGTTTTTTCATGCCCCCTCTTCACTCTCCTAATTACTTTTTTAAGTGCCCCCTACACTTCCTATACTCTTCTAGGGCTTCCACTGTTTTCAGCCCCCTGTATCTGCCATAAGCCTTTTTTTCCCTTATTCAATCCTCTATATCCCTTGACATCCAGGGTTCCCTGGATTTGTTGGTCCTACCCTTCACCTTTACGGGAACATGTTGGCCCTGAACTCTCACTATTTCCTTTTTGAATGACTCCCACTGGTCTGATGTAGACTTTCCTGTAAGTAGCTACTTCCAGTCCACTTTGGCCAAATCCTGTCTTATGTTGAAATCAGCCTTCCCCCAATTCAAGACCTTTATTTCTGGTCCATCTTTGTCCTTTTCCATAACTACCTTAAATCTTAAAGAGTTATGGTCACTATCCACGAAATGCTCCTCCACTGACACTTCTAGCACTTGCCGGTTTCATTCCCTAAGATTAAAAGAACAAAGAACAAAGAAAAGTACAGCACAGAAACAGGCCCTTGGGCCCTCCAAGCCTGCACCGATCATATTGCCCGTCAACTAAAATATTTTGCACTTCCAGGGTCCATATCCCTCTATTCCCATCCTATTCATGTATTTGTCAAGCTGCCTCTTAAACACCACTATCGTACCTGCTTCCACCACCTCCTCTGGCAGCGAATTCCAGACACTCACTACCCTCTGCGTCACAAACTTGCCCTGCACATCACCTTTATAGTTTTCTCCTCTCACCTTAAATCTATGTCCCCTAGTAATTGACTGTTCCACCCTGGGAAAAAGCTTCTGACTATCTACTCTGTCCATGCCACTCATAATTTTGTAAACTTCTATCAAGTCGCCCCTCAATCTCCGTCGCTCTAGTGAGAACAATCCGAGTTTCTCCAACCTCTCCTCATAGCTAATAACCTCCAGACCAGGCAGCATCCTGGTAAACCTCCTCTGCACCCTCTCCAATGCCTCCATATCCTTCTGGTAATGTGGTGACCAAAATTGCACGCAATATTCCAAGTGTGGCCTAACCAAGGTTCTATACAGCTGCAGCATGACTTCCCAGCTTTTATACTCAATACCCCTGCCAATGAAGGCAAGCATGCCATATGCCTTCCTGACTACCTTATCCACCTGCGTTGCCACTTTCAGTGACCTGTGGACCTGTACACCCAGATCCCTCTGCCCGCCAGTGCACTTAAGGGTTCTGCCATTTACTGTATAATTCCTGCCTGTATTAGACCTTCCAAAATGCATTACCTTGCATTTGTCCAGATTAAACTCCATCTGCCATTTCTCTGCTCAAGTCTCCAACCGATCTATATCCCGTTGTATTCTTTGACAATCCTCTTCACTATCTGCAACTCCTTCAACCTTAGTGTCATCTGCAAACTTACTAATTAGCCCAGTTACATTTTCCTCCAAATCATTTATGTATACCACAAACAGCAAAAGTCCCAGCACTGATCCCTGCGGAACTCCACTAGTCACAGCTCTCCATTCAGAAAAGCACCCTTCCACTGCTACCCTCTGTCTTCTATGACCAAGCCAATTCTGTATCCATCCTGCCAGCTCACCTCTGATCCCATGCGACTTTACCTTCTGTACCAGTCTGCCATGAGGGACCTTGTCAAAGGCCTTGCTGAAATCCATGTTAATAGCATCCACTGCCCTTCCATCGTCGATCATCTTTGTCACTTCCTCGAAAAACTCGATCCAGTTAGTGAGACACGACCTCCCCTTTGCAAAACCATTCTGCCTCTCACTAATATGCCCATTTGCTTCCAAATGGTAGTAAATCCTGTCACAAAGAATCTCCTCCAATAATTTCCCTACCACTGATGTTAGGCTCACCGGCCTGTAATTTCCTGGATTATCCCTGGTACCCTTCTTAAACAATGAAACAACATTGGCCATTCTCCAGTGCTCTGGGACCTCACCCGTAGCCAGTGAGGATACAAAGATTTCTGTCAAGGCCCCAGCAATCTCCTCCCTTGCCTCCCTCAGTACTCTGGGATAGATCCCATCTGGCCCTGGGGACTTATCCACCTTAATATTCTTCAAGACGCCTAACACCTCCTCTTTTTTGATCTCAACATGATCCAGGATATCTATACACTCTTCCTTAGACAAATCAACTGCTAAGTCCTTCTCTTTGGTGAATACTGATGAGAAGTATTCATTTAGTATCTCTCCCATTTCTTCTGGCTCCACACACAGATTCCCACCTCTGTCCCTGAGTGGGCCTACCCTTTCCCTGGCTACCCTCTTGCTTTTTACATATGTATAAAAGGTCTTGGTTCAGTACCGCCCCTTCTCTTGTAGGACTTTCTATGTGCTGGCCCAAAAACATCTCTTGGATGCACTTTAAGAAGTCCGCCCCCTCTAAGCCTTTCACACTAAGACTATCCCAGTTAATATTGGGGAAGTTGAAATCCCCTATTATTTTTATGCTTCTCTGAGATTTGCCTGAGATAGAGGAGCTCCCCCTGTTTAGAGGCCTATAGCACACTCCCAGCAAAGTGATTGCCCCCTTTTTGTTTTTAAGTTCTACCTATATGGCCTCTTTTGAGGGATCCTTCTAAGATACCATCCCACCTTACTGTAGTAATTGACTCCTTGATCAATAGTGCAATGCCACCTCCTCTTACATGCCCATCCCCCCCCACTCCCCAATAATGCTTGAGGATTCTATACCCTGGAATATTGAGCTGCCAGTCCTGCCCTTTCCTCAACCATGTCTCTGTGATAGCAACAATATCATATTCCCATGTGTTAATCAACTCCCCCAATTCATCTGCCTTACTTGTAAGACTCCTTGAGTTAAAATATATGCAATCCAGCCTTGCATTATTCCCTTGTGCCTTAGCAGGTCTATATTTACTCTGTCTTCCAGACTGACTTAGTTTCTCTTCTATATTTGGCTGTGCATCACCCCCACTGTACCTCCTCTCTGTATCCCATCCCCCTGCCAAATTAGTTTAAACCACCCCCCCAACAGCATTAGCAAACCTCCCCGCAAGGATATTGGTCCCATTCTGGTTCAGGTGCAACCCTCCGACTTGTACAGGCCCCACCTTCATTAAAAACAGTCCCAGTGACCCAGTAAACTAAGGCCCTCCTTCCTGCACCATCTCTTCAGCCACACATTCATTCTCTCTATCCTCCTATTCCTATACTCATCAGCACATGGCACAGAGAGTAATCCAGAGATTACAACCTTTGAAGTCCTGCTTTTAAATCTGCTACCTAGCTCTTTATACAGCTGCTCCGCTCCCTCACAGGTAAACTCCCGCTCTTTATACAGCCTCTCCGCTCCCTCACAGGTAAACTCCCGCTCTTTATACAGCTGCTCTGCTCCCCCACAGGTAAACTCTGCTCTGCTCTTTATACAGCTGCTCTGCTCCCCCACAGGTAAACTCTGCTCTGCTCTTTATACAGCCTCTCCGTTCCCTCACAGGTAAACTCCGCTCTGCTCTTTATACAGCCGCTCCCCTCCCTCACAGGTAAATTCTGCTCTTCTCTTTATGCAGCCTCTCCGCTCCCTCACAGGTAAACTCCGCTCTGCTCTTTATACAGTCGCTCCGCTCCCTCACAGGTAAACTCTGCTCTGCTCTTTATACAGTCGCTCCGCTCCCTCACAGGTAAACTCTGCTCTGCTCTTTATACAGTCGCTCCCCTCCCTCACAGGTAAACTCCGCTCTGCTCTTTATACAGTCACTCCGCTCCCTCACAGGTAAACACCCGCTCTTTATACAGCTGCTCTGCTCCCCCACAGGTAAACTCTGCTCTGCTCTTTATACAGCTGCTCTGCTCCCCCACAGGTAAACTCCGCTCTGCTCTTTATACAGCTGCTCTGCTCCCCCACAGGTAAATTCTGCTCTTCTCTTTATGTAGTCTCTCCGCTCCCTCACAAGTAAACTCCGCTCTGCTCTTTATACAGCAGCTCCGCTACCTCAAAGGTAAACTCCCGCTCTTTGTAAAGTCTATCCGCTCCCTCACAGGTAAACTCCCGCTCTTTGTACAGTTTATCCGCTCCCTCACAGGTAAACTCCTGCTCTTTGTACAGCTGATCTGCTCACACTCTTTGTACAGTCACTCCGCTCTTTAACCAGCCACTCCATTCTTGCTCTTTTTTGTTGCTTCCCTTTATTATTTATTTAATTTCCCCCCAACCCTAAGTTACTAATTTAATAATAATCAACAAATGATAGTTACTCAGCTGCTAATTTAAATCTAAAACAAAGCTAAAAGCTGAAATACTCACCAGCCAATCATCTACCTGCCCTCCTGTGATGTCATTCTTTGTTTTTTCACTGTTGGTTGAATCGCTGTTTGGAGGGTGGGGGGGGACTCTGTCTCTCTCCCTCCACCCTTTATTCAGTCTCTCCTCCCACCCTTTATTCAGTCTCTCCTCCCATCCTTTATTCACTCTCTCCTCCCACCCTTTATTCACTCTCTGCCCCCCGCCCTTTATTCACTCTCTCCTCCCACCCTTTATTCACTCTCTGCCCCCCGCCCTTTATTCACTCTCTCCTCTCACCCTTTATTCACTCTCTGCCCCCCGCCCTTTATTCACTCTCCTCCCACCCTTTATTCACTCTCTCCTCCCACCTTTTATTCACTCTCTCCTCCCACCCTTTATTCACTCTCTCCTCCCACCCTTTATTCACTCTCTCCCCCCACCCTTTATTCACTCTCTCTGCGCTGTTTACACCCCGGGCCACTCTCGTTCCTGCCGCTGATAGTGGGGCCCGTCTCTCTCCTCCTGCCCTTTATTCGCTCTCTCCTCCCACCCTTTATTCACTCTCTCTCTGCGCTGTTTACACCCAGGGCCACTCTCGTCCCTGCCACTGATAGTGGGGCCTCTGTCTCTCTCCTCCTGCCCTTTATTCACTCTCTCTCTCCACGCTGTTTACACCCAGGGCCGCTCTCACTCCTGCCGCTGATAGTGACAGGAACGAGTTTCAGAGTGTGCACTACAATAATGTATATGAGTTGGGCCAAGGAAAGCTAGTGTTGGCAGGACACAGTTACCACTGAGGGTCTGTGCCATGCTAGCTGACTGCTCTCACCAGAACATTTTTAATGAAAGCATTTTGTCAGAAATCTGCCACTCAATCCAGATGGTGTTAAAAGGCCATGAGTGAATTAAATTCTGAAAGTTAATATTGTGATCTGTCAGATACCTGTGCAAAGCACGTATAATACTCTTCCAATTATCCAACTCTACTTCAACTTTACAGCTTCATTTCTTGATCAGGTTTCCTCCAAACCCATTGTAACCAAATAAATGTAAGCAGCAGATGTTTCCTGAACTACAAGGGTTATGAATCAGATTGGTCTCTGAGTTTCTTTGGAGAATTTACTGCTCTGTAGCCCTACCCATTGAAACATTGGCATTATAGTCAGGAGACTTCACTGCAGACTGGAACTGATTATTAATTGCAGATAACTCATAGAAGAAGCATCAGATGCACCAGGTATGTTTGGGACATGTTGGCTTAACTCCTTCTGCAGTTACTTTCAGACCTATCTGAAATAACCCATCCCTTTGACCGGCTGGCTGGCAGGATTCCAGCTTTGAGTGTAGTCCTCAGCTCCATGGCGAGTCTGGGAACAGATTTACTTCAGTTAAATCTCTGTTCTATATCAGATAGAGTTTCAGAGAATTGGTCACTATCCAAGATATCATCTGTGTTTGCAGTAGTACTGGAAACGGCCAAACAGATCAGGCACTCACTGTCCTCCATTCCCTCTGCAATAACCTACAGCTGCCAATTCCATTATTGACTTCGACCCAAGCCAGCTCTCCATCAGATGAGAAATCCCAAAGTGATGACTCAAGTGCAGCATAAACGTGGTGTGAGTTGCTGGTAAACCAATCTGCAGCTGGAACCTAACCCTAGGCCCTAAGCTCTGGAATTTTTTCCCTAAACCTCTCTGCCACTCTACCCTATGAAACACTCCTTAAAAGCTACCACTAAGCTTTTGGTTATCTTTCTTAACAGCTCCTTTTGATGCTAGGGGTCCTGTGTGGTTTGATAATGCACCTTGGGATATTTTTACTATGTTAAAGGCTCTATATGATATACCTGAACTGTTAACCCTGTTTCTTTCTCCACAGCTGTTGCCAGACCTGCTGAGCTTTTCCAGAAATTTCAGTTTTAATTTGAGATTTCTGACTACTGTCGTTCTTTGCTTTTGTACCAATGGTGCAACTTATGTCAACATTTTGGTATAATTTGGTGCCACTTAGATGCCTGTCTTGGCTCAGTAGGTAGTACCCCTTTCAAACCTCAGCAGACCAGGAACATCTCCTATTCAACCTAACTGGTGTTTATAAAATTCTTAGAGAGCTTGACACGATAGATGTTGACAGGCTATTTCCCTTTGGATAGGCTAGAATGAAGGGGTCAGAGTCTCAAGGTAAAAAGTCAGCCATTTAGGACTATGATGAAGAGAAATTTCTTCACTCAGAGGGTTGTGAATCTTTGGAATTCTCTGCTGCAGAGAGCTGTGGATACTCACTTGTTGAGTATATTCAAGACAGGGGTCGATAGATTTTGGGCACTCAGGGATATGGGGATAGTGCAGGAAAGTATAGCTGAGTTTGAAGATCAACTAAGATATTGAATGGGGGAGCAGGCGCGAGGGGACAAATGGCCTCTTCCTGCACCTATTACTTAAGTTCTTATTCTCACAAATTGCCAAACTGCCATGCTGGGATGTGAATCATAGACAGAATCACAGAAAGTTTATGAATTACAGAAAGAGGCCACTTGGCCCATTGTTTCTGCACCGGCTGAAAAACGAGCCACCCAGCCTAATCTCACTTTCCAGCATTTGGTCCGTGGCCCTGCAGGTTATGGCACTTCAGCTGCATATCCAGACATCTTTTAAATGAGTTGAGGGTTTCTGCCTCAACTACCCTTTCAGGCAGTGAGTCCCAGACCCCCACAACTATCTAGATGAATTTTTTTTTTCCTCATCTTCCGTCTAATCTATCTCGCAATCACTTTAAATCTCTCCCCCCGCTAGTCACTGACCTCTCTGCTAACGAAAATAGGCCCTTCCCATCCACTCTACCCAAGCCCCTCACAATTCTGTACATCTCAATTAAATCTCCCCTCAGCCTCCTCTGTTCCAAGGAGAACAACCCCAGCCTTTCCAAACTGCAAGGCTGCAACTTTCCAGTCCTCGCAACATCCTTGTAAATTTCCTCTGTACCCTCTCGAATCCTTCCTGTAATGAGGTGACCAGAACTGTACACAGAAGGAAGGGACAGAGAGAAAAAAAATCTAAGAATACACCAACAATCAAGACTAAATGCTACAAAGATAACAAAGATAACAAAAAGACAAAACCAAAGGCTCGCTATCTAAATCCACGGCAGATGGTGGAATTTGAATTCAATAAAAAATATCTGGAGTTAAAAGTCTAGGTACTAGTCTAGTAAAAACTCATCTGGTTCACTAATGTCCTTTAGGGAAGGAAATCCGCCGTCCTTACCTGGTCTGGCCCACATGTGACTCCAGACCCACAGCAATGTAGCTGATTCTTAAACGTCCTGTGAAATGGCCGAGCAAGACACTCACTTGTATCAAACCGCTAAAAACAAGTCAATAAGGAATGAAACTGGTAGGACCACTTGGCATTGACCTAGGCACTGGAAATCAGTACTGGGAAAAGTGGGGGCTGTACCATTGGGACGGTCTACACCTGAACCCTGCTGGGTCTTGTGTTCTGGTGAGCTGCATAACTAGGGAAGTAAAGAGGGCTTTAAATTAAACTCAGCCTGGTCAAACCAGCAAAGTCCATCTGGACTCATGTTCTCTGCATTATTAATTGAGTAATGTAATGATTTACACTACTGTACATCTGAATTGATCTCAATTGGGGTTTACAAAATTATGACGGGTATAGACAGAGTAAATACAAGTAGGCTCTTTCCACTTAGATTAGGAGAAATATACATGAGAGGACATAGCTTTAGGGTGAAAGGGGAAAGGTTTAGAGGGAACATTAGGGGGAACTTCTTCACTCAGAGAGTGGTGAGAATGTGGAACGAGCTACCATCTGATGTGGTAAATGCGGGCTCACTCTTAAGTTTTAAGAATAAATTAGATAGATACATGGATGGGAGAGGTCTGGAGGGTTATGGACTAGGTGCAGGTCATTGGGACTAGTGGAATAATATTTCAGCACAGACTAGAAGGGCTGAATGGCCTGTTTTCTGTGCTGTAGTGTTCTATGGTTCTATGGGGTCTATGATGTGAGACAATGTTTGGAGGAGGTCAAAAAGCATCTAGACCTCTACCTCGCAGAGGGTGAGCATCAACTCGCAGACACTTCCTCATACCTCCCTCTGGACCATGACCCCACCACTGAACATCAAGCCATTGTTTCCAGGACTATCACTGAGATAAAAGCAAAAAACTGCAGATGCTGGAAATCCAAAACAAAAATAAAAATACCTGGAAAAACTCAGCAGGTCTGGCGGCATCTGCGGAGCGGAACACAGGTAATGTTTCAAGTCCGTATGACTCTTCATCAGAACTAAATAAAAATAGAAGAGAGGTGAAATATAAGCTGGTTTAAGGGGGGAGGGGGGAGTGGGACAGGTAGAGCTGGATAGAGGGCCAGTGATAGGTGGAGATAGCCAAAAGATGTTATAGACAAAAGGACAAAGAGGTGTTGAAGATGGTGATATTATCTAAGGAATGTGGTAATTAAGGGTAGAAAGCAGGACAAGCAAGGTACAGATAGCCCTAGTGGGGGTGGGGTGGGGTGAAGGAATCGAAAAAGGCTGAAAGGTAGAGATAAAACAATGGATGGAAATACATTTAAAAATAATGGAAATAGGTTGGAAAAGAAAAATCTATATAAATTATTGGAAAAAAAGGGGGGGATCAGAAAGTGGGTGGGGATGGAGGAGACAGTTCACGATCTAACATTGTTGAACTCAATATTCAGTCTGGAAGGCTGTCACTGACCTCATCTCCTCTGGAGATCTTCCTTCCACAGTTTCCAACTTCATGATCTCCCAAACTCGGACGGCCCGCTTCTACCTCCTACCCAAAATCCACAAACAGGACTGTCCCGGCAGACCGATTGTGTCAGTCTGTTCCTATCCCACGGAACTCATTTCTTGCTATCTTGACTCCATTCTCTCTCCCCTTGTCCAGTCCCTTCCCACCTACGTCCATGATTACTCTCATGCCCTATATTATATCAACAATTTCCAGTTCCCTGGCCCCAACCGCCTCCTCTTCACCATGGACGTCCAATCCCTCTACACCTCCATCCCCCACCGGGATGGTCTGAGGCCTCTCTGCTTCTTCCTCGAACAGAGGCCCGAACAATCCCTATCCACCACTACTCTCCGTCTGGCTGAACTTGTTGTCTCACTGATCAATTTCTCCTTAAACTCCTCTCACTTCCTCCAGATAAAAGGTATGGCTATGGTACCTGCATGAGCCCCAGTTATGCCTGTCTCTTTATGGGATATGTGGAACATTCCTTGTTCCAGTCCTACTTAGGCCCCCTCCCACAACTCTTTCTCCGGTACATCGATGATTGCTTTGGTGCTGCTTCATGCTCTAATCTGGATCTGGAAAAGTTTATTAATTTTGCTTCCAATTTCCACCCCTCCATCATTTTCACGTGGTCCATCACTGACACTTCCCTTCCCTTCCTTGACCTCTCTGTCTCAATTTCTGGTGATAGACTGTCCACCAATATTCAATATGAGCCTACCGACTCCCACAATTACCTTGACTACAACTCCTCACATCCTGCTTCCTGTAAGGACTCCATCCCATTCTCTCAGTTCCTTCGCCTCCGTCGCATCTGTTCTGATGATGCTACTTTCCAAAACAGTTGCTCTGACACGTCTTCCTTAACCAAGGTTTCCCACCCACAGTGGTTGACAGGGCCCTCAACCGTGTTCGGCCCATCTCCCGCGCATCCGCCCTCACACCTTCCTCTCCCTCCCAGAACCATGATAGGTCTCCCTTGTCCTCACTTATCACCCCACCAACCTCTGCATTCAAAGGATCATCCTCTGCCGTTTCTGCCAACTCCAGCATGATGCCACCACCAAACACATCTTCCCTTCACCCCCCCCCCCCCCCCCAGCGGCTTTCCACAGGAATTGTTCTCTCCAGGACATCCTGGTCCACTCCTCCATCACCCCCTACACCTCATCCTTCTCCCACGGCACCTTCCCATGCAACCGCAGAAGTTGCAACACCTGCCCCTTTACTTCCCCCCCTCCAAGGGACCAAATTCTCCTTTCAAGTGAAGCAGCCTTTCACTTGCACTTTCCTCAATTTAGTCTACTGCATTCGCTGCTCCCAATGCAGTTTCCTCTACATTGGAGAGACCAAACGCAGACTGGGTGACTGCTTTGCGGAACACCTTCGGTCTGTCTGCAAGCATGACCCAGACCTCCCTGTTGCTTGCCATTTTAACACACCACCCTGCTTTCATGCCCACATGTCCGTCCTTGGCCTGCTGCAACGTTCCAGTGAAGCTCATCACAAACTGGAGGAACAGCACCTCATCTTCTGACTAGGCACTTTACAGACTTCCGGACTTAATATGGAGTTCAACAATTTCAGATCATGAACTCTCTCCTCCATCCCCACCCTCTTTCTGATCCCCCTTTTTCCAATAATTTATAATTAAAAAAAAATATATTTTTCTTTTCCCACCTATTTTTAAATTTATTTCAATCTATTGTTTTATCTCCTCATTTTAGCCCATTTTGATCCCTTCACCCCACCCCATCCCACCCCCACTAGGGCCATCTGCCACTAGCTTGTCCTGCTTGCTACCCTTAATGTCCCCGTTAGCGCATTCCTTAGCTAATATCACCACTGTCAACACCCCTTTGTCCTTTTGTCTATGACACCTTTGGCAATCACTTCTTAGCCTCCACCTATCACTGGCCCTCTATCCAGCTCTAAAATAAAAACAAAAAATCTGCGGATGCTGGAAATCCAAAACAAAAACAGAATTACCTGGAAAATCTCAGCAGGTCTGGCAGCATTGGCGGAGAAGAAAAGAGTTGACGTTTCGAGTCCTCATGACCCTTCGACAGAACTTGAGTTCGAGTCCAAGAAAGAGTTGAAATATAAGCTGGTTGAAGGTGTGTGGGGGGCGGGGGGGGGGGGGAGCGAGAGAGAGAGAGAGAGAGAGAGAAGTGGACGGGGTTGGTGTGGTTGTAGGGATAAACAAGCAGTGATAGAAGCAGATCATCAAAAGATGTCAGCAACAAAAGAACAAAAGAACACATAGGTGTTAAAGTTGGTGATATTATCTAAACGAATGTGCTAATTAAGAATGGATGGTAGGGCACTCAAGGTATAGCTCTAGTGGGGGTGGGGAGAGCATAAAAGATTTTAAAATATTTAAAAATAATGGAAATAGGTGGGAAAAGAAAAATCTGTATAATTTATTGGGAAAAAAACAAAAGGAAGAGGGAAGCAGAAAGGTGGTGGGGATGGGGGAGGGAGATCAAGACCTAAAGTTGTTGAATTCAATATTCACTCAGGAAGGCTGTAAAGTGCCTAGTCGGAAGATGAGGTGTTGTTCCTCCAGTTTGCATTGGGCTTCACTGGAACAATGCAGCAAGCCAAGGACAGACATGTGGGCAAGAGAGCAGGGTGGAGTGTTAAAATGGCAAGCGACAGGGAGGTTTGGGTCATTCTTGCGGACAGACCGCAGGTGTTCTGCAAAGCGGTCGCCCAGTTTACGTTTGGTCTCTCCAGTGTAGAGGAGACCACATTGGGAGCAACGAATGCAGTAGACTAAGTTGGGGGAAATGCAAGTGAAATGCTGCTTCACTTGAAAGGAGTGTTTGGGTCCTTGGACGGTGAGGAGAGAGGAAGTGAAGGGGCAGGTGTTGCATCTTTTGCGTGGGCATGGGGTGGTGCCATAGGAGGGGGTTGAGGAATAGGGGGTGATGGAGGAGTGGACCAGGGTGTCCCGGAGGGAGCGATCCCTACGGAATGCCGAAAGTGGGGTGAAGGGAAGATGTGTTTGGTGGTGGCATCATGCTGGAGTTGGCGGAAATGGTGGAGGATGATCCTTTGAATGCGGAGGCTGGTGGGGTGATAAGTGAGGACAAGGGGGACCCTATCATGTTTCTGGGAGGGAGGAGAAGGCGTGGCTCCTCACGCCTTCTCCTCCCTCCCAGAAACATGATAGGGTCCCCCTTGTCCTCACTTATCACCCCACCAGCCTCCGCATTCAAAGGATCATCCTCCACCATTTCCGCCAACTCCAGCATGATGCCACCACCAAACACATCTTCCCTTCACCCCCCCTATCGGCATTCCGTAGGGATCGCTCCCTCCGGGACACCCTGGTCCACTTCTCCATCACCCCCTACTCCTCAACCTCCTCCTATGGCACCACCCCATGCCCACGCAAAAGATGCAACACCTGCCCCTTCACTTCCTCTCTCCTCACCGTCCAAGGGCCCAAACACTCCTTTCAAGTGAAGCAGCATTTCACTTGCATTTCCCCCAACTTAGTCTACTGCATTCGTTGCTCCCAATGTGGTCTCCTCTACATTGGAGAGACCAAATGTAAACTGGGTGACCGCTTTGCAGAACACCTGCGGTCTGTCCGCAAGAATGACCCAAACCTCCCTGTCGCTTGCCATTTTAACACTCCACCCTGCTCTCTTGCCCACATGTCTGTCCTTGGCTTGCTGCATTGTTCCAGTGAAGCCCAACGCAAACTGGAGGAACAACACCTCATCTTCCAACTAGGCACTTTACAGCCTTCCTGAGTGAATATTGAATTCAACAACTTTAGGTCTTGATCTCCCTCCCCCATCCCCACCACCTTTCTGCTTCCCTCTTCCTTTTGTTTTTTTCCAATAAATTATATAGATTTTTCTTTTCCCACCTATTTCCATTATTTTTAAATATTTTAAAATCTTTTATGCTCTCCCCACCCCCACTAGAGCTATACCTTGAGTGCCCTACCATCCATTCTTAATTAGCACATTCGTTTAGATAATATCACCAACTTTAACACCTATGTGTTCTTTTGTTCTATTGTTGGTGACATCTTTTGATGATCTGCTTCTATCACTGCTTGTTTGTCCCTACAACCACACCAACCCCCTCCACTTCTCTCTCTCTCTGCACCCCCCACACCTTAAACCAGCTTATATTTCAACTCTTTCTTGGACTCGAACTCAAGTTCTGTCGAAGGGTCATGAGGACTTGAAACGTCAACTCTTTTCTTCTCCGCCGATGCTACCAGACCTGCTGAGTTTTTCCAGGTAATTCTGTTTTTGTTTTCTCTATCCAGTTCTCTGCCTGTCCCACCCCCCTCTATCAGTTTATATTTCTCCTCATTTCTATATTTCCTCAGTTCTGATGAAGAGTCACATGGACTCGAAACGTTATCTATATTCCTCTCTGCAGATGCTGTCAGACCTGCTGAGTTTTTCCAGGTATTTTTGTTTTTGATCTAGAAGACATGTTCCTGATCTAGGAAACTCGTCGTAGATTGTTATGGGTTGCGAGAGGAAATGCTGAAAACATAAAACCAGATATTCTCTGGATTAGAATACAGAATAGAAATTAGCAAAGGTGTGAGGAGGAGGAAGCAGTGAGTTTCTGCAGATTTGGTTGGAGTGGTTGTGTTGACTCCTAATTGCAGCTCTGGCTGCTGTTTGCAGCCTGCCGCTGGGGGGCAGCGACGATCCGCGCTTTCACCCTCGGCGGCCGCCGTCCGCCGCCACCTGCTGCAGTCTGGGTAATGTAGTCCGCCGCTACCGCAAGATGGCGGACTGTCTGGAGCGGGTCCGAGTGTCCGAGGCTGAGCTCAGGGAATTGGCCCGAAACCTCAGCACCGCGGCGGCCCGTACCGGTAAGAAACGCCAAGGGGACAGCGCTGGACACGTGGAGCCGCCGGAAACCGGCGCCGAGTTCTTGTCCGGTTAGTAACTCGGGCCCGGGCCCACAGGCTGGGGACAGCGCGGGCGGCAGTAACGGACCCGGGCAACCGGCATCCCCCCGCCCACTCCCCCCCCCTCCCCCATTCCCCCTCCCCCGCTCCCCCATTCCCCCTCACACCTCCTCCTCCTTCACCACCCTTCCCCCTGCCCCTCCCCCGTCACACCTCCACCTCCCCTCACACCTCCCCTCGTCCCCCTCACACTTCGCCTTGTCCCCTCCCCGTCCACCTCCCCCCCTCACCCCCCCCCACCCCCCTCACCCCCCCTTACCCCCCTCACTCCCATCATCCCCCCTCGCCCTCACTCTCCCTTCCCCTTCCCCCTCTCCCTTCCCCTCCCGCTCCCCCCCACTCATTCAGGCCCTCCCTTCCTCTTACCTCATCAACCCTCACCCTCTGCCTCCCCGTTCCTTTCCTCCACCACCCTTTTCTTCCCTCCATTCCTCCCCCCCCCATCTCCCACCTCCCAAATTCATGTTCTTATAAGTGTGTCTTGGTTTGTGTGACTATTGTAACAGTACACTCTGCTTCCTTTGCAGACCTTCCCAAGGAAATCAAGGAGCCAAGATCACGGAAAGACAACAGGCGCCCTGATATTCAAATTTATCAGCCTGGCGTTTCCAGACTGAGAAACAACAGACAAAAAGTGCCACAGTTGGAAACTTTGGCAAAGGAGGAGACAGATGGGAAAGATCTTGGTGGATATAAGGAAGTTCAGTGTCAGACTGTACCAAAGAGAAGTTGTGCCTTGGCTACTGAGGGCCACAGTAATGGCAGCAGTAACCAGGGATGTGCCAACAGGAACGGACAGCTGAATAGAAATGAGGAGGAAGATCTTAAATGGGCTGATGAGCAAATTGTGATGAGCTCTAACTCCAATGCTGTTGGGAAACAATCAAAGAGGGTCAAGAAACCAGATCGTCAGATCTACCAGCCGGGCAGACGTGTGCAGGTGCTCAACAAGGATTCACCCAGCAGCTTAGGCACTGAGGAGCTGGTGAAGAAAGTGGAAGAGCTGAGGCTGGCGGATGAGAGTAAGAATGTCTGTGCTGAAGAGGAGAATACTGAAACTGAAGATAAAGGCAACCAGCAAGACCGAGCAAAGATTCAACCAGTTGTAGAGGTGAAACTTGGCAAAAGAGAAAAGGGGAGGAGGGGAAGGAAAGATGCTGCAGATCAGGGGAACAACTTTGCAGAAGAACCTGAAAACAGCCGAATCATTCGATCCCAGGCAAGACCAGAGAAAGCTGGAGGGCCCTCCAAGCGCTATTCCAGGTCAGACAAGCGCAGGGGTCGTAACCGGACCTGCAGTACAAGCTCTGCAGGGAGCAACAACAGCTTGGATGGGCCTCTGTCCCAGCATGGACCCCCTGATGGAGAAAGGAAGAAAATGGGAGTGAAGGAAAGGAAAATAGCTGCCGAGAGAAAAGAAAAGTTGAGACCCTGCAAGCAGGTTTCAATTTCGTCAACTGATTCTTTGGAAGATGACTGTGCTGAGGAGAACAGAAATCGTGCCTCGCTAAAGAGCCCTGAAAAGCCGAAAGGCTTCAAGAAAGAATGGGTGCATGGCAGAAACTCTGAGGGTTCAGAGTGCTGGAACAGGGAGAGTAAATCCTCACTCACTGAAACAAACTGCAGGGCAGCTATAATAGCAAAGCAAAACTCTGAGGAAAAGAGCAAAGGGAGAGGTAAATTGTGCAGGGTTGAGGCAAAACCCAACCTCTCAGCAAGCAAGCTGAGTCACAGCACCGAGAAAAGGGAGAAAGTTGAGGAGCCCAGGGGGAAGGGTCGGGGTATCTTGGTCCTGCCTGCCAATACCGATCTTTCTTCCACAGCACCCGGCTCTCCTGATTCTCCACAAATGGGGACAAGACTTCTGTTTGGTCGAAGTTCTCGGAGCCGAGGCCGTGGTGGGACTTCCCGTAGACTGTGGGATCCCAACAACCCTGATCCGAAACCTGTGCTGAAGAGCCAGACTGCTCAGCTCCACTTCCTGGACACTGATGATGAATGCAGTTCATCTTCTCAGGGAGAAACCTCCTACTCCTTTACACATCCAGCTCCCACAGCATACTATAAATTCCAGAACTCAGACAATCCGTATGGTTATTCCAGAGCTGCGGTGCCTGGCCCTCAGTATCCCTATGGCCCTTATGCAATGCCGTACCAGATGAGTGGCAATAGCAGCATATATCCGGCGACATATTATCCAGGCTACCCAACTCCCCAGTTCCTAGCTCCCTATCAGAGTGGGCAGCTGAACCCAGAAGACATGGAGCAGCATGTGCGGACCCTACAGCAACAAGAACTGGGGAAGCTGCTGCGGATGGCAGATAACCAGGAGCTGCAGCTCAGTAACCTGCTCTCGAGGGACAACGTCAGTAAAGACGGGCTTGAGAGGATGGCTCAGCTCAGGTGAGGACCATCCCCATAGCTTTGTTTGTTTTTCTATCCTTTTCCATTTGAGCTTCCTCTTCCTCCTATGGGCATCATTCCAGATTGCTAGCTAACCATCCTCCCATCTCCTGTACTTCAGGCTGTTTGAGCTTGACAGCTGGTGTAGGCAGATTGCAGGGACATTCAATTGATCAAACTAAGCCACCCCCACCTTACCTGACCAGAGGGAACTGTCCAGGAGCCCCAGAGGCAAACCAGAGAGGCTCAGTATAACATAAAGTAGCAGGGATTTTAATCAGGTGGTTTGATGACCCAAAACTAAATTAATTTCCCGATTTACATCTAGTCAGATGTCATTAGCAAGTTTTAATTAAAAGTCCTGACTGTTCATCTCTGCAACCTAACCACAAAAGCAGTTTAATTTATACATTGGTTCAGATTAAACTCTGATAATAGAACAAGTAGGGTCAAACTGAGGAAAAACTGTACAGGCTAATCATTGTGTTGAATGTTTAAGAGTTAGGTCTGGGTTGGGAGGACTGCTTTCTGCGTAAGTGAGCTCAATGGCCTTCCTCATTTTTTAATTCATTTACGGCATGTGGGCGCTGCTGGCTAGGCCAGTTTTTATTGCCCATCACTAATTGCCCTTGAGAAGGTGGTGGTGAGCTGCCTTCTTGAACCGCTGCAGCTCCTGTGGTGTAGGTAAAGCACAGTGCTGTTAGGAAGGGAGTTCCAGGATTTTGACCCAGTGACAGTGAAGGAACAGCGATATATTTCCAAGTCAGGATGGTGAGTGACTTGGAGGGGAACTTCCAGGTGGTGGTGTTCCCATTTATCTGCTGCCCTTGTCCTTCTAGATAGTAGTGGTTGTGGGTTTGGAAAGGTGCTGCCTAAGGAGCCTTGGTGAATTCCTGCAGTGCATCTTGTAGATGGTACACACTGCTGCCACTGTGCGTTGGTGGTGGAGGGAATGAATGTTTGTGGCTGTGGTGCCAATTAAGCGGTTGCTTTGTCCAGGATGGTGTCAAGCTTCTTGAGTGTTGTGGGAGCTGCCCTCACCCAGGCAAGTGGAGATGATTCTGTTACACTCCTGACTTGTGCCTTGTAGATGGTGGACAGGCTTTGGGGAGTCAGGAGGTGAGTTACTCGTCGCAGAATTCCCAGCCTCTGACCTGCTTTTGTAGCCACAGTATTTGTATAGCTAGTCCAGTTCAGTTTCTGGTCAATGGTAACCCCCAGGATATTGCATGTCCTTTGTGATTTGCCTCATAAGAGATAGCAACTGACCATAAGATTATGTCTGGAGTGAAAGAAGACCCGTTCACACTCCATCCAGAGTCCACAGTGGTTGTTCTGTCATGGTCGCTGCCCCCAGCTGTTCATTCCCTCTGCTACCTTCCTTTCCCATGCAAAAATAAAATCCAGTATTGCTGGTAATTTCTCTCCAACCCTCAGCCTCCCTTTGTAACACGTACCAATCCTGATCTCTTTAAAGATCTTCATTTCCTCTTCCTATGACTGGGACTCTGTCACGGCCACCCTGTACTGGAGATGGTGTTGCTGATCTTGTACCTTGGGTCAGGGTTTTGAATTTTGAATTACACTGATGAGAGCTGAATGTTCAGAATTACACACATTTAAAGGGACATTTTGATATCAGTTCCACTTAATCCAGAGATCAGCCCTTTAGCTTGAGGTGCTTGTTATTTTTATCTGTGGAGAGTGTAGGGCTGAAATTCAGCTTCTGAATAAGTGTCTGTCTGAATTAGGTAGAAATCGTGAATGGTTTTGGAGAAATTAGTGGCAGCCGTAAGACCATAAGATGTAGGAGCAGAAGTAGGCCATTCGACCCATCGAGTCTGCTCTGCCATTCAAGAGATCATGGCTGATCTGATAATCCTCAACTCCATTTTCCTGCCTTTTCCCCATAACCCTTGATTCCCTTACTGATTAAAAAAGTGCCTATTTCAGCCTTGAATATACTTAACGACCCAACCTCTACAGCCCTCTGCGGTAAAGAATTCCACAGATTCACTAACCTCTGAGAGAAGAAATTCCTCCTCATCTCTGTCTTAAGTGGGTGCACCCTTACTCTGAGATTATGCCCTCTGGTCCTATACTCTCCCACAAGGGGAAACAACCTCTCAGCATCTACCCTGTCAAGCCCCCTAAGAATCTTATATGTTTCAATAAGGTCGCGCCTCATTTTTTTAAACTCCAGTGAATACAGGCCCAACCTACTCAACCTCTCCTCGTAGAGAATCCCTCCATACCCAGAATCAACCTAGAGAACCTTCTCTGGACTGCCTCCACTGGCAATATATCTTTCCTTAGATAAGGGGATCAAAACTATTCACAGTATTCTAGGTGTGGTCTAACTAGTGCCTTGTATAGTTTTAGCAAGACTTCCCTATTTTTATACTCCATTCCCTTTGAAATAAAGGCCAACATTCCATTTGCCTTCCCTATTACCTGCTGAACTTGTATGCTAGCTTTTTGTGATTCATGTACGAGAACCCCCAAATCCCTATATGCTGCCGCTTTCTGCAGTCTTTCTCTATTTAAATAATATTCAGCTTCCCTATTCTTCCTGTCAAAGTGCATAACCTCACATTTTCCGATATTGTAATTTATCTGCCAAGTTTTTGCCCACTCACTTAATCTGCCTATATCCCTCTGTAGACTCTGTGTCATCCTCACCACTTGCCTTCCTGCCTATTTATGTGTCATCCGTAAACTTGGTGATAATGCATTCACTGCCCTCATCTAAGTCATTAATATATATTGTTAATAATTGTGGCCCCAGCACTGATCTCTGTGGCACTCCACTAGCTACAGGTTGCCAATTTGAAAATGCCTCCCTTATCCCAACTCTCTGACTTCTATTAGTTAGCCAATTCTCTATCCATGCTGATATGCTACCCCCAACACCATGGGTTCTTATGTTATTAACTAGCCTTATGTGTGGTACCTTATCGAATGCCTTTTGGAAATCCAAACATATTACATCTACTGGTTCCCCTTTATCTATCCTGCTTGTTACCTCCTCAAAGAATTCTAATTAATTTGTTAGGCATGATTTCCCCTTCAAGAAGCCATGCTGGCTCTGCTTTTTTATATAATGTATTTCTAGAAGCTCTGCTATTGCATCCTTTATCATAGACTCTAACTATTTGTGTAACTACTTCCTTTAATATCCTAGGATGTAACCCATCAGGCCCAGGGGACTTATCGGCCATTAGCTTTATTAGTTTCAAAAACAAAAACAGAATTACCTGGAAAAACTCAGCAGGTCTGGCAGCATCGGCGGAGAAGAAAAGAGTTGACGTTTCGAGTCCTCATGACCCTTCGACAGAACTTTATTAGTTTCCCTGGTACTTTTTCTCCAGTGGTAGTTATTGTATTTATTTCCTCCCTCCATTTTGCCCCTTGATTATTTAGTATTTTTGGAATGCTATTAGTGTCTTCTACCCTGAAGACTGATGCAAAGTATTTATTCAATTCTTCTGCCATTTCCTGGTTCCCCAAAATTATTTCCCCAGTCTATGTTCACTTTGGCCTCTCTCTTCCTTTTTATATATTTAAAGAAGCTCTTAATGCCTGTTTTTATATTACTTGCTAGTTTACCCTCAAAGTTTATATTCTCCCTCTTTATTATTTGTTAGGTCATCTTTTGTTAGTTTTTAAAATGTTCCCAATCCTCTGGCTTGCCACTAACCTTTACCACATTGTATGTTTTTTCTTTCAATTTGACTTCTTTCGTTAACCATGGTTAGTTTATCCTCTTCTTAGAATCCTCCTTCCTCACTGGGATATATCTTTGTTGTGAGTCTTGCAAAGGTCTGCCATTGTTCATCAACCGTCTTTTCTACTAAACTCCTTTTCAAGTCCACTCCAGCCAACTCTGCCCTCATTCCTTTGTAATTACCCTTATTTAAGTTTAGCACAGTTGTTTGTGACCTAAGTTTCTCACTCAAACTGAATGCTACATTCTACCATGTTATGGTCACTGTTTCCTAGGGGATCTTTTACTCTTGAGATCATTTATTAAACCTGCCTTATTGCACACTACCAGACCCAAAATAGCCTGATCCTTGGTTGGATCCACAACATATTGTTCAAGGAAACTGCCCCAAATACATTCAATTAATTCTTCCTCTTGGCTACCTCTGCTAATCTGATTTTACCAATCTACATGAAAATTTAAGTTATCCATGAATAACGTACTTCCTTTTCTACATGCCCTCATTTTCTCCTGATATATTCGCCGTCCTACAGTGTAGCTACTGTTAGGGGGCCTATGGACTACATCCACCAGTGTCGTCTTCCCCTTGTTATTTCTTACCTCCATCCATATGGATTCTACATCTTCAGATCCAAGATCATTCCTTGCTATCATACTTTTTCCATCTCTTACTTACAAAGCTACCTCACAACCCTTTCCTTCCTGCCTGTCCTTTCAAAAAGTCACATAGCCCTAAAATTTTAATTCCCAGCTTTGATCTCCTTGTCTTTGTAATGGCTATAAGAATTACCCATTAACCTCTATTTGTGCTGTCAATTCAAGTAAAGAGCCATTAATTTTGCCTTTTTTTCCATTTTTTTCCCCCATTGACCCTACTTGCAGCTTTTTTTAAAGTTTATACACCCTGTCCCTTCCTGTCACACTCAGGGTATCTTACCAAAATAGCTGCCCTGCAGTGATACCACATCCTTTTGCTTTGCAAGCCTATGTATCCCCGCTCCAGAACCCTCCCCCACCATTTAGTTTAAAGCCCTCTCCACAGCCCTAGTTATTCAATTCACCAGGACACTGGTCCCAGCATGTCCCACCGGAACAGTTCCCTTCCACCTCAGTACTAGTGCCAGTGCTCTGCGAACTGAAACCCATTCCTCCCACATCAATCTTTGAGCTACGCATTTAACTCTTTGACCTTATTTACACTATGCAAGTTTGCCTGTGGCTCAAGTAGTAATCCCGAGATTATTACCTTAGAGGTTCCGCTTTTTAATTTAGCTCCTAACTGTTCAAATTCTTTGAACAGAACCTCCTTTCCAGTTCTATCAATGCCGTTGGTACCAATGTGGATGACGACAACTGGATCTCTCCCCTCCTACTCCAAGTTCCTCTCCAGCTCTGAGGAGATGTCCTTAACCCTGGCACCGGGCAAGCAATACAGCCTTCGGGACTCACGCTCATGGCTGCAAAAACAGTAGCTATCCCCCTAATATACTGTCCCCTACTGCTACTACTTTCCTATTTTCTCCCCCCACTTGAATGGCTCCTTGTACCATGGTGCTGTGGTCAGTTTGCTCATCCTCCCTGCAGTCCTCGCTCTTGTCCATACAGCTTGCTAGAACCTTGTAACTGTTGGACAATTGCAGGGGCCGAGGCTCCTCGAATGCTACCCCCTGGGTCTCCAAACCTGCCTCACTTGCAGTCATACCCTCCTGTCCCTGATCACAGACCAAATTGGAATTACCTAATCTGAGGGATGTGACTGTCTCCTGGAGCAAAGTGTCCAGGTAACTCTTCCCCCTCCCTGATGTGGAGCAATGTCTACAGCTCGGACTCCAGCTCCTTAACTCGGATCCATAGTTCCTCGAGCTGCAAACACTTACTAAAGATGTGTTTGCTCTGGATCACCTTGGTGTTCAGCAGCAGCACATCACCTGCCCTGCCATCACTATTGTATGTTATTTAATTTATTAATTATTTACTCTAGTATCCCTGCTCTTTACTTTTGAAGAATCCCCTGCTCTTTACACTTTATTGTAATTTTTTTCACACCAGCATTGATCTTATATTTAAGCTATTTTTAGGAAAAAGAAAAACAAAGACCAGAGATCTAAACACAAACTAAAGACCTTACTTTTACTTTATAGACTAGAAATACTCACCAATTCTACTCACCAGTCAGCTGCTCTCTTTAATGGACTCTCGTCACTCTTTCTGCACTCTTTAATGGACTCTCATCTCCCTCTCCATGCTTTTTAATGGACTCTCGTCCCTCTCTCTGTGCTTTTTAATGGACTCTCGTCTTTCTCCCTCTGTGGTCTTTAATGGCCTCTTGTCTCTCTCTCCACACTCTTTAATGGACTCTTGTCTCTCTCTCTCCCTGCGCTCATTAATGGACTCTCGTTTCTCTCTTCGCGTTCATTAATGGGCTCTCATCTCTCTCTCTCTGCGCTGTTTAATGGCCACTCTCTCTCTGCGCTCTTTAATGGCCTCTCGTCCCTCTCCCCACTCTCCATGCTCTTTAATGGTCTCTCATCTCTCTCTCTCCGCACTCTTTAATGGACTTTCATCTGAGTCCCTTTCTCTCTTCCTGCGCTCTTTAATGGGCTCTCATCTCTCTCTTTCCATGCTCTTTACTGGACTCTCGTCTCTTTCCCTCCGCGCTCTTACAAGGACTTTCGTCTCTCTCTCTCACCTCTGTCTCTCTGCGCTCTTTAATGGACTCTCATCTCTCTCTTTTTGCTTTTTAATGGACTTTCGTCTCTCTCCCTTTGCGCTGTTTAATGGACACTTATCTCTCCCTCTCTGTGCTCTTTAATGGCCTCTTGTCTCTCTCTTTACGTTCATTAATGGGCTCTCGTCTCTCTCTCTCTGCGCTGTTTAATGGTCACTCATCTCTCTCTCTCTCTCTACACTCTTTAATGACCTCTCGTCCCTCTCCCCACTCTCTCTGTGCTCTTTAATGGTCTCTCATCTCTCTCTCTCTCTCCGCGCTTTGGGGTGTCTTACTATGCTTCTAATGGCCTGTCTCTGTGTTTATTAATGACCGCTTGTCTGTCTCTCTGCGCTGTTTAATGGTCTCTCGCCTCTCGCTCTCTCCGTGCTCTTTAATGGTCTCTTGTCCCTCTCTCTCCGCGCTCTTTCATGGACTCTCGCCTCTGTCTCTCTCTTCTCTGTCTCTGTCTCTCTCTTCTCTGTCTCTGTCTCTCTGTCCTCTGTCTCTCTCTCTTCTCTGTCTCTCTCTCTTCTCTGTCTCTCTCTCTCTTCTCTGTCTCTCTCTCTCTTCTCTGTCTCTCTCTCTCTTCTCTGTCTCTCTCTCTCTTCTCTGTCTCTCTCTCTCTTCTCTGTCTCTCTCTCTCTTCTCTGTCTCTCTCTCTCTTCTCTGTCTCTCTCTCTCTTCTCTGTCTCTCTCTCTCTTCTCTGTCTCTCTCTCTCTTCTCTGTCTCTCTCTCTCTTCTCTGTCTCTCTCTCTCTTCTCTGTCTTTCTCTCTCTTCTCTGTCTCTCTCTCTCTCTCTTTGTCTCTCTGTCTCTCTCTTCTCTGTCTCTCTCTCTCCTCTGTCTCTCTCCCTCTGCGCTCTCTAATGGACTCTCGTCCCTCTCTCCGTGCTTTTTAATGGACTCTCGTCCCCCTCTCTTGTGCTTTTTAATGGACTCTCGTCCTTCTCTCCGTGCTTTTTAATGGATTCTCGTCTCTCTGTATTCATTAATGGGCTCTCGTCTCTCTCTCTCTGCGTTGTTTAATGGTCTCATCTCTCTCTCTCTCCGTGCTCTTTAATGGTCTCTCGTTTCTCACTCTCTCTCTCTCACTCTCCGTGCTCTTTAATGGTCTCTCGTCTCTTTCTCCATGCTCTTTAATGGTCTCGCGTCTCTTTCTCCGTGCTCTCTAACGGTCTCTCGTCTCTTTCTCCGTGCTCTTTACTGGTCTCTCGTCTCTTTCTCCGTGCTCTTTAATGGTCTCTCGTCTCTTTCTCCGTGCTCTTTAATGGTCTCTCGTCTCTTTCTCCGTGCTCTTTAATGGTCTCTCGTCTCTTTCTCCGTGCTCTTTAATGGTCTCTCGTCTCTTTCTCCGTGCTCTTTAATGGTCTCTCGTCTCTTTCTCCGTGCTCTTTAATGGTCTCTCGTCTCTTTCTCCGTGCTCTTTAATGGTCTCTCGTCTCTTTCTCCGTGCTCTTTAATGGTCTCTCGTCTCTTTCTCCGTGCTCTTTAATGGTCTCTCGTCTCTTTCTCCACGCTCTTTAATTTTGTACTAGTCTCATTCCAGAGCTGATGATAATCTAGGCTAGATGTTTACCTCTTTATATAAAACACCAACTTGCATTTACATAGCACCTTTAGCATAGTAAAACACCCCAAAGCGTTTAACAAGAATGATATAGGGCAAAACTTGACACTGAGTAAAAGGAGGAGACATTAGGACAGGTCAGCAAAAGCTAATTAAGTAGTAGGTTTTAAGGAGCGCCTCAAAGGAGGAGCTAGAGAGGCAAAGACACTGAAGCATGGAATTCCGGTGCTTCCTACTTTTGACAGCTGAAGATACGGTTGGTGAAGAAAGTGGGAGAGGCATGTGAGGCCAAGTTAGAGGAGCACGGAGGTCTTGAGAGGGTTGTGGGGCTGGAGGAGATTACAGAGGTAGGGAGGGGCGAGACCATGGAGAAATTTAAAAATCAAGATAAGAGTTTCAAAATCAAAGCATTCCTGGACCAGGACCTGATGTAGATCAATGAGCACATTGATGGGTAAACAGGACTTGGTGTGAGTTAGGACATGGGCAGCAGAGTTTTGGATAAGTCATAGAGTTTTACAGCATGGAAAGAGGCCATTTGGTCCATTGTGTCTGCACCAGTCATCAAGCCCCTATCTACTCTTATCCCATTTCCCAGTACTTGGCCTGCAGCCTTGTATGCTATGGTGTTTCATGTTCATCTAAATACTTAAATGTTGTGAGGGTTCCCGTCTCTACCACCCTTTCAGGCAGAGAGTTCCAGATTTCAACCACCCTCTGAGTGAAAAAAATTTTCCTCAAATCCCCTCTAAACATTCTGACCCTTACCTTAAATCTGTGCTCCCTGGTTGTTGATCTCTCCAGTAAGGGGAAAAGTTTCTTCCTATCTATGCCCCTCATAATTTTGTACATCTCAATCAGGTCCCCTCTCAATCTTCTCTGCTCTAAGGAAAGCAACCCTAACATATCCAATCTCTCTTCATAACTGAAACACTCCAGCCCAGGCAACATCCTGGTGAATCTCCTCTGCAACCTCTCCAGTGCAATCACATTTTTCTTATAGCGTGGTGACCAGAACTGCACACAGTACTCCAGCTGTGGCATAACTAGCGTTTTATACAGCTCCAACATAACCTCCCTGCTCGTGCCTTTATTAGTCGAGGCATTGAATACAAGTATCCCATATGCCTTCTTAACTGCCTTATCTACCTGTCCTGCTGCCTTCAAGGATCTATGGACATGCACACCAAGATCCCTCTGATCTTCTTTATTTCCTAGGGTCCGACCATTCATCGTGTGCTCCCTTGCCTTGTCAGTCCTCCCAAAATGCATCACCTCACACTTCTCAGGATTAACTTCCATTTACCATTGTTCTGCCTATCTGACCAGCCTGCATGCATCGGCCTGTAACCTAAGGCTTTTCTCCTCACTATTTACCACACCACCAATTTTCGTGTCATCTGCAAGCTTACTGATCATACCTCCTACGTTCGTGTCTGGATGATTGATGTACACTACAAACAGCAAGGGACCAGCACCAAACCCTGCGGTACGCCACTGGACACAGGCTTCCAGTCACAAAAACAATCTTCGATCATCACCCTCTGCCTCTACTAAGCCAATTTTGGACCCAGTTTGCCAAAATGCCCTAGATCCCATGGGCTCTTACCTTCTTGACCGTTCTCCCATGTGAGACCTTGTCAAAAGCCTTACTGAAGTCCATGTAGACTACATCAACTGCACTACCCTCATCTACATACCTAGTCACCTCCTCGAAAAATTCAATCAAATTTGCTAGACATGATCTCCCCCTGACAAAGCCATGCTGACCATCCCTGATTAATCCCTGCCTCTCCAAGTGGAGATTAATTTTGTCCCTCAGAATTTTTTCCAATAGTTTCCCTACCACTGATGTTAGACTCACTGGCCTGTAATTACCTGGTTTATCCCTACTACCCTTCTTGAATAATGGTAACACACTCACCCTGCCATTTTGTCCCTTGCCTCACATAGTAGCCTGGGATACATCTCATCTGGACCTGGGGATTTATCCACTTTTAAGCCTGCTAAAACCGCTAATACCTCCTTCCCCTCAATGCTAATTTGTTCAAATATATCACAGTTCCCCCTTTTTAATTTCTACACCTACATTGTCCTTCTCTGTAGTGAATACAGATGATGGTGGCGCCTGGGACAGATAATATCCCAGATGCCACCATCACCATCCCTGGGTATATCCTGTCCCACCGGCAGGACAGGCCCAGCAGAGGTGGCGGTGCAGTGGTATACACTAGGGAGGGAGTTGCCCTGGGAGCCCTCAACATCAACTTTGGGCCCCATGAAGTCTCATGGTATCAGGTCAAACATAGGCAAGGAAACCTCCTGCTGATTACCATGTACCACCCTCCCTCCGCTGATGAATCAGTGCTCCTCCATGTTGAATACCACTTGAAGGAAGCACTGAGGGTGGCAAGAGCACAGAATGTACTCTGGGTGGGGGACTTCAATGTCCATCACCAAGAGTGGCTCGGTAGCACCACTACTGACCAAGCTGACTGAGTCCTAAAGGACATAGCTGCCAGACTGGGTCTGTGGCAGGTGGTGAGGAAACCACCAAGAGGGAAAAATATACTTGATCTCATGCTCACCAACTTAGCTGCCGCAGATGCATCTGTCCATGACAGTATCAGTAGGGGTGACCACCGCACGGTCATTGTGAAGACGAAGTTCCGGCTTCACATTGTGGGTACCCTCTGTCGTGTTGTGTGGCACTATTACCATGCTAATGGGATAGATTTTGAACAGATCTAGCAACTCAAACTGGGCATCCATGAGGCACTGTGGGCCATCAGCAGCAGCAGAATTGTACTAGAACTGTAACCTCATAGCCCGGCTTATCCCCCACTCTACCATTGCCATCAAGCCAGGGGATCAACCCTGGTTCAATGAAGAGTGCAGGATGACATGCTAGGAGCAGCACCAGGCATACTTAAAAATGAGGTGTCAACCTGGTGAAGCTATAACATAGGACTACTTGTGTGCCAAACTGCATAAGCAGCATGTGATTGACAGAGCTAAGCGACCCCCACAACCAACAGATCAGATCTAAGCTCTGCAGTCCTGCCACATCCAGTCGTGAATGGTGGTGGACATGTAAAAAAATCACTGGAGGAGGAGGTTCCACAAATATCCACGTCCTCAATGTTGGAGGAGCCCAGCACATCAGTGCAAACGATAAGGCTGAAGCATTTGCTACAATCTTCAGCCAGAAGTGCTGAGTGGATGATCCATCTCGGCCTCCCCTGGAGGTCCCCAGCATCACAGATGCCAGTCTTCGGCTAATTCAATTCACTCCACGTGATTTCAAGAAACGGCTAAAGGCACTGAATGCTGCAAAGTCTATGGGCCCTGACAATATTCTGGCAATAGTACTGAAGACTTGTGCTCCAGAACTTGCTGCGCCCCTAGCCAAGCTGTTCCAGTACAGCTATAACACTCGCATCTACCCAACTATGTGGAAAATTGCCCAGGTATGTCCTTTACACAAAAAACAGCACAAATCCAACCTGGCCAATTACCGCCCCATCAGTCTATTCTTAATGATCAGTAAAGTAGTGGAAGGGGTCATCAGCAATGCTGTCAAGCTGCACTTGCTTAGCAATAACCTGCTCACTGATGCTCAGTTTGGGTTCTGCCAGGGCCACTCAGCTTCTAACCTCATTACAGCCTTGGTTCAAACATGGATAAAAGAGCTGAACTCCAGAGGTGAGGTGAGAGTGACTGCCCTTGACATCAAGGCCGCATTTGACAGAGTGTGGCATCAAGGAGCCCCAGCAAAACTGGAGTGAATGGGAATCGGGGAAAACTCTCCGCTGGTTGGAGTCATGCCTAGCACAAAGGAAGATGGTTGTGGTTGTTGGAGGTCAGTCATCTCAGCTCCAGGACATCACTGCAGGTGCCCCTCAGGGTGGTGTCCTCGGCCCAACCATCTTCAGCTGCTTCCTCTGTGACTTTCCTTCCATCATAACGTCAGAAGTGGGGATGTTCACTGATGATTGCACAATGTTCAGCACCATTCGTGACTCCTCAGATACTGAAGCAGTCTATGTCCAAATGCAGCAAGACCTGGACAATATCTAGGCTTGGGCTGACAAGTGGCAAGTGACATTTGCACTACACAAGTGTCAGGCAATGACCATTTCCAACTAGAGAGAATCTAACCATCTCCCCATGACATTCAATGGCATTACCATGACTGAAACCCCATTATCAACATCCTGGGAGGTTACCATTGATCAGAAACTGAACTGGATTAGTGATATAAATACTGTGGCTACAAGAGCAGGTCACAGGCTATGAATTGTGTGGTGAGTAACCCACCTCCTGACTCCCCAAAGCCTGTCCACCATCTACAAGGCACAAGTCAGGAGTATGATGGAATACTCCCCACTTGCCTTGGATGAGTGCAGCTCCTACAACACTCGAGCAGCTTGACACTGTCCAGATTAAAGCAGCCACTTGATTGGCACCACATCCACAACATTCACTCCCTCCACCACCGAGCACAGTAGCAGCAGTGTGTACCATCTACAAGATGCACTGCAGGAATTCTCCAAGGCTCCTTCGACAGCACCTTCCAAACCCACGACCACTACCATCTAGAAGGACAAGGGCAGCAGGTGATGGGAACACCACCACCTGGAAGTTCTCCTCCAAATCACTCACCGTCCTGACTTGGAAATATATCGACGCTCTTTCATTGTTGCTGGGTCAAAATCCTGGAGCTCCCTCCGTAACAGCACTGTGGATGTACCTACACCACAGGGACTGCAGCGGTTCAAGAAGGCAGCTCACCGCCACCTTCTCAAGGGCAACTAGGGATGGGCAATAAATGCTGGCCCTTCCAGCAAAGCTCACATACCATGAATGAATAAAAAAAAGGTGAAAAGCAATCATTTAAAACCACCTATGTCTTCTGGCTCCTCATACACATTGCCACTTTGGTCCCTAATGAGCCCTACACTTTCCCTGGTTATCCTCTTGCCCCTAATATACTCATAAAATCCCTTTGAATTTTCCTTTATTTTACTTGCCAATGTTTTTCATCCCCTCTCTTCGCTTTCCTAATTTCTTTATTAAGTAAACCCCTTATACTTTCTATGAGCTGAAATTTATGGTTGGTGGAGGATGGCCAGGAAAGCATTGGAACAGTCAAGTTGAGAAGGAAACAAAGATATGAGTAAGGGCTGATGCTAATAATGCATGACCTATTGATATTAGATAAAACACAAATATACTGAAAATAGGTGGGTGCTGACTAGGACATGTGGCTCCGGGAGCGGGCGGGTCGCTGGGGCATTGGGAGTGGGTGGGTCGCTGGGGCACCGGGAGCAGGTGGGTCGCTGGGGCACCGGGAGTGGGCAGGCGGGTCACTGGGGCACCGGGAGCAGGTGGGTCGCTGGGGCACCGGGAGCGGGCGGGCGGGTCACTGGGGCACTGGGAGCAGGCGGGTCACTGGGGCACCGGGAGCGGGCGGGCGGGTCGCTGAGGCACTGGGAGTGGGCGGGCAGGTTGCTGGGGCACCGGGAGCGGGCGGGTCGCTGGGGCACCGGGAGTGGGCAGGCGGGTCACCGGGGCACCGGGAGTGGGCGGGTCAGTCGCTGGGGCACTGGGAGTGGGCGGGCGGGTCGCTGGGGCACCGGCACCGGGAGGTTTGCTAGGGCACCGGGAGCAGGTGGGTTGCTGGGGCACCGGGAGCGGGCGGGTCGCTGGGGCACCGGGAGTGGGCGGGCGGGTCACCGGGGCACCGGGAGTGGGCGGGTCAGTCGCTGGGGCACTGGGAGTGGGCGGTCGGGTCGCTGAGGCACCGGCACCGGGAGGTTTGCTAGGGCACCGGGAGCAGGTGGGTTGCTGGGGCACCGGGAGCGGGCGGGCGGGTCACTGGGGCACCGGGAGCGGGCAGGCGGGTCGCTGGGGCACCGGGAGTGGGCGGGCAGGTCAGTCGCTGGGGCACCGGGAGTGGGCGGGTCAGTCGCTGGGGCACCGGGAGTGGGTGGGCGGGTCGCTGGGACGCTGGCACCGGGAGGGTTGCTAGGGCACTGGGAGTGGGCGGGTTGCTGGGGAACCGGGAGCGAGCGGGCAGGTCACTGGAGCACCAGGAGTGGGCGGACGGGTCACTGGGGCACCAGGAGTGGGCAGGTCGGTCGCTGTGGCACGGGGAGCGAGCGGGCGGGCAAGTCGCTGGGGCACTGGGAGTGGGCAGGTGGTGTGTTGGAGTTGTACTGGGTCAGTGAGCCTGGGGCTTTTGGGACTGGGTTGGATGAGTTTTGTATTGACCATGTTAAGGCCGCTGCACACTGTTCTCTGGATGTTTCATTCAAACTATCACTCTCTTTTACATAGGGCAGAGATTTTACTGCTGTACGAGCGTTGCATTCTTACTGATATAGAATACTCGGACAACCAAAATGTGGAACAGACAATGTGGAAGAATGCCTTTTATCAGGTGATTGAGAAGTTCCGCCAGATGCTGAAAGAACCTTCCGGAGAGAGTGAAGATGAAATCCGAGGAAAGCTTTTGAATTTATTGGATGAGGTGAAAATAGATTTTAGTCACTGTGATATTGCTGATACTAGAACTTGTATTTCATTTTGAAATTTTTGCTCCCCATCGACAAGTGACGGACTTTGTTCCCTCTTCAGCCAACTCAATTTTCACTCATTCCCTTTCTTCTCCTCTCCCCTTCCTCTCAGGCCTCTCTCTCTCTCCGCCGCCCCCCAGCCTCCTGGGCCCCTCTTTCTCCTCCCAGGTCCCTCCTCCATGGAATGAGGCCATTTGGCTTCTGGTGTCTGTGCCAACCAAAGATGAGCTATTCTGCCTAATGCCACCTTTTGAATCTTGGTTCATAGCTCTGTGGATTACAGCATCTCATCTGCATATCCAAGTACTTTTTAAATACGATGAAGTTTTCTGTCCCTACCACCCTTGTAGGCAGTGACATCCAGTTCATACCACTTGCTGCACAAAAGAAGGTCTTCCTCACATCCCCCTTGTATCTCTTGTTCAAACTCTTAAACCTGTGTCCCCTGGCCCTTGTACCATCAGCTAATGGGGGCAGCTTTTCTTTATCAACTTTGTCTAAATCTGTCATTATCTTGGACACCTCTTTCAAATCTCCCCTTGACTTTCTTTATTCCAAGGAGAATATCCCCAACTTCTCCATTCTGACCTTGTAGCTAAAACTCCCAATACTCTAATCATTCTAGTAAATCTCCTGCGCACCCTCTTAAGGACCCTTACATTCTTCCTCATTGCGGTTGCTTTTCTCACCTAACTCCTTCCATATAGTCAAACCAACTGTGATGCCATGGACTTGGTTTTGGCTGTATTTCGCCAGGGGATCTATCACTCTGACCATCAATTGGAGAGCAAGATGCACTGAGGACTCCTGCAGTATCTACTGGTCCTTCTTGTCTGACAGTCACTCATTCCCCCTCTGCTTGCACACATTCATTCTCACAAGCTGTGGAGTGACCACCTCCAGAAATGTACTATCCATGTAGTTCTCAGTCTTGTGAATGCACTGTAAGAATCCAACTGCTGCTGCAGCTGATGGCACATCATGATCATGTGGTTGCCCAGGACACAAGAAATGCCCCGAGTTCTCTTATGGCACAGGATGTGTATTCAGTGGCACTGAGATGCCCTGCCATGGCTCTACTAATTAGATGAGAGGCTAAAGTTACCAAAAATAAACTTAAGACTCAATTACTTGATCTATTTTAAGTCATAGGTTAACTAAAATAAGTATTCCCTGCAACTGATGCCTCTCGCCCCTTCTTGTGATGTGAAGTCTTCCTCCTCTGTGTTTACTGTGATGTTGCTTTGATTCCCTTGATTTCTGCTCTCTGTCACCCTCTCAGGGTCCTGGCTGATTTATGCCCTCTACAGTGGGGGGTGGTACCATGCCCACCCTCAGCTTAGACCAGCTTTTGTCCAAAGAGGGGGGAAGCTTTCATCATTTCTTGGAATTACGTAGGTATTGCATCACCCAGTGAAAACTCTTTTTGTAAATGTTGATGCACATGGTGCAGTGAGTATTATAGGCCAGACTGTGGATAATCCAGCCAGACTGTGGATAATCCAGGAGTTGCTTCTTTTTCAGGGGACCAACTTCTTTGACAGCCTCTTGCACAAGCTGCAAATCACATACCAGTTTAAACTGGAGGACTACATGGATGGGATGGCCATACGCAGCAAGCCACTTCGCAAAATGGTATGTACAGGCGAGCAGTTCATACTGTGAGCACAGCTCTTTTTAAACTTTCTTTGGTAATGAAATTGGGCAACAGGGAATCTGATTCTATACTTTAGAAAATATACTGGCTGCTCCCAAAAGAGAAGTTTGCTTTTAACTGGAAGAAGTGATGTAACAGGTCTTGGAAGCAGTGGAAATCATGCATTCAAATTGGTGCTAATGATAAATCACTTGCCTTGGTTATCAGGCTTGTCTCAGTTTGTCTGTGTGTCTCTGGTCTGATTGCTCCCTAATTGCTGTGATTCATCAGATTTTTACTCTGTAATTCCTCTGGGGTAGACTGCAGGAGGCTGGGATTGGTACTCAGGTGAGTGCTTGCTCTTGAGACAGTAAAGAGCCTTGTACACCTGTCCCTTTCCAAGCCGCCTCCTTATCCCAATTCTGAACAGATTTTTATTTGCCTCTTGTTCCAGTGATTCAGTTTGTTCAATATTTCTTTCTGTTAATTGACTTAATTTAAAAAAACTTTTAAATTGAAGTAGCTTAGAAGAAATATTCTTGTCTCTGTTTTTTTTTAAGTGGGCTTGGTATCCCAGTATTTTCTTTCCATTCTAGCTGTGTTGGTGCATGTACCTCGAGTGACTGAGAGTAAGGGTGTGCTGCTGCCTGGCCTGTTGATTATTCCCTTTTGTGATTTTCCCTCTTGCTTGAAATCTTACGCTCCACTCTTCATTCAGAATGCTGGTGACGGAACACTAAGTCCATGTACCTTGTACAGTGCTGTAAGTCAATGCCTCAGAATACTGCCCCATCTCACTGAAAGTTCAAAGTACTGACAAGTGCCGGGTTGCAGTTGGGTTGGGTTGGGGGGGGATGTTCATGATACTTTTGCCTCCCGTAATCACTAAATGTTATAATTCCTGGATTACAGACAACAGGATTTTCACTGGAAAAGCCTACAGTTTTTGAGGGTAGAGAACACAGCATTCACTCCATTCGGGAGCTCAGTAATTGCTCCAGTAAAATTATAGTCGTGTGTATTTAGTGCCTCAAAACTCACAACCACAAAACTGTTCCATCACACACTCACTGCCCAAACACAGTAACATCATTGTATCACACACAGTCCCAAACATTGTGCCATCCCATCTCACACTCACTGCCCAAACACACTGTGATATCTCTGTGGCGCACACTGTCTCAACATACTGTACCAACCTGTCTCTCTCTCTCTCACTCACACGCACACACACACGCCTCAACGCACTGTACCATCCCGTCACATACACTGTCTTAACACACTGTACCATCCCATCAGTCCGTGTCAGGTGATGAGCCCTTGGACTCGGCCATTCCTCAGTTGCTGGAGCTGCAAAGACAAGTTTGGAACATCGGGAAGAGACGTCTGCTGCTCTCCTCAGATTGCAAGGCATGATGGAGGAATCCCTCTGCCTTCAGTCTGAGGTGATAATGCCGGCATGCCAATGCACCAAGGTCAACCCTGGTAGAATGGTGGCAGCCATGGCGATCTTGGTCCAGAGAATTGGTCCAGCGCTGCTGTGTGTGATGAACTCCCATTGCTGGTGCCATAGTTGGCATTCAGCAGTGTCAACACGTGAGGTGTGCGGGGCAGCTCGATCTCACTGCAGCTTCCTCTTCTTCTCAAGGAGTCAGCCACAGGCCCTTGGGCACCCATGGGGAGAAGGATCAGCAAGTGCACACCCTGGAGCCATCCATCCAGGTGACTCCAGGAGTGTCCAGCCCATCGGAATCCCTTCTTCCTGTGACCCCAGCAGCTCCAGCTCCACAGGCCGAGGAAGGTGTTACTGCCACACAGCAGGATCCTGAAAGCAGGCCGGGACCCTCCAGGTCTCAGCCCTCCAGAAGACCCCTGCCAAGGTTGTCACAGACAGGCAATACATAGCGGTTGCCAGGCTCCACTGTGGGTATTGGGGGAGCACCAAGATGTAGCGGCAGGATTAGGAAGGTTAAGAGGATGTAACTCTTTCGAGTACAAACCTGTTTCCATCTGTTTCAGATGAAGTTACATTGTATCATAGGTTGCCATTGTGAGATTTGAACTCTTGATCTTGGGGTTACAAACCCAGTACCATAACCACTTGGCTATTTAGGCCAAGCCGTTAAGAGGATGTAACTCTTTTGAGTACAAACCCGTTTCCATCTGTTTCAGATGAAGTTACATTGTTTCATAGTTTGCCATTGTGAAATTTGAACTCTTGATCTTGGGGTTACAAGCCCAGTACCATAACCACTTGGCTATTTAGGCCAAGCCGTTAAGAGGATGTAACTCTTTTGAGTACAAACCCGTTTCCATCTGTTTCAGATGAAGTTACATTGTTTCATAGTTTGCCATTGTGAAATTTGAACTCTTGATCTTGGGGTTACAAGCCCAGTACCATAACCACTTGGCTATTTAGGCCAAGCTGTTAAGAGGATGTAACTCTTTCGAGTACAAACCCGTTTCCATCTGTTTCAGATGAAGTTTCATTGTTTCATAGCTTGCCATTGTGAGATTTGAACTCTTGATCTTGGGGTTACAAACCCAGTACCATAACCACTTGGCTATTTAGGCCAAGCCGTTAAGAGGATGTAACTCTTTCGAGTCGTTAAGAGGATGTAACTCTTTCGAGTACAAACACATTTCCATCTGTTCCTATTCAGATGAAGTTACATTGTTTGCCATTGTGAGATTTGAACTCTTGATCTTGGGGTGATAAGCCCAGTACCATAACCACTTGGCTATTTAGGCCAAGCCGTTAAGAGGATGTAACTCTTTCGAGTCGTTAAGAGGATGTAACTCTTTCGAGTACAAACCCGTTTCCATCTGTTTCAGATGAAGTTACGTTGTTTCATAGTTTGCCATTGTGAGATTTGAACTCTTGATCTTGGGGTTACAAGCCCAGTACCATAACCACTTGGCTATTTAGGCCAAGCCGTTAAGAGGATGTAACTCTTTCGAGTCGTTAAGAGGATGTAGTTGCACAGCCTGGGCACGGGTGTTAATCGCTTGTACATAATGTTCACTATTGTACATTAACTTCCAAGGTTGTCTCCTTGCTATGATGTCACTCAGACGTGAAACCTTGGTTCCTGCACAAGATAAAGGCAGGTGTCTCAGTCCAGGGCCTCTTCCCTGTGCAGTGTGTAACCTTCAGACCAAAGTGATGGTCCGGCTTCACACTCACTAGACACATGAGTGATGCCTGCTCCTCGATGGTGCTTCTCATTGCTGCCAGAATGTCGTGGGCAGGTGTCAGAGTTCCATCATTCTCCCTGTGTGCTCTCAGCACCTTTGAGGTGGGGCTGGCCCCCCATCTTTTCATCTGTGACTGGTGACGCTGTGCTCCTGAAGGGGTCAGGTGCTGAAAGCTGACAAAGGATCAAATGCACGGCTGTATCTCCATGATTTAACCCTGATCACAGAGTGTAAGCGAGCTGCCCTCAGCCTGACAGGAGTCAGACATTCACAGAGGTTATGTGAAGATCCAGAGAGTGTCCTCTCTGCATGTCGTCATCATCCTCCTGGACTCTAGCAACTATTACAGCCTCCGCTGCATCTCCATGACATGAGCCTGAGCACTGAGGGTGTGTGCCCTGCCATCAGCCACACAGGAGTCAAACATTCACAGATGCAAGATGAGGATGTCATGACTGTCCTCGCTGCATCTCGCATCATCCTCCATGAATCCCTACTTCATCTGGCCCATGTGAAGGCCTCATCGGTGGCATCCTTTCCTTTGAGGAAGTTATCATTGTCATCTTCTTCGACATCTTCCTCATCATCGAAGCTCCTCCAGCTCCTCAGCCAGATCCCCCCCATTGCAACGCCAGGTTGTAGAGCATGCAGCAAGCGACAGTGATGGGCGACACCCTCTGGGGACTGTATTGCAGGGCTCCACTGGACCTGAGCAGGCACCGCAATCTCATTTTCAAACTGTCTATCATTTGCTCCACCAAAGTCTGGGTCACGACATGAGCCTCATTAGACTGTCACTCTGCTGCACTCTGAGGCTGTTACAAGGGCAGCATCAGCCACGTCCACTGTGGGTAGCCCTTGTACCCGAGGAGCCTGTGCTGCCTTGCTCCCCACCCCCAGCCTGACCCGCACTGTAGCCCTTGCCCTGGCACTGCACTGAAAGTCAGCCGGGAAAAAGTGACTTGCTGGTGCCCCCCCGCAAACGTGTGGCATCTCTTCCTTGAGGGGCTGTGGCCGATGCTTGCGAGTTCTGGTAAAGGTTGTGTGCATTCGCCTCTGAGTTCTCCTCGAAGTTCAGACCGTCAAGTGCACACCTTTTAAAGGCAGTCGTAAATCACGCCGTTCTGAAGTCACTCCGATGTGGGATGTAATGTGACGTGGCAGGATGATTTTGCCTTGCTAAAGTATTGAAATTAGGTTCCCGATGTGCAGCAGCAGTAAACGTGACCCGCCATTGACAGGTGGAGCGGATGATCACAAACTGGTTTTACAGTGATGTGAAACCAACTTTTGGCCTTCTCGCCATATTGTTCCCCACCAGCCTGCAATGACGTCTGACGCCAATGGGGGTGGCAAATTCTGTCCACTGTCTCGACACAATAGAAACTGGGAGCAGGAGCAGGCCATTCGGCCCTTCTAGCCTACTCCACCGTTCAGTATGATCATGGCTGATCTTCTATGTTAATGCCAGATTACCACTTTTTCTTCATACCCCTTGATGCCCCTAATATCCAAAAAATTATCAATTTCTTTCTTGAATATACCCAGTGACCCGGCCCCTACAGCCTTCTGTGGTACAGAATTCCACAGGTTGACCACCCTCTGAGTGAAGAAATTTTTCCTCATTTCAGCCCAAATGGTGTGCCCCAAATCCTGAGCCTGTGGCCCCTGGCTATAGACTCCCAATGAGAGGAAACATCCTTCCTGTATCTAGTCTGTCTAGCCCTGTTAGAATTTCAATCAGATCTCCACTCATTCTTCTAAACTCTAGTGAATACAGGCTCAGTTGAACCAATCTCTCCTCATACGACAATCCTGCCATCCCCGGTATCAGCTTAGTGAACCTTAGCTGCACTCCTTCTATGGCAAGTATATCCTTTCTTTGGTAGGGAGACCAAAACTGCCACAATACACCAGGTGCAGTCTCACCAAGGCCCTGTATAACTACAGTAAGACATAAGCTAAAAGCAAAATACAGCGGATGCTGGAAATCTGAAACAAAAACAAAATGCTGCAAAAATTCAGCAGGTCTAATGGCATCTGTGGAGCGAAAAACAGAGTTAACGTTTTGAGTCCGTATGACTCTTCATCTGAAGAACTAGATTGTTAATTAATCCTTTCTCATTGCACAATATCCAGTCTGGGATAGCCTACTCTCTAGTTGGTTCCTCAATGTATTGGTCTAAAAAACCATCATGTACACATTCCAAGAAATCCTCCTCCACAGTATTATTGCTAGTTTGGTTTGTCCAATCTATATGTAGATTACAGTCACCCATGATTACAGTTCCACCCTTATTGCATGTGTCTCTAATTTCCTGTTTAATGCCTTCCCTTACATCTCTGTTACTGTTTGGGGGCCTATAGACAACCCCCACCAATGTATTCTGCCCTTTGGTGTTTTTTACCTCCACCCAAACAGATTCCACATCATGACTTTGCGAGCCAATATCCTTCCTCACTATTGCATTGATTTCTTCCTTTACTAACAATGCCAACCCACCACCTTTCCCTTTTTGTCTGTGCTTCCTAAATATTGAATACCTTTGGATGTTCAGTTCCCATCCTTGGTCACCCTGCAGCCATGTCTCCATAATTGCAACTATATCATAACCATTTATATCTATTTGCTCTGTTAATTCTTCTACCTTATTGCAAATGCTCTGCGCATTAAGATACAATGCCTTGAATATACCCAGTAACCCAGCCTCCACAGCCTTCTGTGGTACAGAATTCCACAGGTTGACCACTCTCTTAGTGACGACATTTTTCCTCATTTCAGCCTAAAAGGTGTGCCTCACATCCTGAGACTGTGGCCCCTGGCTGTAGACCCCTTTTAGTTAATTGCTAAATTAAAGAAAGATTAGACTTTAGATAGAATTTAACCCTTAAACTCCCTGTCACCAATCTCCAACTGAAGCTCTCTAAAGCAGCCAAACGCAGCACTTCAGTGCAGACAAAGTCAACACTATAAGATAGCCTACTTTTATACTCTCTGAACCTAGCCTCTGAAAATCCGATTAAGCCAGTTATCTAATTAACTAGTTACAGTTGCAAGCTGAGCCTTTATGAGCCCCGTTTTAAGGCTGGATTAAAACTCACCTTCCAACCCTAACAGCAACTTTTAGTTAATTGCTAAATTAAAGAAAGACTAGACTTTAGATAGAATTTAACTCTTAATTTAATCCTTAAACTCCCTCAGTCACCAATCTCCAACTGAAGCTCTCCACTGCAGCCAAACACAACACTCCAGTACAGACAAATGTACTATACCATCACACACACACTGTCCCAACACACTACCATTCCATCACATACTGTGCCTCAACACACTGTACCATCCTGTCATACACTCATGGTCCCAACACACTGTACTGTCCTGTCACACACTCATGGTCCCAACACACTATCGTCCAGTCACACACTCATGGTCCCAACACACTACTGTCCTATCACACTCTCTGTCTCGACACTTGAACCATCCCATCACACATTCACTGTCGCAACACACTGTACCATCCCCATCACACATTCACTATCGCAACACACTGTACCATCCCCATCACACTCTGTGTCTCAACATGCTGTACCGTACTGTCACATACTCATGGTCTTAACACACTACCATCCTGTCACACACCCTGTCTCGACACATTGTACCATTCCATCCATCACACATTCACTATCTCAACACACTGTCTCATCCCATCCCATCACACACTCACTGTCTCAACACACCGTACCATTCCGTCACACATTCACTGTCTCAAAACACTGTCCCATCCCGTCACATGCTCACTGTCCCAACTCACTGTCCCATCCCATCACACACTCACTGCCCCAATGGACATGCTCACTGCCTCATCCTGTTACTTCTCATTATTCCTCATGCCAGCCCAATGCAATGTACTTAAAAAGAAATGCTGCAAATACGCAGTAGATCAGGTAGCATCTGTGGAGAGAGAAGCAAAGTTAACGTTTCAGGTCAATGATCTTTTGTCGGAACATCAATGTGTTTTACTGCTCCCTTGAGTACTAATTACTTCAATACATCGTAAAATTGCACTGCTCCTAAAGCTGTGTTCTGTATGACTCTGCAACTGCCTTGGTTGCACGCTCTGGCTGAAAATGCACATCCACAGCGATGTTTTCAGCACTCCTCTGCATGTTATGTATCGATGCAGTAATGGTATTGTTATTGTTGAATTTTAGGTGAAATATGCACTGATCAGCGCCCAGCGATGTATGATCTGTCAGGGAGACATTGCCCGCTACAGAGAACAAGCCAATGACACCACAAACTATGGCAAGGCTCGCAGGTGTAGTATTGCTGTCCAGTTAACAAAAGAGAAGGATGTAGAACAAAACCACCTCTCACATTCTGTTTATTGATGCTTTATTTTCCCTCTTGCTTCAGGTCTGTCTGTTTTTACCAGGTGTCAACAGAGGGGATTTGTCCCAGGCACAGCTGGTTTTACTTTTCACCTTTGGCCCCAGGAAGGTGGTAGTTAGTTTAGCCTTTTTCCCTTCCCTTTATTTTCCATTTTCTTAATGGTTACAGAAAGTCAGGCTCCCATAAAACCTAGTGTCAACAGACTTTGTTTCTGTCCCTACTTCCGAATAGTTACTGTGATTTTTAAATAAATAAATAACCTTTACAGCCGGCCTGGAGATCCATTGGAGCAGGGGAAAGCCATTCTGGCCCTTGAACCTGTCCTGCCATTCAGTTAGATTATAGCAGATTAGAGTATTGCATTTTAAAGGAAGATTTAGATTGCAATAATACCTTGCACAACTTTGAAGACCCTTGAAAAGTATTTCACGCCCAGTTTAGTATGTTAGAAAAGCAGCAGTCAATATGTGTCCAGCAAGCTGCTGCCACAGTTTTTCTAGTTGTGTTGATTCAGGGATAAAAATTGGTTAGGATCCTGGGGAGAACTCCCCTGCTTTTCTTCAAAGTACTGCCATGGGATCTTTTGCAAATGTGAAAGGGCAGACAGGGCTTCGGTTTAACTTCTTATCTAAAAATGTCACCTCCGTCAGTGCAGTACTCCCTCAGTACTACACTGGAGCGCCAGGCTAGATTTTTGTGCTCATGTCTCTGGAGTGGTAGTTGAACCCACAATACCCTGGTCTAGAGGCAAGATTATTACCAGCTGAGCCTTTGCTGGCACTAGTTTCTCCTCATCTTAGTCCTAAAATGATTGTCCCTTTATCCTGAGACTGTGCCCCCTTGTTCTAGATTCCCCAGCCAGGGGAAACAACATCTCCATAATCCTTCATAATCTTAAATGTTTCAATGCAATCATCTCACATTCTTCTAAACTCCAGTGAACATAGACCCAATTTATTCAGCCTCTCATCATAGGACAATCCTCTCATCCCAAGGACCAATCTAGCTATAGCACCATACCACCTCCAATGCAGGTATATCTTTCATTAAATATAGTGACTAAAATTTCCCTCAGTATTCTAGGTGTGGTCTACCAAAGCTTTCTACAATTGTAGCAAGACTTCTTTATTCCTGTACTCCAATCCCATTGCAATAAAGGCCAACATGCCAATTGCTTTCCTAATTGCTTGCCGTACCTGCATATTAACTTTTTGTGTTCCTTGTACAAGAACACCCAAGTTTCTCTGAATATCGCCGTTTACAAATTTCACGCCTTTTAAAAATATATTCTGCTTTATTATTCTTCTGACCAAAGTGAATAACTTCACACTTCCTAACATCGTACTCCATCTGCCACCTTGTTAACCACTCATTTAACCTTCTTTATCTCTTTGTGGCCCCTTTGTAACCTCTTCGCAGCTTGCATTCTCACCTAGCTTTGTGTGGTCAGCAGACTTAAATAGATTAATCTCTGTCTTTTCATCTAATTCATTAATGTAGATAGTAAATTGCTGAGGCTGCAACACTGATTGTTGTGGCACTCTATTGGTCACAGCTTGCTAATTTGAAAATGTACCTTTACCCCTGCATTCTGCTTCCTGTCTGTTAACCAATCCTCTTTCCATGCTAATATATCATCCCAACTCCATAAGCCCTTGTTAACATTTTGAGTCTGTATGACTCTTCTTCAGAGCGGGTCATACGGACTTGAAACGTTAACACTGTCTTTCTCTTCACAAATGCTGTCAGACGTGCTGAGTTTTTCTAGCATTTTTTGTTTTTGTTTCAGATTTCCAGCATCTGTAGTATTTTGCTTTTATTCATAAGCCCTTACCTTGTGTATTAACCTTTTGTGTAACACCTTATTGAAATCCAAATATACTACATCTACTGGTCCCCCTTTATCTACCCTACTAGTTATATCTTTGAAAAATCGAATAAATTTGTCAAACACGATTTCTCTTTCGTAAAACCATGTTGGCTTTTTCTAATCATGTTATGCTTTTCTAAGTCCATTGTTAAGATTCCTTTAATAATTGATCCCACATGTTTCCAATGACTGATGTCAGGCCAACTGGCCTGTAGTTCCCTGTTTCCCCTCTCCCTCCTTTCTTGAATAGCGGTATTACATTTGCTAACTTCTAATCTGCTGGGACTGTTCCAGAATCTAAGGAATTTTGGAAAATTATAACCAGATCATCTGCTATCTCTGCAGCTATTTCTTTTAAAATCCTAGGGTATAGGTCATCAGGTCCTGGAGATTGGTTGGAATTTAATCTGTTAAATTTCTCCAGGAGCTTTTCCCCTTACTGATATTAATTACCTTGAGTTCCTTACCCTTATTAGCCCCTACATTACCCTCTATTTCTGCTGAAGACCGAGACAAAATATTTGTTGAATGTCTCTGCCATTTCCTCATTCCCCATGAGAATTTCTCCTGTCTCTGCTTCTAAGGGACCAACGTTTACTTTAACTACTCTCTTCCTTTGTATATACTTGTTAAAACTCTTCCAATCCTTTTTATATTCCGGGCTAGTTTACGTATGTAATTGGTTTTGTTTAAGCTTAAGATTCTTGTTTGTGATTGGAATATGTCACTTTCAAACTTAGCATGGAATTTAATATTCCCCAGTGGATCTTTTACAGTGACATTCATTAACCCTGCCTCATTGCACAATACTAGGTCCATAATAGTTTTATCCCAGTTGGTTCCACAACATATTGCTCCAGGAAACTGCCATGAAAGCATTCTACAAACCCATCTTCCAGACATTTTGCCAATTTGTTTGGTCCAGTCTCTATGAAGATTAAAATCCCCTACGATTATTATATTGCCTTCGTTACAGCCTCCAATAATTTCTTGTTTAATGTCCAATGGTAGGACCACAGTTAGGAGAACCTATAAACTACCCACACCAGTGTTTTCTGTCCCTTGCCATTTCTAATCTCCCCCCCATTGTGATTCCAATTCCTGATTATCTGAGCCAAGATCCTTTCTCACTGATGTCCTTTGTTCATCCTTTATTATCAAGGGCTACCCCATCTCCTTTGCCATTCTGTCTGTCTTTTCGAAATATTGTGTAGCATGGAATATTTACTTCCCAACCTTGGTCACCTTGTAACCATATCTCTATTAGTGATTAGATCCCATCCATTTATCTCTATGTTTGCTACTAGTTCATCTATCTTATTGTGAGTGCCCTGCACGTTCAGACAAAATGACTACAATTTTATTTTTTCATTATTATTCCCTGCATGGACCTTACCCTGATATAATATTGTAGTTAAACTTTCTGCCCCTTCCAGACCCACTTATCTTGTCTTTACCCACATTGATATGCTTTTCTACTGCATCAACTTTATCTTTGAATTTCTAAATCTCCTTTCACCCGAGCCCTCCTTCCCCTCTGTTAGTTTAAAGCCACTTTTCCCCTACTTTGACCAGATTTGCTGGTGCACTCTTATGTTTGTATACTTTGCCCCTTACACTCTCTGGTTAACTTTGCCCATATCGCTACCCTGCACATTTGCCCTGACCTTTCCAAATTTCCCCTCACATTAACCCTCCCCCTGACTATTCAGTTTAATGCCCTCTCTGTAGCCCTAGTTATATGATTTGCCAGGACACTTGTCACATTGCAGATCACCTGAGACAGGATGTCAGACAACACAGGCGGCGGACGGTTTGAGAGACATGGTGAAGGGCTAGAGTTGGTGTCATCAGCGTACATATGTAATCTGACCTGCTGGCTGTGAATGGTGCCGTTGGCAGGCAGCATGTTAATGTGGAAGAGGCCAATGATAGATCTCTGTGCCATTCTTAAGCAACGAAAGAAAACAAACAAGATCTTAGGATTTTAATCAAAGGCTAGACTAAAGTCCCAGGAGATGATGATGAACCTGTAGAAAGCTCTGGACTCAGTTCTACGTACGTTGCTACATAGAACGCCAGAAGAGTCGCTAAATTGATACCTAGGGTTAGACCCCTGATCTTCCAGGAGAGGCAATTACAGCTGAGAATGTTTACTCATACAAAAAGATAGCTTGTGGGAGATCAGGCTGACATTTGCAAGATTACTGAGGTCATCAGCACTGAGCCCTTTAAAGTTGATTGACATAACAACAAACCCTGCGTTTGAGGGGCATGAATCAGAATAGAGAAAGGAAGCAGGCAGTTGTCATGCAGGGTGGTGAATGCATGCAGCTGATTGCCCAGGGAGACAGGAGAGGCACTTGGGAAGGGACTGGATAATTCTTTGGCAAGGCAAAGATTTGAGGAGAGGGAGAAAGAGAGAGAAGTATTGGGAGGGAATTAGAGGACTGGGAAACAGGTGAGAGAGACAGCAAGAGGATTGAAGGGGAGGGGGAAGAGAAGGGGAGGGAGGCAGAGGGTGAGGAGACTGGCATATAGAAGGGGAGGCAAGAGAGGGTACGGGGATGGAGAGAGGGGGAAAAATGGGAGAGGTGGTGTGAGAGGGGGAGAGGATTGAAAGAGGATAAGGGGAGAGAGGATGAGGGGGAAGAGAGCAGGGAGAGTGGGAGACAGGGCAATGAAAGTGGGGGAGGAGGAGAGAGGAAAGAGAGAAAGGACAGGGAGAGTGGTAGAAATGGGGGGAGAGAGGGGGAGGAGTGGGGGAGAGGGAGGGTAGGAGAAAGTGGGGAGAATGAAAGAGAGAACATTATTGAACTCTGGCTGGATCAACTGCAAAAGTCTTTCCAGTTAGGGTGAATTCCCACTGTTCCTTTTCAGCTGTGGGAAAACTCCTCAAATATAAATATCTGAAGCTGTAGAAACCATCTGATCTGCATGTGTTCAGCAGGAGGGAGTGTGTTTACTGTATTGTTGGAGGTTGGAATGTGACCTTTATCTAACGCCTACTCTCTTCTCCACAGTTGGTACTTGAAAGCCCAACAGATTGCACCAAAAAACGGACGCCCTTACAACCAGCTTGCTATTCTGGCCATCTACACGGTGAGACCCTTAGCTTGATTCTCAGGCTGTCCAGCGTCGAAGCTTTTACACAATAGTACAGATGATGCAGTAACTTGATTTGTTAACCTATTTATTGAATCAAAGTCCCAAAATGTTAACATTTGTTCACCTGTCCTAAACATCTCAAAGTGCCTCGTATGCAAAAAATAGTCTTCAAATGAAGAGACTGCTGTTGTGTATGGAAGTTCGGTGCCCATTTTTAACACAGCAAGATCCCAATAATATCAATAAGGCGAATGATCGGTTAATCAGTTTTGGTGGAGGGCTGAATATTGGTCAGGGTACTGGGAGAACTGCTGCTCTTTAGGTAGTGTGCCATAGAATCTTTATCAACTAGCCTAATAGGCACTTGGGGCCTTGGTTTAATATCTCATCAGTCAGGAGGTGCTGCACTGTTGGATGGATCATCTTTGGGATGAGACTTTAAACCAAGCCCCTGTCTACCCTTTCAATTGGTGCAATATTTTGAAGAGGAGCAGGGGGAATTATTCCTGGTATGCTGGCCAATATTTAGCCCTCGATCAACAACACAAACAGATTATCTGGCCATTATCAAATTGCTGTGTGTGGGAGCTTGCAGTGTGCGCAAATTGGCTGCTGCATTTCCTACATTACAACAGTGACTATAATTCAAAAAGTATTTCATTGGTTGTAAAGTGCTTTGAGATGTCTGGTTGCGTAGTCACTTTTTTTTATCCTGCCAGTTTAGATTATATGCCTAACTACCAGAATGGGACTTGAGCCCACAACCTTTTGCCTTGTAGGAGAGGTGCTAGCATCTTGTAATCTTTTCACCATTTGTAGCCTGCACCTGTCCTGCCCTAGCTCTGGCTTCACTGTTCTGGAATAATAGAGTGAATTGGAATCCAATCTTGGTAGATGTGGGGCTTGTAGGTAGTTCCAGTAGGTGGCACTATGGCTTCATTACTGTGATGGTGTTAGAATGAGGTCTGAGTGGCCCATTGGACTGAAGAACATATTCTTAACATAAAATATAAGGCACAGAAACAAACTGTTTGGCCCAACCAGTGCATGCTGGTGTTTATGCTCCAGTTGCACCTCCTCCCATCTAGTTGGGCCATATAAACACAACATCTGGCTAAGGACAAAAGTTAAACACTAGAGTGCTGAACAGCATCAGAACTTTCCAGCTGAGCCCGTGTTCCTGATTGACGGCTTGCCACATGTTCAGCTGTGAAAAGGACAGGTGCTTTGACTAATGAAACTACTTCTTTTAATCTGGGATGAAAACAAAAAACTGCAGATGCTGGAAATCTGAAACAAGAAAATGCTGGGAAAACTCAGCAGGTCTGACAGCATCTGTGGAGAGAGAAACAGTAAACGTTTTGAGTCCGTATGACCCTTCTTCAAATCTGAAGAGAAGAGGAAATGTGATTAAATTTATATGTATAAGGGGAGGGTGGAGCAGGTGAAGCTGGATAGAAGGCCAGCGATAGGTGGGGGCTAAGTAGAGATTGACAAAGATGTCATGGACAAAGGGACTGTTAATGGTCGTGTTAAAAGTGGGAGTGATAGTCCTTGTGTCCATGACATTTTTGTCGATCTCTCCTTTGCCCCCACCTATCGCTGCCCTTCAATCCAGCTTCACCTGGTCCAGCCCCTTAAACAGTATTAATTTCATCACATTTCTACTGTTTAGCTCTGAAGAAGGGTCTCGGAAAGTTAACTCTGTTTCTCTCTCCACAGATGCTGTCAGACCTGCTGAGTTATTCCAGCATTTTCTGTTTTTGTTTTTTTAAATCTGGGTTTCTGTGGTTTGTATCAGTGAACACTGGGGAGTTACAAAACTTAGCTCCTGTTCCCATTAATTTGCATATAACCCCAATTGTCGATAGCTACTGATCTTGGATTTGGGATTCATCCTGCAGTGGATAACAGTCCCAGAACACTGTCCTTTTCAACCTTCAAAACCTCATCAAATGTAAACAGAAGAATCCAGTCAGTAGCCTGGGCTTATTTACTCACCTCACTTCCTCATATTTAAAATCCTGATCCCTTGAGATAAAAGTCAACATCCTATTAGTCTTTGATTTTCTGTACCTGTGTACTAGCTTTGTGATTTACATAGATGCCCAAATCCCTTGGCTTCTCCACAGCTCATAGTTTCTCACCATTAAGATTTTTAAAAAAATTTGTTTGTGGGATGCTGGCTAGGCATGTTCATTTTTCAGAATCAACCACGTTGCTGTGGGTCTGGAGTCACAAGTAAGCCAGACCAGGTAAGGATGGCAGATTTCCTTCCCTAAAGGGCATTAGTGAACCAGGTGGGTTTTTATGACATTTAACAATGCTTCATGGTCATCGTTAGACTTTTTAATTCCAGATATTTATTGAATTTAGATTGCACCATTTACCCTGGTAGGATTGGAATCTGGGCCCCCAGAGCATTACCTTGGGTCTCTGGATTACCAGTCCAGTGACAATACCACTTCCCCTTTAATACCCTGATTCCTGATTTATCTTACTCTAATCCAAAGCCTCAGCCATTTGCCATAGTTTGTCCCCACTCACTTTTCCAATGTCCCTCTATAGCTTCTGCCTTCTATCTACATTACTTACTCCACTTCCTAACTTCAGCAAAGTAGGATGTGCGGTGCTTTCTTTTTTTCATCTAAATCATTGATAACCAGGTTGAAAAGCTGAGGTTCCAGTACAGATCCCTTGTCAAACCCCACCAATCAGAGCAAAGCCACTATCTCTACGTCCTATCTTCGACCTCCCAGTTATCATGTCTCAAGGTTGTGTCCAATTATGTCCCCTTCCATTTTAGTTAATAGCCTCTTGTGTGAACCTGTATCAAATGCCTTCTGCAAGTCCATACGGACAAGATCCAGAAATTCTTCCATCAGAACAGCCCAACAGCTGATCTATGCTTCCCCTATCCATTAGAAAATGCCATGTTGGCCACTAGTTTCGTTATCTGTTGGTGATCCCAACTCCTGAGCAAGTGGGATAAAACCTGTGCTCAAGTAGATATTAGAACTTGGGAGCCTCCCACAGAAAGACAGTGTATCCTGAATTTATCTTTAAGTATTTCATTAAACAAAAGTGAAGTTTAACTTAAAAACAAGAGGCAGATCCAGCAGAAATGATCGCTTTTGTATTTAAAAATCTCCTGTTTGTTGCACAGGATTGATACCATAATACACTTCTTCCACTGGGTAAGTATTTTACAGTAATAAGTTCAGGTTTTTTGTGTGCATTGCAGAAATGTGGCTGCCCTTCGACACTGGAAATTCCCAGGACTTGTCAGCAGTCTGAGGGTTAATGGTCCAGAGTATTTGAAGTGCACCCAGGAGAGTGGGCTGGTATGCAGATATCTCATTGTTACCAAGTGTTGTCATCCGTGCAACCAGCGTGGGAGAGTTTAAAGCAGCAAGATTCACGCTGTGGAGCTACAGCTATGGGCCAGAGTTTACATTTTTTCATATAGTCACATTTACAATAAATTTTGCCAGTTCTTGGCCAAGTGGTGAAACAGGGCACTTGACAGCAGTGAGATAACTTTTCCACCTCTTCTTTCTGTTTCCCTCATCCCCCTGGGGCTACAGTGCATGCTTCTTTGTCAAATGAGCATGGGGTAGTTTTCATGTTGAGTTGTGGTGGAATCTTTTTGCTTGTGGGTCTCTCTCAGCGGGAGGAGGCAGCGTGGAGCGCATGGCTGCTTAGAGGGATGGGGAAGATGTTGTTATTGCCTAATTGCTGATTCAGGTGTTCTGCTTGCTCTATTCTGGATTGAAGCTGATGTTTCAGTCAGTTACTGTTAAACCCAGTGTGTTCAACCCTGGATTGTTTGTTTGGAAAAGAGGATGAAATGCTCTGGAGTATTACATGGGGAGGGACACCAACAGTCCAACCCCTATTTCAAGGTGTGAATCCAGTTAGCCTTCTACCAGGACTAAGTTTGAACACATGGTCCAGGGATGGAAGGACAAAGCTCAAACACCCTGCAGCTCCAAGTTCTTCTGAGACTTGACCTTTCCCCTGCACTGAATACTGCAGATGAGTTTGAGACAAAAGAACGTAGGAAATAGGAGCAGGAGTAGACCAAACAGCCACTTGAGCCTGTCTCGTGCTCCCTCCTTCTGCTTAGGCATTCATTCAGGATCAAGGATGACTCCCTCCCACTCTGGTTCAGTGGGTTCTGAAATTGCTGATAAAACCAATGTGTGATGTGCAGATTCTGCTACATGTGGGACAGGTGGTGCCTGAAGGGTTGGGCAAATAAGAGATTTGTGCCGATACCTTGACTTTGTCTCTGCACGTTCCCTACCAAGTTTCTTAGTGTGTTCAGTGCCTTCCCGAATGAGCCTTTTTCATTTTGGTCGGTCACAAGACAGGGACTCCCATGAGCCAGTGTATGTGTTTGACTCCTCAGGGAAGTTTTGAGGATACTACTGAAGTGTTTATGCTGACCTCCTGGGAGTCTCTTGCTGTGACCAAGTTTCGAGTAGAACAGTTACTTTGGGAGACTGGTGTCCCTCTCTACCTTCTCTGAGAGAGAGAGAAAACTGACTGACCCTGACGATCCATGTCTGTCCAGTGAGCTGGGGGATGGTGTATTTGCCCTCAACTGCACTGGCAGAGAAGCTCCCTACAAGATTGGAAGGAACTGTAAGAGCGGGAGGTAGGCCTGATAAACTGCAGCAGTGTTGAAGATCCCTTCATTATGTAACTCGGGGCTGGTTATTGGATATTGGCACTTTCACACACTGAGCAGTTTAGATAACTAATGGGTGCTAACTGTCACTTAGACTGTTCACTGCTTCTTTCTTTGTCTGGGTGCATTTCTATTTGTGTCTGTGTACATCTCTCCTAATCTTGTCTACCATTTTTCTAGCTCGCTTTATGATTGTCTCTCTTCAACTCTTCAACAGGCCTCTCGCCCCGCCCCACCCCACCCCGGACGCTGGCACCTCTCGCCCCACCCCACCCCGGACGCTGGCGCCTCTCGCCCCACCCCACCCCGGACGCTGGCGCCTCTCGCCCCGCCCCACCCGGACGCTGGCGCCTCTCGCCCCGCCCCCGCCCCCCCCCCTCCCCGGATGCTGGCGCCTCTCGCCCCGCCCCACCCTGGACGCTGGCGCCTCTCGCCCCGGCCCCCCCTCCCCGGACGCTGGCGCCTCACGCCCCACCCCACCCCACCCGGACGCTGGCGCCTCTCGCCCCACCCCACCCCGGACGCTGGTGCCTCTCGCCCCGCCCCACCCTGGACGCTGGCGCCTCTCGCCCCGGCCCCCCCTCCCTGGACGCTGGCGCCTCACGCCCCACCCCACCCCACCCCGGACGCTGGAGCCTCTCGCCCTGCCCCACCCCGGACGCTGGCACCTTTCGTCCCCCCCCCCCCCCCCCCCCCCGGATGCTGGCACCTCTCGCCCCGCCCCCCCCGCCAGACGCTGGCGCCTCTCGCCTCGTCCCCCCCGGACGCTGGCGCATCTCGCCCCCCCCCCCCCCCCCACCCCCCGACGCTGGCGCATCTTGCCCCACCCACCCACGGACGCTGGCGCCTCTCGCCCCGCCCCCCCCAGACGTTGGCGCCTCTCGCCCCGGCCCCGTCTCCCCAGACGCTGGTGCCACTCGTCCCGGCCCCCCCCCCTCCCCGGACGCTGGCGCCTCTCTCCCCCCACCCCCCGCACCGGCCGCTGCTCTCTTTGGATTCTGGGACACTGCGATCCGTGAGATGCTCATGGTGTAGTTAAACTTTCTGCTCCCATCCCAGTGGCATAATTGACCCACAATAAAACCTGGAGGATGCGGCAAGGATTACTTCCCATGGATGCTGGTCTTTGGAATCTGATTGAAAATGGTGGCGATATTAAAGCAGGCCAAAGCTCCCCTCATGTCCAAAAAACCCAATCGTAGAGAATGCTACTGCCCTATGGCAGCAGCATGACAGGGTTTTATTCCCCATGTGGAAGGTGGCAGGTGCTGTGTCAACACATGCCCACTGGGAACTGGGTGGAAACTGCTCTGCATTCACTTCCTTCACTTTCTGGCTTTATGCTGTGCCAGTTGGTCCCTGCAGTCTCATTTTCAGCTTCAGAGAATTCAGAATTGCATCCGTTTTTGTTGGCTGTTTAAATACTAAGTGATTGGCGCATCATTGGGAGTGCCTGAGATGTACTATTGTACCCAGCAGTGCAAGGGGGCAGAATTACTGTTCCTCTGAATCATCCCAAGTTAATGACCCTTCATTCAACATGAATCCGGCCTTCTCTCTCCATCAGGTCAGTTCTGAAGAAGGGTCATATTGGACTTGAAATATTAACTCTGTTTCTCCACAGATGCTGCCAGACCTGCTGAGTTTTTCCAGCATTTTCTGTTTTAACATTTGTCCTGGTGACTATACAAAGTCTGCCCTCCTGATTTGTGCTATTGCATTTCTTATGTAGGCAAAAACATCTGCCGGTTTCAGTTCAAAGAACTTGTGAAGAAGAGCAGGGAGTTTTCTGGGTGTCTTGACCAACATTCCATTCTCAGCAGACACTGTCAGAAGCAGATTAACTGGCCTTTCTTCTCATGGTTCTTTGTGAATCTAGCTGTGCACAAAATAGCATTGCTGGTCCTTTACATAAGTCACTGCATCTTTAAGTAATTCATTGGACTTGAAGTGCTGTTACGACGTTGAGTTATGGTGTGTTTTCAAGTCACTCAGAATTCTAAGCTGCTGCTTTTGAGATTGGGCCCTTATGATGCCTGTTTCAGGTTTACCTGTGTCAAGTTTTTGAATCTTTGACAATTCTTTGTGCCACTAGATGTCACTGGTTCACAAGAAATGTAATGTGGGATTTTTTGAAGTGTTAATGAGAAGTCATTGAAACCTTTGGGATTACAAACTGATTAGATTTCACATTTAAAACAGGGTAAGGAATTTGATCTTCTGGCATTAAATGTTGTAACATGGATTTGAGGTTGAATTAATGCCAGGATATTGCAGAGATTTGAAGCAGTTCTGTGCATTTGGAAGAATAGAAACCTCTTTGGAGTTGGGCCTTAATATCCTCACCTCACGTGAGCTGTGTGGAGTTCGACACTGGTGGACATTTTCAGGTTGATGTGGACTGTTGCTGTGATCCATGGCGTGTGAAGCCTTAGCTTGGTTTTTGTACTTGTAGCTCACTAACACATCTCCATCGTCAAACAGCAGTTGTCAGAATTGTTTTCTGTACACACATGCTGATGAGAGCATTCTAAAACTGAACGCTTACACACCTCACAAAATAGCTAGGGGCCATGTCAGGGGTGTGGGAGGGCTGCTTTATTGTATTTGTGTTGAGTCTGATAAATCTGAGCTTTGGTTCTCAGAGGGGTAAGCCAACCAGGGGAAAAATGTCCAGCGGTTTTATGAAACTAAGATAATTTATGACTAATAGACAATTGTGGGAATGCTCAGTAATTAGGTTCAGCTGAGCTGTGTCTGTGTTTTAAACTAGTTTCATCTTTGCTCCTTTTATTTTTGTTTTTTTTTAACAGAGGCGGAAGCTGGATGCTGTATACTATTACATGCGGAGTCTTGCTGCCAGCAATCCAATTCTTACAGCTAGGGAGAGCCTGATGAGCCTCTTCGAAGAAACTAAGAGGAAGGTCAGTCTGTCACTCAGTGCAGGGAGCAAGCTGGCAGTTTTTTTGTGTGCGTGCGTGGGAGGGAAGAGGGAGAGAGCAAGTGGACGAGTTTGGCTTTTGCTAATGTTTACTTAGTCATAAACAGACCTTGGTGGCAGTGCTGGAAAGCTCTGTGAGATCTCTGTGACTTGTCTAGATCAGAAAAACAAGTCGGATGGGCCGTGTGAAAATGACCATTCATGCCTTCTGCACTACTGTGATGGCAAGCTTGGCAAATGAACAAACTAGGATCAAAGCCTCAATACTCTCTCAGAAAATAAACAGAATAAACTGTACTTGAATGCATTGGAGAGGTTTAAAAGGCTGCACTCACTGCAGGTCACATCTCAGGATTACACAGGGATATGTTGCATATTTTTAAAAAATGTAGTTTCATGAAAACTTCTTAAAACATAACCATATATCAAAAGGATGAAATCCAGAATCCTACTGAATGCGCAGCTGAATATTCAATCCCTGGTAGATGATTAACACTTTCACAGTTAGTTGCAAAGGGGAAGAGGAGGCTCATGTGAAGCGTAAACACCAGCATGAACTTGGTGGGCTGAATGGCCTGTTTTTGTACTGCATGTTCTATGTAATTGGGTGTTGACCATTCTCTGCAGCTTTCACCGTGGATGCATGATTTCATTTTGATGTGCAATATTTATAGAATTTAATTACAAAAGCAATGAACAAAAATATTTATGGAACAGTAAAAGGCAACAAGTCTCATCCCTTTTTGATCAAATCAATCCCACCAACCAAACCTCATCAAACACTCCCAGGACAGGTACAGCGCAGCATTAGATACAGAGTAAATCTCCCTCTACACTGCCCCCATCAAACACTCCCAGGACAGGTACAGCATGAGGTTAGATACAGAGTAAAGCTCCCTCTGCACTGTCCCCATCAAACACTCCCAGGACAGGCACGGCATGGGGTTAGATACAGAGTAAAGCTCCCTCTGCACTGTCCCCATCAAACACTCCCAGGACAGGTACAGCATGAGGTTAGATACAGAGTAAATCTCCCTCTACACTGTCCCCATCAAACACTCCCAGGACAGGCACGGCATGGGGTTAGATACAGAGTAAAGCTCCCTCTACACTGTCCCCATCAAACACTCCCAGGACAGGTACAGGATGGGGTTAGATACAGAGTAAAGCTCCCTCTGCACTGTCCGCATCAAACACCCCAAGGACAGGTACAACACAGGGTTAGATACAGAGTAAAGCTCCCTCTACACTGTCCGCGTCAATACCTCTACCTCAAAGTTAAAACAACATTATTTTTTGTCAGTTAGTCATGGAGATAATTTTGAACCTGAATGGAGATTTCCCTTAGATTCTTACAACCTTTAGGCACAGGAATTTTCTCCTATCAATTTTAGTTATACATTGACCACATCCCAGAGGTGAAAATTCAGTATTGAACCATTGCACCATTTAGTCCACATGAGAATGTCACCCGGCTCTAAATGTTAGATTATGAAGAGAGATTACATAAACTAACCTTGTATTTCCTTGCATGTAGAAGTGTAAGGATTGATTTGATTGATATTTTAAGGATTTTTAAAGTACTTGATAAGATCGATAGACTTTACCACAGATTGAAAAGGTTTCTTTCTATGACAAGGGGACATGACCTTAAAATTCAGCTAGGTTGCTCAAGAGAGAAGTTAAGACCCACTTCGCCACATGGAGGGTGGTAGAAGTGTGGAACTGTCTCCCCCAAAAGCAGTGGATGCTATCTTAATTTATCATTTAAAATTTTGATGGACAGACTTTTGCTAGGCAAGGGTATAAAGCTAAGAAACAGCAAGGGGCAGCAAACTTTGGCAGGTGCTGTTTATAGGCCACCTCATAGTAGTGGCTATGCAGGGCACGGTATAAATCAGGAAATTAGAGTTGCATGTAACAAGGGTAATATGGTAATCATGGAGGACTTAAATCTACATATAGACTGGGTAAGCCTAATGAGCACTAATGCTGAGGAGGGCGAACTCCTGGAACGTATATGTGTTGGTTTCCTGGAACACTGTTGAGGAACCAACTAGAGAATGGGTTATTTTAGAACAAGTATTGTGCAATGAGAAAGGTCTCAGTAATCTTGCTATAAAGGAGCCTTTAGGGAAGAGTGATCATAATATGATAGAATTTTACATGAAGTGTGAAGGTGATGTAGTTCAGACTACGTCAACTAGGGTCTTTAATCTAAACAAAGGAAACTACAAAGCTGAGGGGCAAGTTGGCTGAGGTAGATTGGGGAACTACGTTAAAAGATATGATGGTAAACAGGCAACGACTAACATTTAAAGAACTAACACATGGCTTGCAACAAGTTTACATTTTTTAAGGAAAAAAAAGACAGCAAGAAAACTGATCCAACCATGGCTAACGAGAGACGTTAAGGATTGCATCAGATCAAAGGAAGAGGCATTAAAGTTGCCAAAAAAAATGTAGCAAGCCTGAGGATTAGAAGAATTTTCAAATTCAGCAAAAGAGAACCAAGGAATTGATAAGGAAGGCGAAAATAAAATATGAAAGTAAACTAGTGAGGAACATAAAAACAGACTAAAAACTTTTATAGACAAAATAAGGAAAAGATTAGTAAAGACAAATGTGGGCTCATAACGGGCAGAAAATGGAGAAGTTATAATGGGGAATAAGGAAATGGCAGTGAAACTAAACAAATACTTTGTGTGTCTCTTTGTATAGGAAGACCCAAAAAAAATCTCTGAAATACTGGGGAGCTAAGGGACTAGTGAGGTTAAGGTTCTGAAAGAAATTAGTTAGTAAAAAAGCAGTACTGGAGAAAGTAATGGGACTAAAAGTTGATAAATCCCCTGGACCTGATGATCGACATCCCAGAGTATTAAAAGAGGTGGCTGTAGAGATAGTGGATGCATTGGTGATCACCTTTCACTATTTTATAGATTTTGGAACGCTGCCTGCAGAATGGAAGGTAGCAAATGTAACCCCACTATTTTAAGAAAGGCGCGAGAGAGAAAACGGGGAACTACAGACCTGTTAGCCTGACATCAGTGGTAGGGGAAATGCTAGAATCTATTCTAAAAGATGTGATAACTGGACACTTAGAAAATAATGGTAGGATTGGGCAGAGTCAACATAGATTTATGAAAGGGAAATCACATTTGACAAATCTGTTGGGAGTTTTTGGGGGTGTTACTAGCAGAATAGATAAGGGAGAACCAGTGAATGTGGTGTATTTGGATTTTCAGAATTTGGATTATCGATAAGGTCCCACACAGGAGGTTAGTAGGCAAAATTAGAACACATGGGATTGGGGGAAACATTGGCATGGATTGAGGATTGATTAATGGACAGAGAACAGAGTAGGTTTAAACGGATTATTCTCAGGAAGGTAGGCTGTGACTAGTGGTACCGCAAGGATCAGTGCTTGGGGCCCCAGTTATTCACAATCTATATTAATGATTTAGATTTGGGGACCAAATGTAATATTTCTAAGTTTGCTGATGACACAAAACTTAGTGGAAATGTGAGTTGTGAGGAGGATGCAAAGCGGCTTTAAGGGGATTAGACAGGCTAAGTGAGGCAAGAACATGGCAGATGGAATAAAATGTGGAAAAATGTGAAGTTATCCACTTTGTTCAAAAACAGAAATGCAGAGTATTTCTTGAATGGGGAGAGGTTGCAAAGTGTTGATGTCCAATGGGATCTGGGCGTTCTTATAAGCCACTGAAAGTTAACGTGCAGGCGCAACAAGTAATTAAAAAGGCAGATGGCATGTTATCCTTTATTGCGAGGGTCTTTGAATAAAAGGAAATCTTGCTGTAGTTGTATAGAGCCTTGGTGAGACCACACCTGGAGTACTGTGTACAGTTTTGGTCTCTTTATCTAAGGAAGGATATATGTGCCATAGAGGGAGTGCAGCGAAGGTTCACCAGACTGATTCCTGGGATGGTGGAGATTGGGCCTGTATTCTCTAGAGTTTAGAAGAATGAGAGATGCTCTCATTGCAGTGTACAAAATTTTTGCAGGGCTCGACAGGGTAGATGCAGGAAGGATATTCCCCCTGATTGTAGGGGAGGTTCTAGATCCAGGGGACACAGTTTCAGAATAAGGGGTATGCCTTTTAAGATCAAGATGAGGAATTTCTTCAGTCAGAGGCTGGTGAATCTTTGGAACTCTCTACCCCTGAGGGCAGTGGAGACTCAGTTACTGAGTATGTTCAAAGCAGAGGTCGATAGATTTCTAGATACCAGTGACATCAAGGGATACGGGGATAGTGCCACCTTCCCGCACTGAGGTAGAAGATCAGCCATGATCCAGTAAGTAATGGAACAGGCTCGAGGAGCCAAGTGGCCTATACCTGCTCCTATCTTCCTCTGTTCCTATAAAGGGATGAGGTGTGAATGCAGGTGGGTGGATGGATACCGATCAACTAAAATCTAATTTAATGGCAAAACAGACTCAAAGGTCTGAATGGCTTCTCCTTGTTCTTATGTTCCTTGCTGCTTTAGAAGAATTTTTTTCTCCAGTTTTGGCTTTGAATGACCCTTTATTATCATTGTTACAGGGAGTTGAGCTGGAAACTCCATGCATCTGCCTGTGTTGCAGCACTGGCTTAACAGATCAACAGCTTGCGCCAGCTTAGATTTGTACCATTCTTTCCTGATGATGGATTTAAGAATCCAATATTGGCCTCTACCCCTGACTCCACGGTCATTAGATCATAGCTGCTCACAAACATGGGGCCCCTGGCCCTGCAGTATGGAAACATTTAGCTAACTGCATACAGTTCCCAGTGACTGTCACTCAGTAACTTTCCCCTGCTTGCTCTTTATTTTATGAATGTCTGACATAAGGATGGGAGCATAGTATTCAGAGAATTTGAGGTTTTCAGGCAGACTGATTTTTAAAATGAGCAAAGCCACAGTATGTTTGCTGAGGAAGGTTGTCTTCCATTTTGCACCTGAACCACAGGACAGTTGCAAACCAGAGCTGAGCTCACTGATGACTTAAACTCATTGATACCCCTTCTGTGACATGCAGTGTGTCAGTGTTTTACTGCACAGTCCACACAGAGGATCTTCAAATAATCACATTAACAAAAACCCATTCGTCAATTCCTTCAAAAAGGTCCCTGGCGCTCTGGACAGATATTTCCTGAGATTAACATAATCCACTCTCTAAGATTTCCTCAGTACATCTGAGTGCCATAAACACCAGTTTGTGTGTGAGAGTATAAATACTAACTGCAGAAAATAGCAATTTAACCATTGGTTAAACTGATTCAACAGTCCTTCTCATGCAGACATGTTCTCATGCAGCAACCGTTGCTCCCTAGTTTGGTGGTGGCTGATTCTGTTCGCTTTGGATGTTTGAACTGATTTAGCCTTCAGAAGGAATTAATTGAGGCCAGTAAGATCTGTGTTGGAATTTTTCAACCTCCTTTCCCTCTCCATCCCAATCTAAATGACCATGTGTGATTCACAGTGAGATGGAGCTGCTGCTTAACACTGTATGTAAGTTTTGTACTGGCATTCCTGTTCTTCCTGTTCTCCCTCAGCCCAGTCCAAATGTCTGTGTGATTCCCACTGAGGGAGCTGCTGTGTCTCACTGTATGTTAATGATCTGAGCACTACTGGCAGTGTGGCTGGGAAACAAAATTATTGCTTTCATTCCAGGACATTTTTCTTTACCTTGGACAGACAGAGTCCAGAGCCAGTGTTGCACTTATCCCTCTTCTCTGTCTAGTCCCTCTCCATTACTTCACATCATATCTTGGATCACACAATGAAAATATATGTTCATTGTTTACCATCACAGCTATTTTCATCATCTTTTATCAAACCTTATTACAGCAGTTTTGTTAAAGGATTTAAATTAAGAAGTGATTGCTGCCCCCTCACAGTGGTTTCCAAGGTGGGACTGCCTCACTGGTGTGGAGGTAGGATTAACCATTTCAGCTACTAACAGGACATTCAACAGGCTATCATGCCCCCTGTGGCTGTCCCTCATTCTACGAATCAGGAGCGACTCCATATACCTGCTGTTTGAAGACTTTGTGTTTAGTGGGTACAGCGTGCTATTGACGTCACATCATGCTCATGCTGACAGAGCACACTATGCTCCTACTGTCCTTACTCTTTCGGTTTAGACAAGCAGGATCACACTGTTTGACCTGCTGTCTGTAACGCTACACAGGTAGTAGCTCCCAACATGCCTCCACCACACTGCTTCGTGGTTGGCGGACAGGGAGCTTGATCGCTGATTTTTGTGTTCAGTCAGGCACTAGCACTACTCTCAATGTGTGGCTGTGGTTGAGGGGTAGGGTGGGGATGGGAGATGGGGAACACATGGCAGGACAAGAAAGTGTTCGTGGAGTTGTGGGGTATTGAGCACACAATTTAGCCAGACTTCTGTCTGTTGAGTGTAAGAATCTGGAATATGGATAGTGAGTGTTACCATTGTATTTTGCATCACTGCAGTATAGGAGTTCATGGTTGAACTTGTGGTCCTCAGTGAAGCTGTAGATTCTTAAAGCTCACAGTTTGTGACAGTGTTTTGGATGCCCGCCTATGACTCTTCACAGCAGGAGACTTTAAATGAATACAGAATGAAAACACAAACCTCTCTTATGAAATACTCTTGGGATAAAATTTTAAGTCAGCACTCGCTGTTTAAATGTCCCATTTTTTAGAGTATGAAACTGAATGTCTACACTTTGCCATTTTTAAGGATTATGTCCCTTCACATTTTCTATCGTGCTCCAATTCTTTGAGAGAGGGAGTGAAAGTCACCTTCAGTAATTGAAATTCATTCCCCTTCAGACCCACCTCACCAGTGCAGTGTCTGGTTGCAGTCAAACCTGTGCCTGATCATTCTCCTCCTGTTCAGTGCCTCTGGCATTCTGTATGGATGAGGGCTCCTCAACCATGATCCCCCCCCAAGGGAGGGCCACAATCTTTGATTGATTCTGTAACTCTTAATACCCTTAGGCAAGGGTATTAAGAGTTACAGAATCATTGAATGGTGGAACAGACTCAAGGAGACAAATGGGCCTGCTTCTGTTCCTATAATCTCTCTTTTGATGCTTTTGAACAATGATCCAGCCCCTCTCCCGAGATCCTGTCCCACTTGGGTCTTATGGAAAGTGGAATAGGTCTTAGGCGATGAATATCAGGATAGAACTGTGTAAACACAGTCTAGCTAAGACCCAACACAACAGGAATGCAAGGTGACAATCCGGATCCTTTTGTTGCCCAGGCCCAACATCTGAGCAAAGCCAGAGCTGGAGTAATTCAATTTCTTCAATTTTATTGAATATAGGTTACATTACTTTGAGAAAACCTTTGCCTTAAATTCCTTCTTAAGGAGAATTCCGATGGAGTGTGCTGGACTGGCAGTGGGTGATGATGTATAGATACTATTTGAATATGCCAACTGCAAGATTTCACTTTTACTTCATTGAGTGGATTTCTAAATGCAGAGACATGATGATTCCACAGTGCTGTTCGAAGGAGAGCTGGGGAATTCTCTGGATGTTCTGGTCAAATGAACAAGGAGCGGGAGTAGGCCATTTAGCCCCTCAAGCCTACTCCACCATTTAATAACATCATGGCTGATCTGATGTTAATCTGAAATCTGCATTGCACCAATCCCTGACTGCCGAATTTTATCCCTCAACCAACACCTAAAAACAGATGATCGGACCTCGTATTTAATTTCTGTTTGTGGGAGCTTGCAAATTGAATGTTGCTTTTCTTTCATCATAACACCGACTACACATCAAATGTATGCAAAATACTGTGGATGCTGGAGATCTGAAATAAAAGCAGGAAATGCTGGAAAACCTCTGCAGGCCTGGCTGCATCAGTGGAGAGAGAAACAGTTGACATTTTGAGCTCGTGTGACTCCTCTTCAGTGCTCCAGCACTTTCTTGTTTTATTAAACATCGAATGTACTTCATTGACTGTGAAGCATTTTGGGATGTCTTGAGCTTGTGAAAGGTGCTATAGAAATACGTGTCTCTTATGTTTTCTGCAGTGTTTGTTTGTCACCCCAATGACTATGCATGCTTCTTGTGCAGGAAATTCTTGGTTTCATGGAGTGCTTGTGTTTCTATTCCAGGCTGAACAAGCTGAGTTCAAGAGGCAGCAAGAATCTGAACTCAGCCCGGGCCCCAGAGGCAAGGGCAGGAAGCAGACTCTTAGGCAGGTTGGGGAAGACACCAGCCGGGTGGAGGTTTGGATCCGTGCCACTCACCCTTGCTTGTCTCAGGGAAGTGAGTCGGGCAGAGATGATGGAACTTCAGAACAGGATGAAGATCTTGGAAACCTCTCTCCTAGTGATGTAAGTATACTGATGTAGTCACCTCTGCATAATGGATATTATTGTGCAGCTCAATGGAAAATAACCAGTTGGCCACTGAGCCAAAGTGTATGGTAGCCCTGGGAATCAGATGGATTTGGATAAGATACAATTTTATAATTATTGTTTACTACTTGTTTACAAGATTGAGATTGGCTACCTGACCATTTGATTTCATGTCAGTATAAAGCATTTTGTGGCTCTTGCTGTATGTCCCGTTGTAATAGAGGGTTGAGCCAACTTGGGTTTCCTTGTTCATGAGTCACTGAAAGCTAACGTAGATATAGAAAGCAGTTAAGAAGGCGGCGGCATAGTGGTATTGTCACTGGACTAGCATTCCAGAGACCCAGGGTAATGCCCTGGAGACTTGGATTCAAATCCTGGCGCAGCAGATGCCAATAAAAATCTGGAATTAAAAGCCCAATGATAACCAAGAAACCATTGCTGTTTGTTGTAAAAACCCATCTGGTTCACTAATGTCCTTTAGGGAAGGAAATCTGTCGTCCTTACCTGGTCTGGCCTACGTGTGACGCTAGACCCACAGTGATGTGGCTGACTCTTAAATGCCCTCTAAGGATAATTAGGGATGGGCAATAAATGCTGGCCTAGCCAGTGACAATTGATGGCTACATCCCATGACTGAATTTTAAAAAATGGTATGTTGGTCTTTATTACAAGAGGATTTGAGTATAGGAGTAAAGATGTCTTACTGCAATTATATTGAATCTTGGTGAGACTACACCTGGAGTATTGCGTGCACAGTTTGGTCTCCTTACCTAAGGAAAGATATAGTTGCCATAGAGGGAGTGCAATGTAGGTTCACCAAATTAATTGCTGGGATGGAGGGATTGTCCTATGAGGAAAGATTAAGTAGACTGGGCATTTATTCTCTGGCGTTTAGAAGAATGAGAGGTGACCTCATTCAAACATATAAAATTCTTACAGGGCTCATCAGGGTAGATGCAGGAGGGATGTTTCCCCTGGCTGTGGTTGGGAGGGGGGTGGGGCGGGGTGGGGGAGTGGTGGTTTTAGAACCAAGGGACATAGTTTCAGAATAAGGGCCAGGCCATTTAGGACTGAGATGAGGAGGAATGTCTTCACTCAGAAATGGTGAATCTTTGGATTTCTCTGCCCCAAAGGGCTGTGGAAGCTCAGTCATTGAGTAGATTTCTACATATCAAAAACACCAAAGGATTTGGGGACATTGCAGGAAAATGGTGTTGATGGTGAAAATCAACCATGATCTCATTGAATGACGGAGCAGGCTAGAAGGGCTGAATGGCCTATTCCTCCTATATCTTGTATTTTGCTTTTATTTTCTTCCCATTTTTTCCCTCCTTAGCTAACAAGTATTCCTTGGAAGTCAAAATAATCTATTACCTTCCCCAGTTAGCCTTAGCTGCAAATGTCATAACATAAGAAATAGGAGCAGGAGTAGATTGTAGAACCCATTGAGCCTACTCCACCATTCATTACGGTCATGACTGATCTTCTGTGTCAACTCCATTTTCCCACCTGCTCCCCATATCCCTTGGCTCCCTGAATGTATATATTTAAGGTTGAGACTGGCAGATTTTTGGTCAGTGATGGGGCAGAGAACCCTCTACCTCTGTGGTAGAGAATTCCAAGGATTCACAATCCTTTGAGTGAGAACATTTCTCCTCATCTCAGTCCTAAATGATCGCTTACCCCCCCCCCCCCCCAAAACAATCTGAGGCTGTGCCCCCCTTGTTTTATATTCCCCAGTCGGGGGAAACAACCTCGGTGTCTACCCTGTCAAACCCTTTCAGAATCTTGAATTGTATGTTTCAATGAGTTCACCTGTCATTCTTCTAAACTCTAGAGAAAATAGACCCAGTTTACTCAGCCTCTCAACATAGAACACCCTGTCATCCTAATGACTAATCAAGTAAACCTTGTACCACTCCAAGGCAAGTATATCCTCCTTTAGATATGAGGATCAAAACTGCGCACACTACTCCAAGTATGGTCTCACCAAAGTCTTGTACAATTATAGCAAGACTTCTTTTTACTTACTCCAATCCCCTTGCAATAAAGGCTAGCATGTTACTTACCTTCCTAATTGCTTGCCGTACCTGCATGCCAACTTTGTGTTCCTTGTATGAGTACACCCTAGCCCCTCTGAACATCACATTTACAAGTTTCATGCAGGTTTTTTCAGGTGTAACATACCAGCCAAACTTGTCTGCCCTCACTTGGTGCCCTCAACAGGGAACATGATTTAAATCTGATCCATTTTTTTTTAGCGTTTTGGTGAAATTGATTAGTGTGGAAGTATTTTCTTCCAAACTGTGCAGTGCATCCTAAGTACAACTGGTTTATAAAATCTAGGCTTGTCTTTATCTACAAAATAGGCAATGTCCAGGGTTATTTCCCATGCTGTTGAAAAAGTATGTGTGCAGCAAATGTGGCTGTAATCAATGTAACAATTATCATTGCACCTCATTGATTGAGAATGATAATTTTCTCTGATTGCGTCATGTATGTAATAGCAGTCAATTGATTGATCTGTTCTGCTGAAAGATTTCCACCTTTCCCACGGCTGTGACGAAAGAAAAGCAAACTTCAAACAAAGCCAAATATTAAAACCAAATCCCAATAAAAGCAGAGCCTATGTCTGGCATCAATAGACGACTACATGTTGAAGTATTTTGTACACGTAAATTTCTATTTTATTTCCTCCACTTGTGAGGCTGACATGCCCGCCTCATTCGAAGAATAAAAAACATATGCGACATTTCAATTTCATGTTTGCCCAGCAGAATGTCAGCACTTCTTTGTTCACCTTCAGTTATTCAATTATTAATTAAGTAGTATAAAAGGTTCAGTTTATATTGTGCAAGTTAGTGCCACTGTAAGATGCTATTTAAATAGTATATTCTGTTTGATGCTGCAAAATTGGAGCAGCACAAACATCACACAACCACTCTACTGGGTCCTTGGGAAAAAGCAGGGTTGGGGTTGGTGTGGAATGTGAAAGCGAGCAGGAAGTCTTTTTTAACTTATTCACAGGAGGTGGGCATCACTGTCAAGGTCAGCGTTTATTGCTCATCCCTAATTGCTCCTGAGAAGGTGGTAGTGAGCTGTCACCTTGAACCGCTGCACACCGAGTGCTCAAGGTATTTCCACAGTGCTATTCGGGAGAGAGTTCCAGCCTTTGAACCGGGAACTATGAAGGAATGGTGATATAATTCCAAGTCAGGATGGAATGTGATTTAGAGGGGAACTTGCAGGTGGTGGCGTTCCCATGTATCTGCTGCTCTTGTCTTTCTAGGTGGTAGAGGTCATGGGTTTGGAAATTGATGTCTCAGGAGACTTGCCGAGTTGCTACAGTGCATCTTATAGATTTTATACACTGAAGCCACACTGTGCTTATGTTGGAGGGACTGAATGCTTAAGGATGGGATGCTGATCAGGCGGGCTGCTTTGCCCTGGATGATGTCAAGCTTTTGAGTGTTGTTGGAGCTCCATTCATCCAGGCAAGTGGAGAGTATTCCATCTCACTCCTGACTTGTGCCTTGTAGATGGTGCACAGGCTTTGGGGAGATTGGAGTTGATTCACTTGCTGCAGAATTCCCAGCCTGTGACCTGTCTTGTAGCCATAAGTGTTTATATGACTGGACCAGTTAAGTTTCTGGTCAACAATAACCTCCAAGGATGTTGATGGGGACTTCAACAATAGTAATACTGTTGAACATCAAGGGAGGATGGTTAGATTTCCACTTGTTGGAGATAGTCATTACCGGGCATGAATAGGCACCACTTGTGTGGCATGAATGTTACTTGCCACTCATCCGCCCAAGCTTGAATGTTGTCCTAGTCTTGCTGCATACAGGCACAGACTGCTTCAGTATTTGAGGAATCGCGGATGATGGTGAACATTGTGCAATCATCAGCGAACATCCCCACTTCTGACCTTATGATGGAAGGAAGGTCATTGCTGAAGTAGCTGAAGATGGTTGGGCCAAGGACAATACCCTGACGAACTCCTGCAGTGATGTCCTGGGACGGAGATGATTGACCTCCAACAACCACAACCATCTTCCTTTGTAAAAACAAAAATACTGCAGATGCTGGAAATCCAAAACAAAAACAAAAACAGAATTACCTGGAAAAACTCAGCAGGTCTGGCAGCATCGGCGGAGAAGAAAAGAGTTGACGTTTCGAGTCCTCATGACCCTTCGACAGAACTTGAGTTCGAGTCCAAGAAAGAGTTGAAATATAAGCTGGTTTAAGGTGTGTGTGTGGGGGGGTGGAGAGAGAGAGAGAGAGAGAGGTGGAGTGGGGGTGTGGTTGTAGGGACAAACAAGCAGTGATAGAAGCAGATCATCAAAAGATGTCAACAACAATAATACAAAAGAACACATAGGTGTTAAAGTTAAAGTTGGTGATATTATCTAAACGAATGTGCTAATTAAGAATGGATGGTAGGGCACTCAAGGTATAGCTCTTCCTTTGTGTTCGGTATGACTCCAACCAATGGAGAGTTTTTCCCATGATTTCCGTTGTAAGATGTCACTCAAACATGCTATCCAAATGCTTTATTCTGTTGAGTCCTCAATAATGGAGCAATACTGGTTAAGTGGGTCCTGGGATTAAAGCTGGATGAGGATTGTGGAACGTGGGGGTCAGGGGTGGGGGTGGGGGGGGTTGGGGGGGGGTGTGGTGGTTCGGGGGCAGGGGTTGCACTAAAAGCGAGTAGGAAAATTGGCACTCATACAAGCCCATTCTCCAGGCTTGGAGATTTGGTTTAAAATGCTTTTTGATAGCCCTGGCACTACTGCTGAAGTTATAAAGTTTCAGCTACTTTCTCAAACTTTATTTTTCTGATTTGACATTCCCTCCCACTATTCCCAGGCTAAAGGGGCAGGTGAACAACCCTTGTGGGACTGGGCAGCAGTGCTGCAGCCCAGTTGTTTGTCTGAAGAGAAGCGGAAGTGCAAATTCACCACTGCCTCCTTTATGTGTGTTAATTTGCCTTAGCTCCCTCCCTGTCTCTGATAGGTCCTGTGGTGTTCAGGGAAGTTGTAGCCTAACCTGGCTCCTAGGTGCAAGAATTTTTTTTTGAAATATATACTTTATTCATAAAATATCTGGAAGAACATTACAAAACATTTCTAAATCGCTATCACAAAAAGTGCGATCAGATTCAACTTTTACACATGGATCACGAGGTGCTTCAATACAATCAATGAACATTACAGTCATTTCAACATGGTCATTACAGACAGTCAGACAGTGCAATGGTATTGGAGTTATCAACATACATCATGTTGCACTCTGAGGTACTTCAATACAATTATAATACAATTAGTATTCAATGCATACATTCATTGTGAGCTGTACAGCCCGAGGGGTCTACACCTTTCCCAACCCCTTGGTGCACTATGGCAGAAAGGTCTTAGACAGCAAACTTTCCCCATTGTGCCTTTGCAGTGGCTGCCCCAAACTTTAGTTCGTCCCTCAGTCCTGGACCTTGGAATGTGCCAGTCAGCAACACTCGAGGGCAATGTGCAGAAGAGGTGAGACTCCTGGCGTGTTAGAAGGATCGATAGGGAGGGCCTTTCTCACCACCAGCCAAGCTACATCTTGGTGCTTGTTGGAAAGTTCTGGCGATAAGGCATTCTGCCAAATGACTTTGTCTGCTCGGGGAACCATCCAACAGGATCCACCATCTCCTTTTCCTGCAGGGCCTCTAAGACATTACATGCCAACCACTGCCTGATGGACTTGTGGTCAGAGGTGTTTCTCTGCATAAATTTTTCCACGAGGGGCAGCTGGGACAGCATGGTCCAACTACTTGGAGCGTTCCGCGGCAGCGTGGCCAGACCCATCCTTCGCAACACTGGGGACAGGTGGAACCTCAGCACATAGTGACACTTGGTGTTTATGTACTGAGGGTCTACACACAGCTTGATGCAGCCGCACACAAAAGTGGCCATCAGGATGAGGGTGATATTGGGCACGGTTTTCCCCCCTTATCTACAGGCTTGTACATTGCATCCCTGTGGACACGATCCATTTTCGACCTCCAGAAAAAGCGAAAGATGGCTCGGGTGATCGCCATCGCGCAGCTGTGTGGAATGGGCCAGACCTGCGCCACATCCAGCAACAGCGAGTGTGCCTCACACCTGATGACCAGGTTCTTACTTGCAATGGAGAGGGAGCGTTGTTCCCACATGCCCAGTTTTCTTTCCACCATAGACACCAATAGGCTGATTGATATTTATGAAAAGGTAATTAAAATGGACTAGTGCTATATATCAGTTATCAGTTGCACATCTCAGTTGTAAGCATACTACCAGCCATGCAATAATGACAATAGCAGTTATGACTAACTGGGCTCTGAATTTTCATTTTTTGAAACCTCCTGGAGGAGACCATCTCTTGGAATTGATAGCACACTCCATTTTAACTCCAGGTGGCTTTGGTGTGTGCTCACACTACGGACAATATAAGGCTGTTAAGTAGTTAAGAGGATTCAACCTGAGGCCCTCAACTGTTCAACCTGAGGCCCTCAAAAGGCTTGACATTTTAGGGCTGAGAATGGAGCTGTGCCCCATGTAAGTTTGCCTAGACAGAGGTTCAATCAAAACCACAATGTAAAGAAGGTACTGCTAGGCAGAATCAATGCGGTGTACTCCAACTTTTAGTTACAGTGTAAGGACAGTCCTTGTTAACACAAAAAGGAACTTTCACCAACTCCCTTGGAATGCCTGTTTTCTGGCGAACAAATGAACCTTTACCAATTTTATTCTATTGGGTTTGTAACTCCTCGCTCTTAAATGAGAGAAGCTAAATGAGGTAAGGAAGGCCTACATCTTGATTCTTTTTTTGGACATCTCAGCTGAATGCTGTCAGAACAAGCAGTGCCACGTTACATTTATTTTGGGTGAGGAAGGTTGTTGCGGTCCTCGGAGATTGAGAAGATGCACGCTTGCTAATGTCTGAGAAACAACTAACAGTCTTTCTATTTATGGACGTTGCACAATATTGCAGCTCTGCTGCGGTGTGTGACTGGTCACACGTTTAAACTGCATATCCACTGCGGTGCATGACCAATCACTCGCTTGTACTGTGGCGTGTGACTGGTCACTCGCTTGTACTGAAGGGGAATGTGATGTGCTTCTAGCTGACCATAAGCTTTTGTATATCTCTGGGCAGATGTGAGCACCTAGTCGATAGAGAATTCTCCTACTCATCTCCTAAAGCTGGTCTGCAAATTGCGGTTGAGATGATCAGAAAGCATTTATAATTGAACTCTCTCTGACATTAAATGCTGTACCTCTAATAATACACAAACCTGCAGTGTAGGGACAGTGTGGTCCCATGGCATTTCATTGTATTGACATGCTATGCAGTGGCATGGTGGGAGTGCAGTGCTTGCCCTCCACATGGAGATTCTGTTCTTCTCCTGGGCTGACTGTGATGGTATTAACTGATTATATCTAGGCCACTTTCATGTGCTTTTCTCTGGAGGAGACCTGCGAGCCTATTGTGGAGAGGAGAAAGGAAATAAGGAATTGAAGAAATAATGTCCACTTGGAAGTACTAGTTAAACAGTTAATCCTGAAGCAAACAGTGATAAACTTTGAAAGGGAAGGGGCTTCCAAGATTGCCTCTAGCTCTATAAAAGAGTGTTCAATTTCTGCTGTCTCTAGCATTCCTACTACCCTCATTCATACCTTTGTTACCCCCAGACATGACTATTCCAACATACTCCTGGCTGGCCTTCCACATTCTGCCCTCATCCAAAACTCTGCTGCTCGTGTCTTAACTTACAGCAAGTCCTGTTCCCCTATCACCCCTGTGCTCGCTGACCTACACTGGCCCCTGCTTAAACAACACCTCGATTTAAAATTCTTCCCCTTTTTAAATCCCTCCATGGCCTCCCCCACTTACTATCCTTGTAATTTCCTCCTTTCCCAAATCCCTCTGAGATATCTGTGCTCCTTCAGTTCTATCCTCTTAAGTAGCCCCGATTTTAATCAGTCCACCATTGGTGGCTGCACTTTCAGTTGCCTAGGCCCCAAGATCTGGAATACCCTCCCTAAACCTCTCTGCCCCTCTGCCTTTGTTTGTTCTTTTAAGTCATTCCTTAAAACCTACTCCTTTGACCAAGCTTTTAGTCATTTGACCCAATATTTCCTGATGTGGCTGGGTGTCATACATATGAACATACGGATTTGGAGCAGGAGTAGGTCACTCGGCCCCTCGAGCCTGCTTTGCCATTTAATAAGATCATGGCGGAATTGAATGTAACCTCAACCCCACATTCCTGCTGACCTCCGATAACCTTTCACCTCCCTCCGCCACTGACGCACAGTGGCAGCAGTGTGTACCATCTACAAGATATACTGCAGGAGTTCACCAAGGCTCCTTTGACAGCACCCTCCAAACCAACGACCACTACTATCTAGAAGGACAAGGGCAGCAGACACGATGGAACACCACCACCTGGAAGCTCCCCTTCAAGTCACTCACCATCCTGACTTGGAAATATATCACCGTTCCTTCACTGTTGCTGGGTCAAAATTCTGGAACGCCCTCCCTAACAGCACTGTGGGTGTACCTACACCACATGGACTAGAGCGATTCAAGGTAGCAGCTCACCACCCCACCTTCTCAAAGGCAACTAGGGCAATAAATCCTGGCCTAGCCAGCGAAGCCCACATCCCATGAATGAATCATTTAAAAAAATCTATCTACCTCTGCCTTAAAAATATTCAAAGGCTGCTTCTACCACTTTATGAGGAAGAATTCTAAAGACACACTACCCTCTGAGAGAAGAAATTATCCTCATCTTTGTCTTAAATGAGCGACCCCTTATTTTTAAACAGTGACTTTGTTTTATAATGCTCCTGTGAAGTGCTTTGAGACGTCTCAGTACGGTAAAGGTGCGATATAAATATAAGTTGTTTTCTTTTAGTTGCTGCTTAGGAGGAGTGAATTATAGACTGGAATCTTAGGTGTATGTTATAGGCTCAAATCTAATCAAGGGGTTCAGGGTGGTTTATATATAAGGTAACATGGTTAACAAGGTCCCACAAGGGAGACTTATAAAGAAGGCAAATGCGCATGGGATACACGGTAATTTGATAAGATGGATTCAAAATTGGCTTAGTTGTAGGAGACAGAGGGTGATGACAGAAGGATGCTTTAGTGACTGGAAGACAGTGTCCAGTGGTGTACCATAGGGATCTGTGCTGGGTCCCCTATTATTTGCCATTTACATAAGCGATATAGATGACCATGTGGGGGGTAGGATTAGTAAGTTTACGGATGACACAAAGATTGGCTAGGTGGTTAACAGTGAGGTTGAGTGTCTTGGGCTACAAGAAGAATAAATGGGATGGTCAAATGGGCAGATATGTGGCAGATGGAATTTAACCCTGAAAAGTGTGAGGCGATACACTTTGGAAGGAGTAATTTGAAAGGGAAGTATTCAATGAACGGCATGACACTAGGAAGTTCTGAGGAACAAAGGGATCTTGGCGTGTGTGTCCATAGATCTCTGAAGGCAGAGGGGCACGTTAGTGGGGTGGTGAAAAAGGCATATGGGACACTTGCCTTTATCAATTGAGGCATAGATTACAAAAGTAGGGAGGTCATGTTGGAGTTGTATAGAACCTTGGTGAGGCCATGGCTGGAGTACTGTGTGCAGTTCTGGTCGCCACATTATAGGAAGGATGTGATTGCACTGGAGGGGGTACAGAGAAGATTCACCAGGATGTTGCCTGAGATGAAACATTTAAGTTATGAAGAGAAATTGGATAGAAGTGGGTTGTTTTCGTTGGAGCAGAGAAGACTGAGGGGTGACCTGATTGAGGTGTACAAGATTATGAGGGGCATGGGCACAGTGAGTAGGGAGCAGCTGTTCCCCTTAGTTGAAGAGTCAGTCACAAGGGGACATAAGTTCAAGGTGAGGGGCAGGATGTTTAGGGGGGATGTGAGGAAAAACTTTTTTACCCAGAGGGTGGTGATGGTCTGGAATGCGCTGCCTGGGAGGGTGGTGGAGGCGGGTTGCCTCACATCCTTTAAAAAGTACCTGGAAGAGCACTTGGCACGTCATAACATTCAAGGCTATGGGCCAAGTGCTGGTAAATGGGATTAGGTAGGTAGGTCAGGTGTTTCTCACATGTCGGTGCAGACTTGATGGACCGAAGGGCCTCTTCTGCACTGTGATTCTCTGAACAGATGCTTGGGAGTGAGTTTCAAGGTGAAATCTAGTCGAGGGGTTCGGGGGAGTTTCTCTATAGAATAACAGATACCTGAGAGTGAGTTACAGGCTGGAATCTAATTGAGGGGTTCAGGAGATTTATATATAGAATAACAGGAGTGAGTTACAGACTGGAATCTAATCGAAGGGTTTGGGGTGTTTATATATAGAATGACAAATGCCCATGAATGAGTTATAGACTGGAATCTAATCCTGGAGTTTGGGTGGTTTATATGTAGAATGACAGAATGAATTACATGTTGGCATTTAATTGAGAACAGCATCCGATTGTTATCTGACAAATGACCGTATCCTGAACTCTGGTTAGATAACTGCCTCAAAATGGGCTCCAGCTTTTGGTTTGAATATATGGCACATAGTGTTTATGTTTTATGTGGAGATTGCAATCAGTTTTTGGCTTCTTTTCTTGGCAGCAGGAGCGGCCAGGGTGGCTGCTGACTGACTTGGGGAGGTCCGTGTTTATGTGTGACGTTTGCCCAGCAGCCTTAACCTGTTGAATAGACCTTGCCTCACTTTGGCCTTTCTTGTGAATGTCATCTACTTGATATGTGGCTGCGGAAGATTAAAGCTGAATCTAAATAACTCAGTGGAGTGCAGGCTAAGGTTCCCCGTTGTCACCTTGCTTGAATGGCCATTCTTAGTGATGAGATTGTTGAGATAGTCGAGGCCTGGAAGTTGATGGACTATGGGAGGCCTCACCTGAACATTTACACTACCCAGCAGGTGCTGGAACCCTGGCTCATTTTCTCCTCCTTAAGTCAGGGGTGCTGAGGCCAACAGTAGCCCTTAGTGGCAGAGACTAGAACTGTGATTAAACTAGGATCCAGTTTGGTCTGTCTGACTTTGCCAACTGAAATTAGGGGAATGTAACTGTTCCTTAACCAGCAAAATTGCATGGGAAAAGACTGAGGGGTTGAAGACACTGAATCCATATATTTAAGCTTCCAGCAGCATCAGTGCCTGAACAAGTATTCTTGTTTAGAGGTTGTGAAGAAATGCTCCAAGATTTCACATTCTCCTGAATCAGTTTGGAACACAGAACGTTAAGGGGAGATTTGATAGAAGTTCTCAAAATTCGAAGAGATTTTGACAGAGGTGGGGAGAAACTATTTCCACTGGCAGGAGGGTTGTTAACCAGAGGACACAGATTTAAGGTAACTGGAAAAAGAACTGGAGGGAGATGAGAATTTTTTTTGACACAGCGTGTTATGATGATCTGGAATGTGCTGCCTAAAAGAGCAGTGGAAGCAGATTCAGTAACAACTTTTAAAATAGAATTAGATAAATAATTGAAAAGGAAATATTTACAGGGCTATAAGGAAAGAACGTGCAGCATGACTAATTGGATAGCTGTTTTTAAAGACCCAGTATGAAAGCCTGAATGGCCTCCTGTGCTGTATGATTCTGTTTATATATTTATTTTAAAAGCATAATCGGAGCTGCAGTACTCACTAAGAGCAACAGATGGTGCTGTGTGTACTTGATGCTGGATTGGGTGGTGGGGGGAGACCAGGGCCTTATAAGTGAGCGCTGTAGTTTTAAAAAATATTAAGAAATAATGAAACTTTGAGGAGGTTGTTGTGATCTGAAAGGAAATGGTTTCCTGTGTTTAAACAGCAGTAAGTTTTTCACATTAATGAACTGGAAACAGCTGGGCACTAACATCACTACAGCATATTTAAAACCAAAAACCACCTAGCCGAGTGATTGTTTTAATTTGTATACATTGAGATATTGATATTGTATATTTTTATCCAATGTATAACTGGGTTAATACCTGTTCAAGTGAGGGTGACCAGCTAATTTCAAGATGCATCCTTCTACTTTCATAACATTGCCTGTCTCCACTTCAGCCTGTTTACCTACAGCTGAAACCCTCAGCCATCATTTGTTCTTCCAGACTCAGCTATTGCAATTCTTTCATGGCCAGCCTCCCATCTTCCACCACTGTCACCTTGAGCTCATCCAAAATTCTGCTGTCCATAAAGTAGCCCACGCCAAGTCCTGCTCACCCATTACTCCTGTGCTGTCTGACCTACGTCAGCTCCTAGCCCAGCAACACATGAATTTTAAAATTCTCTTCCCTGATTTCAAATCCCTTCATGGTTGTGCTTCCCCTTTTTACCGCCTCCGCCTCTAGAACCCTCAGAACTTTGCACTGCTCCCAGTATGGCCTTTAGTTCCTACTGCCAAACTGCCCCCTCCCCCCCCTCAGCTGATGAATCAGTACTCCTCTATGTTAAACACCGCTTGGAAGAAGCACTGAGGGTGGCAAGGGCAGAGAATGCACTCTGGGTGGGGGCCTACAACATCAAGAGTAGCTTGGTAGCACCGTTATTGACCAAGCTGACTGAGTCCTTAAGGACATAGCTGCTAGACTGGGTCTGCGGCAGGTGGTGAGGAAACCAACAAGCGGGAAAAACGTACTTGACCTCATCCTCACCAGCCTGCCTGCCACAGATGCGTCTGTCCATGACAGTATCAGTAGGAGTGACCACAGTACATTCCTTGTGGAGACGAAGTCCTGCCTTCACATTGAGGATACCCTCCATCGTGTTGTGTGGCACTACCACCGTATTAAATGGGATAGATTTCGACCAGATCTAACAACTCAAAACTGGACATCCATGAGGGGCAATGGACCATCAGCAGAGTTATCTACAACCACAATCTGTAACCTTATGGCCCGGCATACTCCTCACTTTACCATTACCATCAAGCCGGGGCATCAACCCTGGTTCAATGAAGAGTGCAGGAGGGCATGCCAGAAGCAGCACCAGGCATACCTAAAAATGAGGTGTCAACCTGGTGAAGCTATAACACAGGACAATTACATGCCAAATAGCTTAATCAGCAAGCGGTAGACAGGGCTAAATGATTCCACAACCAACAGATCAGATCTAAGCTTTGCAGTCCTGCCACATCCAGTCATGAATGGTGGTGGACAATTAAACAACTCACTGGAGGAGCAGGCTCCACAAATATCCCCATCCTCAATGATGGAGGAGTTCACATCAGTGCAAAAGATTAAGGCTGAAGCATTTGCAACCATCTTCAGCCAAAAGTGCTGAGTGGAAGATCCATCTTGAACTCCTCCGGAGGTCACCAGCATCATAGATGCCAGTCTTCAGCCAATTTAATTCACTCCACGTGATATCAAGAAACAGCTGAAGGCACTGGATACTGCAAAGGCTTTGGGCCCCTGACAATATTCCTGCAACAGTACTGAAGACTTGTGCTCCAGAACTAGCTGTGCCTCTGGCCAAGCTGTTCAGTACAGCTACAACACCGGTATCTACCTGGCAACGTGGAAAATTGCCCAGGTATGTCCTGTACGCAAAAAAGCAGGACACGTCCAACCCGGCCAATTACTGTCTCATTAGTCCATTCTCAATCATTAGTAGTAATGGAAGGGGTCGTTGACAGTGCTATCAAGTGCCACTTACTCAGCAATAACCTGCTCACTGACACCCAGTTTGGGTTCCGCCAAGGCCACTCAGCTTCTGACCTGGTTCAAACATGGACAAAAGAGCTGAACTCCCGAGGTGAGGTAATTTTTTATTCTGGGAAGGTTAACGTTTAACTGTAGAAAATGGTATCAGTGCAACTCATGCAGCTTGAAGGCTATTACACTTAAAAGGTTGGGGCCAAGTTGATTTAAGGGGAAAACAGCTAGAAAGGTAAGATCATAAAAGAACAGGTGGGCTTGCTTAGCTGGAGAATTGGAGTTGAGGTGTCTACACTGCTTGCAAAGAAATACAGCCCAGAGAGTTGTTTTGGAAGTTAAAGCTAGAATTAATTTAAAAGCATTGTGAGCTCTGGAAGGCTACATGAGATGGCAATGGAGATGGGTGGAGCTTAAGGAAGTTCAAGGGTTTCAATTTATCTGTGTGTTTCCTAGGGGAGTGAGATTTTGCAGCAGAGGAAAAGACCACGATGAAAAGGTGCTACTGTTAGCAGGCTCTAGGAAGTAGAAGTGTTGCTGTCAGCTGGCTCCATGCAGTTAGGGCTCAGGAGAAACTGAGGAGCTGAGAAGGTGGCAGAAGGTTGCTGGATCTGTGCTGGAAAGGGTTAGGGCTCAAAAGAGACCCTGGAAGCCATTTATAGCTTGGTGTAGCTGGGGAGATTGGAGCTTGGTGAAATCCAGGGGCAGTGCCAGCCCAGTGAAGTGAGGCAGCCAGTAAAGAGCTGAAATTGCTCCAACATCCGCTGGAGTGCTTTCTCTGAAATCCAGGGGAACAGAGTCTCGGGAGATGAGATTGAAACCTTGGGAAGTGTGCAGTTGTTGGAGACAGTCGAGTTGGACTGGTTTCGCGGGCATACAGAGGCTTAATCTTCGAAAGTGAAAGGTTTGGAGGCCCTCATGAGAGAGTGTGTTTCAACAAGATTGGTTAACTGTGTTTACTGACATCTGGGTGGGTTGCTGAGAAATGTGTGGGCTCTGTCTTGGTCGCACTTGCTATGCATTGTACAGTGTGGTGTGTTCGACCACAGTTTGCCTGTTAATTCACATGTACCTCAAATTAACCCTGAATGTTAGGTAGATATGGTAAATTAAACAATTCACCTTGGACGCTAAAGTTTATTTTTATTTGTTCAAAGCCTGTGGAATCTTGTGGCTTTATTCTCTTAGCAAGTGTCTTGAATCTTGAGCATTGTTACTTTATCAAAATGTTATTGGTCCCTAACCAAAAACTTGGGAGTCTGGTCTAGGATCATGATTACCATCGCTGAATCCCCTGTTATCAACACTCTGGAGTTTACCATTGATCAGACCCTGAACTGGACTAGCCATATAAATACTGTAGCTACAAGAGCAAGTCAGAGGGTAGGAATCCTGTGAAGAGAACTCACCTCCTGACTCCCCAAAGCCTGTCCGCCATCTACAAGGCACAAGTCAGGAGTGTGATGGAATACTCCCCACTTGCCTGGATGAGTGCAGCTCCCACAAAACTCAAGAAGCTTGACATCATCCAGGACAAAGCAGTCTGCTTGATTGGCACCCCTTCCAACACTTCAGCATTCATTCCCTCCACCACTGATGCACGGTGGCAGCAGTGTGTGCCATCTACAAGATACACCAAGGCTCCTTCCAAACCCACAACCACTATCATCTAAAAGGACAAAGGCAACAAACAAATGGGAATTGTGAGCTCTGGAAGTTCTCCTTCAAGTCACTCACCATCCTGACTTGGAAATGTATCACCGTTCCTTCACTGTCACTGGGTCAAAATCCTAGACCTCCCTCCCTAACAGCACTCCCTACACCACAGGGACTGCAATGGCTCAAGAAGGCAGCTCACCACCACCTTCTCAAGGGCAATTAGGGATGGGCAATAACTGCTGGCCCAGCCAGCGACTCCCACATCCTGTGAAGGAATAGAAAAAAGTTCATTCACACTTCAATCATTCCACCACTGGTATCTGTGCCTTCAGATGCCTGGGCCCTGTACCCTGGAAATTCCCCTCCCTAAACTCTTGTAACTTTTTCTATTTGTATAAAGCACTCACTTTTCATTTTTCTATTTTCTCCTTTGGCTCAATGTCAAATTTTGTCTAATAACCCTGTTAAGCACCCCAGGATTCTGTTGTTGAAGTCGTGTAAAACGTTCATGCTGACACACTGATGGCAAAGGCTCAGACTGAGCATTGCCCTTCCACACCCCCCTGAGCTCAGGCTGATTATTGCCTCTTCACCTCCCTACTCAGATTAAGCATTGCATCATTCCACTCCCCTCACCACCCAGCTTAGACTGAGCGTTGCCAGTTTCCCCCTGCCCTCCAACGCAACATACAGTTTGGACTGAGCACTGCCCCTTCTCCATCTTCCCACCACCACCAAAATCTCAGACTGAGCGTTGCCTCCCCTACCCCCCAGCTCAGAGTGAGCATTGCCTCTCCTTGAGTTACCCTGTTTTAAAGATTCTGGTTGTTGAAATTTTGTAAGTTTGTAAGTTCTGTTTTGAGGACAGTAAATTTCTAGTGTTGCTGATATCCTGTCCATTGCCCCAGGTGTGTCGGATGCAACGTGCCTCTTTCTTATTGAGTGGCTGTAACAAAACTCCTGGCACATCTTTCCAATTGGGTATCATGCTTGCTGTGTCAGATACATGGGGGTTTTCTGTAGAATAATCCACACGGCTGAATTCAGCATTACCACCAGGGTATGCATGCAGTTTGACGGCTGGACTGCTGTTAGCATTTCTCAAAAGTAACTTGAGAGGCATTGGGTTTTTTGTTCAAGCAAAGGGGAAGCTGGGAGATTTTTGTAGGGAGAGCATGCAATGATTAGGAAAGGCCTTGTATTTTGTATTCCTTGTGTAAAAGCTTTCACTGTTTGGACATGAAACATGTATCACTGAGAGGAGGAGAAATAGAAAGGTTTGAGTGGTTGAAACCAAATAGAAATTCTGAGGTGGTTTTTGAAACAGGAAGGCTTGGTGAGGAAGAGGGTACTGGGCAGGGAAGTTCCTGGGTGCAGGAACACAGTGGTTAATCAAGCCACTGGCAGTTGTTGAGCACAAAGAGTGGGGAACAAGGCGAAGCCTCATGTCAGGAGTGCAGATATGTGTAGGGGATGCAAGATCAGATGTGAAGAGGTCACTAGCTCAGGGTGAGGCCACAGATGAATTTGAAAGTCTGGACCTCATTTTTGGAATTTATGTGGGATCAGTGGAAGGAAGTGGTTGTGAGGGCATGAACTATGGTTTTTTGAATAAGTTGAGACGCATGGAGGATTCATACAGGGAATGCAGCTGGGAGGGTATTCGGAGAAGTCGAGCATCAAGATGGTGAAGGCACAGTCTGTAATTTGGGAGCAGGGGCAGCTCATTTTGTGGAGGTGGAATTAAGTGAGGCTGGCGATGGAGTTGATGTGGGGAAGTGAGCAAAGCTTGGAGTTCAGCAGTAAGTTTAGTCTCCACATCTCCTAACCCAGCCCAAGACACAAACTGGTTGGCATCTGCGCTAGAAGCTCAGGTAATCATGAGAATCAGGAAGACTGACTTCTGCGTTTGACTACATTAAACTGGAGGAATTTTGGAAGGCTGGGATTAGTTAGAGTCATTGGGAAGAGGAGGAGGCTGTTTAGCTGCTGAGCAGTGCAGCCTGGAATGATTGGGAGAGTGGATAGAACAATTGCTTTTGGTGGTCAGAGGGAAGAGTGGGGTTAATGTTGGGGTTAATTGGAGGGGAAAGTGGAGTTAATGGTAGGATAATCAGAAAGGAGATTAGGGTTTATTGGTTGGGCAGAAGGTGATTAGAAGGGCAAGACTGCTTGAGATATTTCTACAATGCTGTATTTTAGATTCCTTTCCAGAAAAGCTCTGGTGTATATTCCTTCCTGGCAACCCATCCCGTGTGTTATTGATGGCACTAGTGTTAATGTAAGCCTAATTTGGTTTGGAGATGGCATATTGAACAAGCAGACGGCTGTTTTGTAGGATTTTTAAGGGAAGGTTCCTGCTGGGTGCCCAGTTCTGTTAAATTGCAGTCTTGTTCCAGTGAATTGTCACAAGTGGTAAACTTTTAACTGAATGCAGTTGTATACTGAAATCTGTGCTTAAAGAATGGAAACCATCACTTTGGGGTTACTACCGTACTGGTGCCAGAGCCAGAACAGTTGCTTTATCCTGTCAATAGAGAGGATTCCAAACACAACAAGACCATTTTCCCTTTGGACCCACTGGTAGATTTGAGTAACATGAGCTTTTTGGGGCCATGCAGGCTTCTCTGTTCAGTGATGAAGCAAAGCATTTGATGTGGGCAGTGTTTAAAAGTATATTATTGTGACTGAGAAGCTGAAAACTGCATCAGTTCAAGAAAGGAGTGCCCTGGCCTTCAAAGCTCATATAGCACATGTTAAGTTGGTCTTGTGATGGATCTATGGCTTGTCTGGTTATGGTAAGATGAGAGCTAAAGCTTTGATAAAGCAACATAGGAACAGAGGAGCAGGAGTAGGCCATTCAGCCCCTCGAGCCGGCTCTGCCATTCAACTAGATCATGGCTGATCATCTACCTCAATGTCATTTTCCTGTACTATCCCCATATCCTTTTGATGTCATTGCTATCTAGAAATCTGTTGATCTCTGTCTTGAACATACTGAATGGCTGAACATCCATAGCCCTTTAGGGTAGAAAATTCCAAAGATTCCCTACCCTCTGAGTGAAGAAATTCCTCCTCATCTCAGTCCTAAATGGCTGCCTAAATTCTGAGACTGTGTCCCCTGGTTCTGGTCTCCCTCAGCCAGTGGAAACATCCTTTCTGCATCTACCCTGTCAAGCCCCTTAGAATTCTGTAAGTTTCAATGACATCACCTCTCACTCTTCGGAATTCTAGAGAATACAGGCTCAATCTCTCCTCATAGGACAGTCCCACCATCCCAGGAATCCGCTGCACTCCCTCTAGGGCAATAATATCCTTCCTTAGGTAAGGAGACCAAAACTGTACACAACACTCCAAAGTCCCTGAGACAGCACCTTCCAAACCCACGATCGCTACCAGAAGGACAAGGGCACCTGGAACACCACCACCTGGAAGTTCCCCTCCAAGCCACTCATCATCCTAAATTGGGAATACATCACCATTCCTTCACTGTTGCTGGGTCAAAATCCTGGAACTCCCTCCCTAATGGCACTGTGGATGTACCTAAATTAAGGGACAGCAATGGTTCAAGAAGACAGCTCACCACCACCTTCTCAAGGGCAACTAGGGATGGGCAATAAATGCTGGCTGAGCCAGCGAAGCCCACATCCTGTGAATGAATAAAAAAAGTTAGGGTCTAACCAAGATTCTATAAAATTGAAGTAAGACATCTTTATCCTTTACTCTTGTGATAAGGACAACATCCCGTTTGCCTTTCTAATTGCTTGCTGCACCTGCATGTTAGCTTTCAGTGATATATGAACAAGGACACACAAGTCCCTTTAGACATCAGCACTTCCTACGACTCTGATGCTTCAGTTGTACTGCCGCATGGAAGTCAAGTTGGCTCTGAAGTTGGACGGAGTCTGTCCTGTGATGTTCAAGAACTTCCTATTGAATTTTCAGGTTGGACTGATTTGAATTTGCATCAGACATAATGCGACCTTACATTCTCCACTATGTCAGCTCACTAAATTGCCTACGCCTGGATTTATCAGATGCTCAGTAACGGGGCTGTTTTCACTAATGAAACCTATTCTTGAATAAGTAGCCGCCGTTTGAGTTACTGGAGGGATTGGATCTATTTAGGACCCTTCAAGTCCACAAACAGCCACTTAGTGCAGCACCTGATGTGGCTGTGTATTTGTGCCATAAGTGGGAATGTCAGTTCTGTTGAATAATTCATAGAGATGGTAATATATTTTCTTTCAGTATAATATTCAAAAGCTAAACAGTCTAAACCCACATCACATGGATTTCACTTGCATTGCCTGCAGCTATGTTGGAACCAGTCCATGAAGCAACGTAATGCATCATTTAACCTCTCGACCTCATTAACCTCTTTTGCCTCCTTTTCTTTCTCCTGTTTGATATATGCTGACTGTTTTCTGGGGTACAGATTCTGAGTGCCAGCAGATCTCTTGCTCAAGTGACCATTTGTGAGCTTAGGCAGTAGACTATTGATTCTAACTCTGTCCATACCAGCAATTTCTGGTAGAGGTCACTCGATAGTGACTAGGATCAGTAACCCTGGCTGGATTCTTCTCTTTCCTTCATCCCCCAAATCAAGTTCTGTGACCTAATTGCTGTTCCAGCAGACCAGGAATAAAACCTGGAATGCTTGTTCTGTATGGATCAGCCTTACACCAGGCAGTGTGTACCTGCAGTAATGCCTGCCTCACAGTGGAGACTCTGTGTGTGACTACTGTTGTGCCTGGGCACAACTCATTACTAAGTTAGACTCAGTGACATGTAAACAAACCTGTGACATTGGTCTAAAGTGACTGAGTAAATCAAATTTTTAAGTGTCAGCCTTGGCTCAGTGGGTAGCATTCTTACCTATGTCAGAAGGTTGTTAGTTCAAATCTCGATCCAGAGATTTGAACTCTTAAATTGTCACTTCAATGAGGAAGGAATGCACTGTCAGAGATGCTATGTATCGCATGAGACATATCTTCCTGGCCAACGTGGATTTAAAGTGTCTCGTGACACAATTGCACAACATTTATCTCTGAGCTAATAGCACTAATTTTTTTTTTAACCTGGTCATTTATTTCCTTGCTGTTTGTAGAACTTCTCTGTGCCAAAGTTTTCAGTGCTCCACCACACATTCTGTAGTCTCTCATTACCAATTTTGTCAAATTTGAGGCACTTTTCTGCTTTGGTTCATTGCCATTAAAAGTTTATTGAATTTGTTCCAAACTCAATCCCAGTCTGCATTACCAGTCAGAGAAGGAACTTTCCTTCCTAGCAATCAGTGCTAGATTTGAAAGCAGTTTTATAGTTCTGGTTGATACTGCCCTGTGGTGATATTTGATTACTGCTGAAAAGGAGCGTGAAATCTCAAATCATGAGTGATCCTTTAGTCTAAATTGGTTAAAATATTCCTTACTTTGTTGTGCCACCTACTAATGAGAAGGATATCAGTGGTCTAGCCTGAAAGTTCTGAATATCTGTGAACATGCAGTAACAGCTGAGTCTTCTCTGAGAAGAAGCAGCAGAGGTCGCTGAAGGAGCTGAATGTTTGAAGTTAATGTCTTGCTTCTCTTGTCTTATTAAGTCATTTTACTTATGTGGTGTTGCAGTTATAGCTGCACCGAATGTCATATTAATGTGTTAAACCCAGTGTCCCTGAGTTCTAGGCATTGTAGTGAATTGTTCTGAGGGCCGTGAATAGGGTACATTTTTTTATTCATGGGATGTGGGCTTCGCTGGCTTGGCCAACATTTATTGCCCATCCCTAGTTGCCCTTGAGAAGGTGGTGGTGAGCTGCTTTCTTGAACCATTTCAGTCCATGTGCTGTAGGTACACCCATAGTGCTATTAGGAAGGGAGTTCCAGGATTTTGACCCAGCGACAGTGAAGGACTGGCGATATATTTCCAAGTCAGGATGGTAAGTGACTTGGAGGGGAACTTCCAGGTGGTCGTGTTCCCATGTATCTGCTGCCCTTGTCCTTCTAGATGGCAGGGGTCGTGAGTTTAGAAGGTGCTGTGTAAGAAGCCTTGGTGAATTACTGTAGTACATCTTGTAGATGGTATATACTGCTGCTACTGTATATCGATGGTGGAGGGCATGAATGTTTGTGGATGGGGTGCCAATCAAGCAGGCTGCTTTGTCCTGGATGGTGTCAAGCTTCTTGAGTATTGTGGGAGCTTCACTCATCCAGGGCAAGTAGGGAGTATTCTATCACACTCCTGACTTGTGCCTTGTAGATGGTGGACAGGCTTTGGGGAGTCAGGAGGTGGGTTACTTGTCACACGATTCCTAGCCTCTGACCCCTTGTAGCCACAGTATGTATATGGCCAGCCCAGTTCAGTTTCTGGTCAATGGTAATCCCTGGGATATTGATAGTGGGGGATTCAATGATGGTAATGCCATTGAACGTCAAGGGGCGATGGTTGGATTCTCTCTTGTTGGAGATGGCCATTGCCTGACACTTGTGTAGTACGAATGTTATTTGCCACTTGTCAGCCCAATCCTGGATGTTGTTCGGGCCTTGCAGCATTTGGACGTGGACTGCTTCAGTATCTGAGTCGTCGTTAATGGTGCTAAATATTATGCAATCATCAGTGAACATCCCCACTTCTGACCTTATGATGGAAGGAAGGTCACTGATGAAGCAGCTGAAGATGGTTGGGCTGAGGACACTACCCTGAGGAACCCCTGTTGTGATATTTTGGAGCTGAGATGACTGACCTTCAACAACCACAACCATCTTCCTTTGTGCTAGGTATGACTCAAACCATTGGAGAGTTTTCCCTCGATTCCCGTTGACTCCAGTTTTGCTCGGGCTCCTTGAAGCCACACTTGGTCAAATGTGACCTTGATGTCAAGGGCAGTCATTCTCACCTCACCTCTGGAATTCAGTTCTTTTGTCCATGTTTGAGGCTGTAATGAGGTCAGGAGCTGAGTGGCCCTGGCAGAATCCAAACTGACCGTCAGCGAGCAGGTTATTGCTAAGCAAGTGCCGCTTGATAGCACTGTTGATGACCCCTTCCTTTCATTACTGCTGATGGAGAGTAGATGATGGGGTGGTAATTGACCGGGTTGGATTTGTCTTGCTTTTTGTGTACAGGGCATACCTGACACCTATGCTGCTGGGGACCTCCGGAAGAGGCCGAAATGGATCACCCACTCGGCACTTCTGGCTGAAGATTGTAGCAAATGCTTCAGCCTTATATTTTGCACTGATGTGCTGGGCTCCTCCATCATTGAGGATGGGGATATTTGTGGAGCCACCTCCTCCACTGATTTGTTTATTTGTCCATCACCATTCACCACTGGATGTGGCAGGATTGCAGAGCTTAGATCTGATCCGATGGTTGTGGTATCGCTTAGCCCTATCTATCGCTTGCTGCTTATGCTGTTTGGCACGCAAGTAATCCTGTGTTATAGCTTCACCAGGTTGACACCTCATTTTTAAATATGCCAGGTGCTGCTCCTGGCGTGCCCTCCTGCACTCTTCATTGAACTAGGAACTTCACCCAGAAACTCTTGTAGCTGACACTGAATATATGAGTCTTGAAAATTACATACCTGCGATGATACTGAAATTATATTCCCCACCTCAGCCTGATTTTGGTTCCCTCACTTATTTAGCATTTCACCCAGTTTTAACTGTGTAAGCAGGATATAAAGGGCAGTTACCTGCTTTAATCAGCTATACAGAGAAGGGGATTTTTTTTTGTGCTGGTGACTTATCTGAAATTGAGCATAGCTTTTTGTCCAGTATTTTGAGTCTCAAGGCTGCTTGGAGCTGTTATTTCAAAATAATAAACTCCCATTCAATGACTTGCTCCGTAATGGACCTACAATGCCGCCTAGTAGGATAATTTTCTTTATGCTGTCATTATCTGGACCTAGTGTGGAGCTTTGACCTCTCCAAATTCAGAGACTTACCTACTCCTGCTGAATGAGGCACATCTGAGGAAGCCTAAAATCTTACAGTTTTTTTTGTCATATTTGCATCAACATTGATTGAGGTGCAAATAATTAAAGATTGGAATCTTTTAGAAGGTGCTCACAAGTTTGTTGTTTCTGTTCTGTTTGTGGGAGATTGAGGTGCCCTGTCACAGTGGTAGAATTACAGACCACCAAAAGACATGGGGCTGCCATTCTGTCTGATGAGGGAGTGAGGTTGGGATGGGGAGATTAGGGGAGAGTGATCTATTTGGTGGAAGCTGCTGTGTTCTCAATGCTTTCTGCAATCTAGACTAACAAAAGGAAAGATGTAAAATGTCCTAGTAGTTGTTCGAGAGAAGCTCATGTTCGACTGTGACAGGAGTGTTAGTTGCTGTGAAGTTTCTCTGGTTTGAGTGGAACCAGCTGCATCCCAATAGCACTTTTCAACTGAAACTGTAAGAAAAGAAAGCGCGTGGTTTTCAGTCTCCCTCCATTATGCTCCATGCTGTAAATGAAAGGATCCTATTGGGTAGAACCCGAGCAAACATTGGCAACTTGGGCTGAGATAGTTGTATACAGCGTGGTGTCCTGTGTGTGGGTCCCTTAGTAAGTCACTGACAGGGTACATTTTTATGATTCCCAAGCATGCATTGTGCTTTATGCTGGAGACTGTTTGTCAAAGGCATTAGGATTCACTTCTCACAAGGTTCCCAGTGATGCCAACCTCATAGTAAAAGTGTCTCTTTACTCACTTTGGCCCCTTGCAGTCAGCAATGTCTGGATCAGCCTAAACTCAGGCCCTCAACACAAAGCAGATGAATCAAAAAATGTCTCGCCGAGAGAGGCACACAAAAATGGTTGGCTTGGAAAAAGACAAAATGCCACCTTGGTGCTGTAAGGGGTGCTCCTCTGCGGTTGGAGGGGTGGTGCCAGGGGAGTCACAAGAGAATTTAATGATAGAACAATGTAGAGGGAGCTTTTATCTGCATTTGATTCAGATGTGCTTGATGTAGAGTGCAGGCATCATGCCCCAGAGATGCCATCTTTCGTCTTGTTGGACACAAGAATTCACCAAAACACACAACCACCTGCATTAAAAAGAAAAACATTTTAAAGCATTGTTGAGATTTTCCTCTGCTGAATTCCCAGTGATGCTAGTGTTACAGACAGGGGAGAGAGGCAAACCTGAACGCCTTTATTTTCTCACTGTCTGTTTTAATTTTTGAAATCAGCTGTGGCGTGTTTACCCAAACCCTCGGTTTGTGAAGTCAATTTTTAAAGTGACTCGCAGCAAACTTCCTTTTGAGTTAAATCAGAAGTATTGTTTATTCATACATTCAAACCTGGGGAATGGTCGCAATTTCACACACGCACACACATACACGCACGCACACACACGCACGCACACACACGCACGCACACACACGCACGCACATACACGCACGCACATGCACGCACGCACACGCACGCACACACACACACACGCACACACGCACACACGCACGCACGCGCGCACGCGCACACACGCACACGCACTCACACACACACGCACGCACACACACGCACGCGCACACACGCACACACACGCACGCACACACATGCACACACACACGCACGCACACACATACACACACACACATACACACACACACACAAGCACAGATTAAGATAGGAAAGAGGAGTTTTTACACCTATGAATAACTTAAAAAGATAAAGAGCCACAGATGTTGATATCAGTTCATGTCATTGCCAGAGTCAGAAAGTCAGAATCCAGCGAGGGTTCCTTCATGGAGGAGCTAAAGTTCAGGCGGGTTCAGCTAGCTGAAGCAGGAGTTGCAGAATTCATTTAAATTTGATGATGATGCAGCGAGATGAGGTTGGTATATAGAGACTTGGTCTATTCAGCAGGCCATGGCAAGAATCTTCCAGAGAAACAGGCATCGAGAAGGCTTAGACTTGATGCAGGCTCTTGGTCAGCCTGGAGCTCTGCTGTGATGTTTGCAGGCTGGAGGTTAAACAGCAGATTGAGTTACAAGCCTGGAAATGTATTATTAAAACTTCCAAAGGCCAGAAGCTTAGGTCATGTGATGTTGCCCATTTATGAGTCCATTGCAGACTAACAAGCAGTTTCTGTGCCTCTGGTCAAAATCCATTGTTTACCTTAGGTGGTGGCAATTAGCGCCTCTGCAGGTATAATGAGTTTCGATGGCTCTCACTTTGTTATAGGACTCGCCTGGGAAGATAGATCGTCTGCTGGTCCCTGGTTTTGTTGATTGTAATGTGTCCTCACAACGAGAGGTGTGAGTTTCCACAAGGAAGAAGGTTGAGCTTTTGTCCTGCAACTGCTGTTGGAAATTTCCAGAAACTGTAGCCAATTTGTGAATCATGTGACCTTTGGCAGCCATTTTTTGGTTCAGAAAAGTCCAAAAAAGTAAAGCAAAAAAAGTAAAGTTTGCTTTACAGAATCACAGCGCAGAAGAGGCCCTTCGGCCCATCGAGTCTGCACCGATACATGAGAAACGCCTGACCTACCTACCTAATCCCATTTACCAGCACTTGGCCCATAGCCTTGAATGTTATGACGTGCCAAGTGCTCATCCAGGTACTTTTTAAAGGATGTGAGGCGACCCGCCTCCACCACCCTCTGAGGCAGCGCATTCCAGACCGTCACCACCCTCTGGGTAAAAAAGTTTTTCATCACATCCCCCCTAAACCTCCTGCCCCTCACCTTGAAATTATGTCCCCTTGTGACTGACCCTTCAACTAAGGGGAAAAGCTGCTCCCTATCCACCCTGTCCACGCCCCTCATAATCTTGTACACCTCGATCAGGTCACCCCTCAGTCTTCTCTGCTCCAACAAAAACAACCCAAGTCTATCCAACCTCTCTTCATAACTTAAATGTTTCATCCCAGGCAACATCCTGGTGAATCTCCTCTGCACCCCCTCCAGTGCAATCACATCCTTCCTATAATGTGGCAACCAGAACTGCACACAGTACTCCAGTTGTGGCCTTACTGAGGTTCTATACAACTCCAACATGACCTCCCTACTTTTGTAGTCTATGCCTCGATTGATAAAGGCAAGTGTCCCATATGCCTTTTTCACTACCCCATTAACATGCCCCTCTGCCTTCAGAGACCTATGGACACACACGCCAAGGTCCCTTTGTTCCTCAGAACTTTCTAGTGTCATGCTGTTCATTGAATACTTCCTTATCAAATTAAACAGTTCATGATCTCTTTCATGTCTTAGGAACTTGACAATAGTGTTTGTGGCTGTCCAGCGTTTGAACTGATTATCCTGAAGTTCAGTTGCACAATGTTAAACCCACTTTATGATGTTCTGAGTCATAAAGAGAGTGCAGATCTTTTGATTTTGATTCACTTAAAGAATGGTTTTAATTGTCTGGGTGGGGCGTGTATGGGTGGCGGTGCGGTGAGGGGGGCGGCGCGCAGGAGGGTCTGTTATTGGTGTCTGCCCCCTCGGTAACCCTCCACAGTATGATCAGCCAGGATTCCTGAACCAGCTCAGTGACCCTTGCTGGAAGTGCACCTGTGTGAATGTTAAGAGAAGATGCTGATCCCCACCACAATTGAACACCTACTGCTGTCTACGTTGACAAGTGAAGTATGACTGTCTGTATGTGATAATAGAGTGCCTGTAGCCCATACCCCTAAGTAATTCAATGGCTGCTTTGACACCTTGATCATGTAAAACAAACCCCTTTCCACCAAGAGTTAACCTGTTCAGCATCCAATGGGTTATTGTGTAGTGGGTTGTGGAAAAGTCCAAACTAATCATAGCTGAGGAAGTGCAGGGTACTATATGTTGTAATGATTTGACTGATGTCACATACAGGCTGAGTTTGTGCACTTTGTGACCCCGGTCACTCAAACCACTTCTGAAGTGGTAAGATCACCACGAGTCATTTCAAGAAGTGCTGCTGGTTTCCAGTGTACTCATATTGCTATCGTCGACCAGTGTGTGCCAGGTTGCAGTTGGCTTGGTTAAACACAAAACCACACACTTGTAGTAAATGTGGTGCAGCGACGTGACAAGATCCGTGTAGCGGTGGCGAGGCTGCACGTTGGAGCCAAGTGTACAGCAGCTCATGTGAGTCAATCTACCACCTGCCTCACCTCATACTCCTTATTAAGCTATGAACAAAGTGGAAAGTGGTGTGTTTTCACCCTCCCCTCCCCTTTGTTGCTGCTTTTATTCATTGTCAGCTATATTTAAGTGTAAACGTGTTTGAGAATGCGCACTAAGGGGCTTTTTATTTTTGGTTTGGTCTGTTTTCCCACCCCTCTAGATCTATGTAACTAAGTTGACTGAGGGAACTGAAGCTGACTCCCACTACCTGGCTGTGGTTCTTGAATTACTGTGCTCTTGTCCTATCAAAGTTCGTTGTAACTGTGAGAGTGGAGTTCCTGGGGGTTGAGTGCTTTTATTAGAAAATAGTTGACTTTAGATGCCCAACCATGCAGGCTGTGCAGTGGGGTGCTGCTGGTCAATGAATAAGGCAAAAAAGCAACCAGCCATCGGCTTGATCTGTACTTAAAATGGCCGTAAAGCTGAGACTGTTTTGAGTTTTCTGCCTACTTTCTCCCCATTTCCCCTGAAGAAATAGTTCCATCACTGGAGTTTAGGTTCCACTGGTGCCAGATGCTGTCTGGTATCTTGCGCAAATGGCCATTTCTTCACCCAGACATTGAGTGTTAGCAAGCTGTCCACCTGCTGAGCATCATCTTGTTTCCCTCCCTCTCTATCTGCTCCCGCTTCAGCATCTCCAAACACACATACTTTTCAGCAGGGGGTCACTAAATAACGGTTAGGAGTGGGAGGCCAGAAATGGCTGACGTGGCCCTCTCTTGCCCACAGCCATCAAGACCAATTGAAGTACCAACTCCCACTGCCACGGCTCAGCTAATGCACCACAGACTTATCTTGGGACTTTCTGGTCTGCATAGCCCAGTGACTCACTACATAAACTTGCTGTTTATGCTTCTTCTGTCAGGCAGACTGCACTGCAAACATCTGAATTTTCTGCTTAAATGAACATTGGGATTTGAAACATTATGAAGGTAGGGAGTGGTGAGACAGTAAGGGCTGACCTTTCGGCCTGTTTACCGATGATGCATTGTTTAATTGTGGTTTTAGCAATTAAACTGTGCAAATTGGTACCAGTCCTAGTTTAATGTCCCTGTAATAAATACTGTTCAGTCTTGTCCTGTTATATACTACTCTGCAACAGAAGCAATGTTTTTGAGTTTGGCGAGCTGGCCCAGTCAAAGAACACTCTGAACTGTGCCTGTGGAGATAGGTTCCTGGGGCACTGAGTTCAAAGCGGAGGCTGTATTTGGAATGTTTGCCCTTTGTACCAGCTGTTGACTTGAGCTTTTTCTAAATGATTGAAACACAGAACCCAGAAACAGGATTGCATGTGTTGTACACGTTTCTTGAAATGAAATACAGAAGTGACAGCAGTGTTGTGTATTTCTAATTCTTTATGCTGTTCAGAGTTTTGCCTTTGGGGGAACAGGAGAGGTCTTGCAGGCTTCTCATCTATCATTTCCTAATGGAACCCGAGAGCCCTGGTTGAAGCTGGGGCAGGGTGACTGTTACTTAAAGAGCTAGAGTAGGAAATCAACACTCCCTCACTCGCCTTCTCCACCACCCCTCCGCCCATCCCTGGCTTCCTCCCTGGTCTGCCTGGGGCCTTGCTCTGTTACCCAGGAGGCTGTACACGTGAAGCTCTGTCACAATTGGTCTGAATATACTACTTGCTGTGTGCAAATAACCACGAGTGATTCTTGCTGGCCGTTTCCTTCTCCCTATACAGGCCTTGACATGATGCTTCCCTGCCACACCTACACCACCACCTGCTGAATCGATGATATTGAGATTTAAACTTGTTATGCACTTTTGCACCATTAGCTGAGTGAGGGGAGGCTGCAGGCTCAGAAAACTCTGTGTGAGGCATTGGGTGAATTACCGAACAGATTAAACATGGCTTTGCATTCTGATTATTAACTGCAGCCCTGACCTGTGAAAGGCACCTGATTTCTGTAAAGTGGTTAATACATGTTTGTGCGATTTACAATAAATGCTTTGCATGTAACTTTGTTCCCCTGTTGTCAAATAGGCCCAAAGGTCAGGCGATGCTTGTCTGTAGTTCTCTGGGGAATGCATACTGGGACATGGTGTGCCACTTGTTACCAGCAGAGGGCGGCACTCTGCTGATTGGTGCTGAGCATAGAGAGAGCCTTGGCAGGAGCTGCAGGCCTGTGTGTTTGTGGGCACGTTCCTGCTCCAAGCATCTGCTTCTTGCCACTGAGTTGTGGTCATGCTGTCCTCTGTCCCTGATGTTGACTGCTGATAAGAACATGCTGCAAGTAGATTAATTGTTTCTCTCTCTCTCTCTCTCTCTCTCTCTCTCTCTCCCCCATCTTTTTCTTTCCTTCCCTTCCACCTCCCCCCAAAAAACAGCTGAATAAAAGATTTATCCTGAATTTCCTCCATGCCCAAGGGAAGCTGTTCACAAAGATAGGGTAAGTGCAAAAGACCTTTTTTTCTCTTGTATATTAAAGATGACACTTCAATGGCTCCTCAGAGATTTTCATTTCCTGAATAGTGTTGAAATTAAATATTGTAATGCCAGCAGTTTTAACATGTTAAATAAACTTGGCATTAACTCTTTCTGAGCTGTTTTGATGCAAAGTAGCAATGTGGCTTCTTGAAGCACAATGCAGAATTCCGCTTTCTAGAAATTGGAACCTGCAATTGTCACAAATTTGCTTGGACAAGTCAGTGCACATGGTTAATTGCCTGTCCACCACAGTAAAATAACCGCTGCAAAGGGGTTATGGCAGCATCTTGAGTGGCTGATTTAAGCAGTACTCCTTGTATTATACCCAGGTTTTGCTGCGCTAATCCACCCAAAGCAGCACATTAGCCCCACAGTGTTTTAGCACATTGAACAGCTGAAGTGATGTAAACCCCAGGCGTGGGATGTGAACAGCTTCACACCTTTGAAATTAACTCCCTCCTGTGATATGTGTGACCTGTGCATGGGTACATCTCAGAGAGGGAGACAGTTGTATTGTCTGGCAGCATCTGTAGGGTGAGAAACAGAGTTAACATTTCAAGGACACAAATGTGAGAGTGAGAGCAAGCACGTTCCTGTGTTTGGCCTGCTACAGTGTTCCTGTGAAGCCCAACACAAGCTGGAGAAACAGAACCTCATCTTTCGATTAGGCACTTTACAGCCTTCAGACTCAACATTGAGTTCAACAACTTCAGACCATGAACACACTGCCCCATTTTGATTCTTTGTTTTTGCCAAGTGCCAATCTTTGTCTTGTTTTCATGTTTTGCTTTCAGACAGAGCTGATCTTTATTTATATCAACCGTGTCCGACTCATTTCCCGTGTATCTGCCCTCACAGCTTCCTCTCCCTCCCAGAACCATGATAGGGTCCCCCTTGTCCTCACTTATCACCGCACCAGCCTCCGCATTCAAAGGATCATCCTCCACCATTTCCACCAACTCCAGCGTGATGCCACCACCAAACACATCTTCCCTTTACCCCCCCTGTCGGCGTTCCGTAGGGACCGTTCCCTTCGGGACACCCTGGTCCACTCTTCCATCACCCCCTACACCCCTCCCACGGCACCTTCCCATGCAACCACAGAAAGTGCAGCACCTGCCCCTTTACTTCCCCCCTGCTCACTGTCCAAGGGCCCAAACACTCCTTTCAAGTGAAGCAGACTTCACTTGCACTTCCCTCAATTTAGTCTACTGCAATCGTTGCTCCCAATGCAGTTTTCTCTACATTGGAGTGACCAAACGCAGACTGGGTGACTGCTTTGTGGAACATCTTCGATCTGTTCGCAAGCATGACCCAGACCTTCCTGTCGCTTGCCATTTCAACACTCCACCCTGCTCTCATGCCCACATGTCCGTCCTTGGCCTGCTGCAATGTTACAGTGAGCTCAGTGCAAACTGGAGGAACAGCACCTCATCTTCCGACTAGGCACTTTACAGCCTTCCGGACTTAACATTGAGTTCAACAACTTCAGAACATGAACTCTCTCCTCCATCCTCACCCCTTTTTTTATCCCCTTTTTTCTAATAATTATTGTATATATATTTTTTATATATGTATTTTCCTTTTACCAACTATTTCTATTATTACTTTTACAATTTATTTCCATATTGTTTTATCCCCACCTTTTAACCTGTTTCCATCCCCTCCCCCCACCAAGGCCATCTGTCACTTGCTCATCCTGCATTCTACCCTTAATGCCACCATTAGCACATCCTTTAGCTAATATCATCAGCGTCAACACCCTTTTGACCTTTTGTTTATGACATCTTTGGCAATCTCTCCTTTGCCCGCATCTATTACTGGCCCTCTATCCTGCTTCACCTAATCGATCCCCCTTAAACAGCTTATATTTCACCACGTTTTTATTTCTCTTTAGTTCTGATGAAGAGTCTTATGGACTCGAAACGTTTACTCTGTCTTCCTCTCCACAGATGCTGTCAGACCTACTGAGTTTTTCCAGCAGTTTTTGTTTTTGTTTCAGATTTCCAGCATCTGCAGTATTTTGCTTTCATCTTATCTTTATTCTGCCATTAATATTCTACCTACCACTCCCCCTTTCAACAGCATAATTCCATCACATTTCTACCCCCCTTCCCAAAGAAGAGCCATTTAGCTCAAAACATTAACTCTGTTTCTACCTCCACAAGTGCTGCCAAACCTGCTGAGTTTTTCACAAAAACACTTTGTTTTTGTCAGATTTCCAGTATTCACGGTATTTTGCTTTTATATTAGACAATCATATTCTCAGGAAGTCCTGTAAATGTTTTTGTGGCAGCAGATATCATTGCAAATGGTGGACAGTAAATTGTGACTTGAGTTGAAGTGTTATATACTATGTCATTTGCATATTGCTTGTAGTGGCTTAATCCATGTTCTGTGTCACTTGTGACTTATTTTATAAATGTAGAGCCTGAGGGCACGGATCATTGGGAGCAAGTAAAAGCGAGCTGCTGAATTACTGACAGTGTGAATAAAAGCGTCCTCCTTGCAGGTGGAATATACAGAAATACATAACACACAGGATGGCAATCAGGCATTGCCAATGTGGTTTCCCAAGAGAGCAGTTCTAATTCTGCCTTAAAAGTGTAAGAGTGCACTGACTCTTGTCAACTCAACCATTGAATTTAGATTATTAATTCAGTGACATCACTTATCTCTTCTCTTAAAGATTATAATTAGAAATGCAGTGCTGTTATAAATAGCATTCATGGTTGGCAATTTGTTGGTCATGGATGGTGTATTCAAAGTGGCACTGTGTGATCTTGGACCCTGCAGGATATTAGCATATTTGTAAACTAACTTAATTCGCTCTTACCAATCACACTAGACATTCCTTCCCTTATGAACCTATGTATATTTTTTCCTAACTTGTGGTCCAGACTCAGAGCATCTTTGGGGGGTGCTACAGATATTGCCAATGGAAATAATTAAAATGCGAGGGCAGCTAGGCCACTGTGATGTAATGAGAAATCTGCTATGACACCAGTGAGGTTATTGTGACGTTGTAAAGAATTGTTGTCACTGCAGAATGTGAGTATGGAATGTGGAATAAACTAGTAATTTTGTAATATGTAAATAATACAGATTAATGCGGTCTGAGAGTGACATACCTTATCCAGATGTGGAATTTCTGGGCCAAAGCCTTGAGACTTTGGGGCCGTAGTATGTTTGCATGTATCTATCTGTCACACTGCCTCTGGTCTACTTGTGTGTTGTTAACTATGGTGTGTGTGTGTGGTTTGCTCTTTCCTCAGTATGTGTGGGTGCTTGTGTGCCACTCTGTCTTCAGGCTCTTGATATATGTGTGTGTGTGTGTGTGTGTGTGTGCGCGCGCGTGCGCGCACCCAGCGAGTGGGCGGTGCGCGCGCCAGGTGTGTGTCTGTGTTACCTCACTAGTTAAGAAGGGAAGGAGAGAGAGAGAACTAGGAACTACAGACCTATTAGCCTTACGTCAATACTAAGGAAAATCTGTTTTAAAGAATATGATAAATGGACACTTGAATAATCATGATCTGATTGGGTGTAGTCAACATGGATTTGCGAATGGGAAATCAAGTTTGACGAACTTGTTGGAGTTTTTTGAGGATGTTACTAAAGGAATTGATAAAGTGGAGTCTGTGGATGCAGTGTACTTGGATTTTCAGAAGGCTTTCGATAAAGCCCTCCACAGGAGATTGGTTAGCAAAATTAAAGCACATGGGATAGGAGGTAATATGCAATATACTAACATGGATTAAGAATTGTCTAACAGGCAGTGTGCTGTGCGTCCCGTGTGCTGTGTGTGCACGCACCCAGTGTGTGTGCGTGACCATCCAACGTGTGCACGTGTCTACTGTGTGTGTGTCCGATGCACGGCCTGTATTGCGCTAGTTTCCTGTATGTTTGTGTCACTCTTTGTGCTGTGTGTCTGCTGGGTGCTCTGTGTGTCTGTAGCATGTGTCTGTCTGACTCTTCACGTGCAGGATGTTACAAAGAGACATAGATTAAATAAGTTGGGTGAAATTTAATTCAGTGTTGGAAAGTGTGAGAGATAATGGATGCAAGATAAAGAAATCTTGAGTATTGGCTTGTAAAAAAGAGACATGGCGAAGCATATAATACACAGGGCCCTGTTCTTTACTAACAGCAAGAATATGTACACACACTGCACCTATTCCACCTAAACAAAATAAGTGACAGCCATTTGCTGACTCATTCATCAGGGAAATGCCCTTGACCAATCAGGGTCAAGCTGCCTGGTTTAAATTTCAAACAATGTTTGGCACTTCACTCTCAGTCACCATCAATTGCTGCATTCTCCATGGCAGCGCCTCTACTGATCAGAGTCCATTTGCCAGTATAGATTGTTGTTTTCATCTTATAATGGCATTCTTGCAAAAGTCCTAATGAGTGCAAGACGAAAAGATTTAACGTCTCATTTATCACCAAAACTGAAGTTCTGTATGACCAAACGACTTTTATGAAATTTGAATATCTTCTTATTCATTAGAGATTTGGAGCTGCGGAAGAGCAAATGGATATGGGTATCCAAGTAGACAAATCACTAAAAGCTAGCTCGCAGGCACAAAAAAAACCAATCAAAAACGGCTATTGGCATAAAAACAGACAATGCTGGAACACTTGGAAGGCCAAGCAGCACCTGTGTAGAGCAAAACATAAATAATGTTTCGGTTTGATGACCTTCCATCAGAACTAATGGAATCTTGACACCCCCCCCCCACCCCCGCGACCCCTTCCAAAGGATTGGAAGTCTTGCTTCAGTTGTATGGAGACTTGGTCAAACCCAACTTGCAGCACTGTGTTTAGTTCTGGCTATCGTACCTCAAGAAAGAAATATTGGCCTTGGAGGGGAAGCAGCACAAGTTCACCAAAATATTATACCTGTGTTTAATTTATGAACTAAATTATGAGTTCAATTAAAGGTTGCATAAACTTGGTTTGAATTCTCTTGAGTTTAGAAGGTTAAAGGGTGATTAATTGAGGTGTTTAAAATGATTAAGGGATTTGTAAGGGTAGTTACAAGAAACTATTTCCTCTGTTGAGGAAATCCAGAACAAAGGGGTATAATCTTAAAATGAGAACTGGTCTGTTCAGGGTTGACATCAAGCAGTTTCTCACAGAAAGGGTAGTGGAAATCTGGAGCTTTCTCCCCACATGGCTGTTGGTGGTGGGGCTCAGTTGAAATTTAAGAGACTCAGATTGATACATTTTATTAAGTAAGGATATTATGGGATATGGCAAAGGCGTGTAAATGGAATTGAGTTACAGGAATAGTCATAATCTAATTGAATGGCAGAATTGGCTCAAGGGAATGGCCTACTCCTGTTCCTCTGTGTATCTGTTTAGCCACAACCTCCCTTTCCTCTCCAAAGCCCTGAAGCATGTTGTCACTGCCCGTTTTTCTTGTAATTCCATGTTTGAATCCCTCCAAGCAGGTTTCTATCCTGCCACAGTACAGAAATGGCCATTTATCAGTCACAAGTGACATTTTTTGTGAGTGTGACCATGATTTACTATCCCTTGTCCTTCTTGACTTTGTTGGTAGCCTTTGCCCACATCATCCTCCTCTGCTGCCTTTCCTCTGTTGTCCAGCGAGGTGAAACTGCCCTTGCTTAGTCCCATTCTTATCTATCAAGTCACCAGAGAATCACCTGCAGAGACATCTGTACCCAAACATTCCTCCCTCTCTCCCTCCCCGGCCTCTCCACCTCTCCCTCCCTGGCCTCCCTGGCCCCTCCCCCTCCCCGGCCCCTCCCCACCCTCTCCCCCCCTGCCCTGCCCTCTATCCATCTCGATCATGACCTAAGTAATAACTTTTAGCATATCAAGAGGAACCGAGAGAGTTGATACTGACAAACTATTTCTACTGGCTGGAGAGTCCAAGACTCGGGCATTGTCAGGCTTTTCAGGAGTGGTATTAGGAAACACTTCTACGCACAAAGCATGGTATAGGTTTGGAACTGTCTTCTGCAAGTGACAATTGATGCGAAGTAACTTGTTAAATTTTAAATCTGGGATTGATAGATTTTTGTTATCCAGTGGTAGTAAATGACACAATACAGAGGGATGTTTGGAGTTAGATCACTGATCAGCCATGATCTCTTTGAATGGCTGTACTGACTCGAGGGGCTAAATAGCCTCTCCCTGTACCTATGTTCCAAGCTGACCCTGAGAAAAGTAGAGGCCACACAGTACTAGATGGAGTGAATCTCTTGCTGTGTACTGAACCATGCTGTGCTCCACAGACACAACAGCTGCAGAGTTTGATTTTCTCATCTGTTCTGGTAGAATCGGGTTTGTGTATTGTCTGTGTAGTAGGAAAGGAGTAGAATCCATTTTAATTTTCAAGAAAGGCTTCTCTCTCCATTTTGAAGGTGGAACAGGGACTCCACCATCTCCATTTTAAACCTTTAACTGTTGTCCTTGTTTCAACCTTCACTGATTCCCTCTTTCCCTCACTCACTCTCTCTCTCGCTCTCTTTCTCTCCCTCTCCTCCCTCTCTCGCGCTCTCCCTCTCTCGCGCTGTCCCCCTCTCGCCCCCTCGCGCTCTCGCCCCCTCTCGCCCCCCTCTTGCCCCCTCTCACGCCCTTGCCCTGGCCCTCTCTCACGCTCTCGCCCCCTCCCTCCTACCCTCTCTCCCCCGCCCTCCCATTCCCTCCCCCACCCTCCCGTTCCCTCCCCGCCCTCCCGTGCCCTCCCCGCCCTCCCGTGCCCTCCCCGCCCTCCCGTTCCCTCCCCGCCCTCCCGTGCCCTCCCGTGCCCTCTCTCCCCCGCCCTCCCGTGCCCTCCCGTGCCCTCTCTCCCCCGCCCTCCCGTGCCCTCTCTCCCCCGCCCTCCCGTGCCCCCTCTCCCCCGCCCTCCCGTGCCCTCTCTCCCCCGCCCTCCCGTGCCCTCTCTCCCCCGCCCTCCCGTGCCCCCTCTCCCGTGCCCCCTCTCCCCACCTCGTCCTCTCTCCCCCCATCTGCCCCCCCGCCTCCTTCTCCCCACCATCTGCCTCCCCTCTCCCCCCGTCTCCCCCCGTCTCCCCCCCCGTCTGCCCTCCTCTCCCCTCCTCTCCCCTGTTTCCCCCCTTCCCGCCCCCCTCGCCCTAGTTTTACACTTTCACTGATTCTCTCTCGTTTACTCTCTCTCCCCATCTTTCGCTCGCTCATTCTCTTTCACTCTCTCATTCTCTTTCACTTGCTCGCTTGTTCCCGCTCGCTCTCTCGCTCTCCCCTCCCCCATCTCTCTCTCTCTCCCCTCCACTGCCCCCCTCCACCGTCCCCATCAAACACACCCAGGGCAGGTACAGCGCCGGGTTAGATACAGAGTAAAGCTCCCTCTGCACTGTCCCCATCAAACACTCCCAGATCAGGTACACCGTGGGGCTAGATACAGTGTTAAAGCTCCCTCTACACTGTCCCTATCAACCACCCCATCTCCCTAGACTCTCTGTCCTCTGTTCCTCCTGCCACAAGAACTTAAATGTCGCTTGGTAGCACTTTATATGACCCCTTCAATCACTTCGGTGTTTGAGATCAGTTTGATGAGGTGGTAATGGCTGCTTTTAGTGGACAGGGGATATCTGGGCAACTTTGCACAATGTCTGGTAGATGCCAGTGTTGTAGCTGTACGGAACAGCTTGATCACGTGCAGCTAATACTTCAGCGTATGTCTTCAGCATTACTGAACTGAAGAAGTCATATTTGACTCAATGTTAATTCTGTTTCTCACTACACAGATGCTGCCAGACCTGCTGAGTATTTCCAGCACTTTGTTTTTATTTCAGATTTTCAGCACCAACAGTTTTTTACTTTTATATTAGACAAAAATTACATTGTCTCTGTGGAAACATAGTCTCTTGTGCTGGGTCTCCATCCTACTCCTTCCAACCTGCAGTGCAGGGGCTTGATTCAGAATGGGTGCCAACACCATCACTGGTGATAAATGTGACAAGAGATGGTTTCCATGGACTTCAAGCCCTGCCCAGGATGTTGCTGCAAGGCAGCCTCAGAACATTTGTCTGCTGAATGTCTTGAACCTGCCATCCTAGAGCGCGGTTACAAGAAGGGACTGGGAAACACGAGTAAATGTAAATAGGTCCCTTTGGAGCATTTCAGGATCACAGAGCAATTCAGCAAAATGCACTTCCTCTTCAATTAACTTTCTATAGAGCAGTTAATGGCTTCTACATGCACTTTTAGCAAGCTGTGGGAACAGAAATGATCTTTTGGGGATTAACTGATACTCTGCAACCATCACTGAGATTTGTGTGCTGCTGTCCAATAATAAAACAGGCGTAATTGCGAATGGCAACACCAAATACATCAAGGCAGCTTCCACAACAAAACCTGGCTAGGATTCTCCCAGACTTCCAAATGAAAAGGAAAAAATCCTCTTTCAATGCTTGCTCACAGCACAAGGAAGTGAGTGGTGACTCATTGGGGAGCAGTTCCCGAAGGTGCTGACTCTCACTGGGGGTCAGTTTCCAAAGGTGCTGACTCTCACTGGGGGACAGTTCCTGAACGTGCTGACTCTCGGTGGGGGACAGTTCCTGAATGTGCTGACTCTCGCTGGGGGACAGTTCCTGAAGGTGCTGACTCTCACTGGGGGACAGTTCCTGAAGGTGCTGACTCTCGCTGGGGTACAGTTCCCGAAGGTGCTGACTCTCGCTGGGGGACAGCTTCTGAAGATGCTGTCACTGGGGGACAGTTCCCGAAGGTGCTGACTCTCGCTGGGGGACAGTTCCCAAAGGTGCTCACTCTCGCTGGGGGACAGTTCCTGAAGGTGCTGACTCTCACTGGGGGACAGTTCCCAAAGGTGCTCACTCTCGCTGGGGGACAGTTCCTGACGGTGCTCACTCTCATTGGGGGACAGTGACTGAAGGTGCTCACTCTCGCTGGGGGTCAGTTCCTGAAGGTGCTGACTCTCACTGGGGGACAGTTCCTGAAGGTGCTGACTCTCACTGGGGGACAGTTCCCGAAGGTGCTGACTCTCACTGGGGGACAGTTCCTGAGGTTCTGACTCTCACTGGGGGGGCAGTTGCTGATTTTGTTTCTGCACCCTGTCTAATTCTTTCACATAATTCCCAAAGTATGGTGCACAGAACTGGCATAGTACTCAGTTGAGGCCGAACTAGTGTTTTATACAGGCTTAACATAACTTCCTTGCTTTTGTACTTGGTACCCCTCTTTAAAAAGCCCAGGATCCCATAAGCTTATAAACGCTCTTAATCTGTCCTGCCACCTTCATTGATTTTTGCACATATTCACACCCAGGTCCTTGTGCTCCTGAAACCCGAAGAGAAAAGCCTACCCACAAGCGTTGGTTACTAGCTGTAAATGTCTAACTACCGCAGTTTGCTGCTTCTGCTTTGGAATCTGCTTTAACAGAGTCACAGCCACAGGATTATACTTGCTGGCTGTATAATATCACTGTGCCACAATGGCCGCTCATAGTTGTTGTGTATTATGGACATAGTTTGGGAAAATTGCATTGGAGTGGACCTATTCTTAGTTTGACACTCGTAATTTATTTCCACAAGTCACTAGCACTTTTACCTACCCTGTGACAGACTAGTCCCCACCAGTATTGTACCCCAGTGTTATACAGTGACAGACCTGTCCCCACCAGTACTATACCCCAGTGATGCACAGTGACAGACCTGCCCCACCATCCTGCAGCCATGTCTCCGTAATGGCTGTCAGATCATATTTATTTACTTCAATGTGCACTATCAATTAATTTACTTTGTTATAGATGCTACATACATTCAGATACAGAGCCTTTAGCTTCGTCCTTTTGTTATCTTTGCAACATCTAGTTTTAACTATTGGCGTATTCTTAGGTTTTATCTCTCTGTCCCTTCCTGCTGTTCTATGGCCCTCATTTCCCGAATTACTATTATGGCCTCCTTTGAATTTACCTCTTGATTTGCTACATCTACTCAAGCTTGATCCCTCATCCCATTGTTTAGTTTAAAGCCCTCTCTGCGCCCTAGTTATGCAATTTGCAAGAACATATTTCCCAGCATGGTTCAGGTGTAAACTGTCCCAACAGTACAGCCCCTACTTTCCTCAGTACTGATGCCAGTCCCCCACGAACCAGAACCCACTTCTCCCGCACCAGTCTTTGAGCCACGCATTCATCTCTCTAATCTTATTTGACCCAAGCCAGTTTGCATGTGGTTCAGATAATAATCCAGACATTATTACCTTTGAGGTTCTGCTTCTGAATTTGGTACCTAGCCTTAGACTGACTATGCAGAACGTCCTCCCTTTTCCTGCCTCTGTCATTGGTACTTACATGGACCATGATGACTGGATTCTCCACCTCCCACTGCAAGTTCCTCTCCAGACCTGAGCAGATGTCCCGAACCCTGGCACCAGGCAGGCAACACAGCCTTCTGGACTCTCACCCTTTGCTGCAGAGAACTGTATCAATCCTTTCACTATACTATTCCATGTACCCCAGTATTATACAGTGACAGACCTGTCCCCACCAGTACTGTACCCCAGTGTTATACAGTGACAGACCTGTCCCCACCAGTACTATACCCCAGTGTTATACAGTGACAGGCCTGTCCCCACCAGTACTATACCCCAGTGTTATACAGTGACGGACCTGTCTCCACCAGTACTGGAGCCCAGTGTTATACAGTGACAGACCTGTCCCCACCAGTACTGTACCCCAGTGTTATACAGTGACAGACGAGTCCCCACCAGTACTGTACCCCAGTGTTATACAGTGACGGACCTGTCTCCACCAGTACTGTACCCCAGTGTTACACTGTGACATACCCATACTTTGGGGGAGATGCTACTGTAGTGGTAACGTCACTGGATTTGTAATCCGGAGGCCCAGGCTAATGCTTTGGGGACACGACTTCGAATCCTACCATGGCATCTAGTGGAGTTTGAATTCAATTAATAAAAAAACCTGGAATTGAAAGCTAGCCTCAGTAATGATGACCATGAAATTATCATCGATTGCTGTAAAAACCCATCTGGTTCACTAATGTCCTTTAGGGAAGGAAATCTGCCATCCTTACCTTGTCTGGCCTACATGTGACTCCAGAACCACAGCAACGTGGTTGACTCTTAATTGCCCTCTGAAATGGCCAAGCAAGTGACTCAGTTCAAGGGCAATTAGGAATGGGCAATAACTCCTGGCCTTGCCAGTACTGCCTACATCCCATGAAAGAATAAATAAAAACAAATTAGATTATCCTATTTCCCTCACATTTCTACTCCTCTTTAGCTCTGAAGAAGAGTCATACAGACTTGAAATGTTAACTCTGTTTCTCTCTCCACAGATGCTGCCAGACCTGCTGAGTTTTTTCAATATTTTCTGTTTATATTTTACATTGCCCTATTGTTGTACAACTCATTTTCACTTGAGGTACCGGTTAATGTTTGATGGACGAAAGCTGGAATTGTTCTACTTAACCGGACATAGTGGGGATTTTATTGGGCCTGCAAGAAGGTGGGAACATGATGGTGGGGTGCCTTAATTAGGCAGGATCTGAAACTTTGATTTCCGGATGGCTAGTTTAAATTAAGAGATTAATTCAGTGATATGCTTGCGGCGGGTCAGGCCTCATGCTGTCCGGTAGCAGGTTCCTACTTGTAATTCTTTTACATACCGTACTGAATATATTAATACATTTTGTAATGACGTCTTACCTTCATGATAAAATCAGTGGCGCACGAGAATTTTGTGGCTCCCGGCTCACATTCATTTAAAGATGGTGTGCAGCTGTCAGCTTTGTCCAGTGGTGTGGAAGGTCAGCAGTTTTCTTCGTTTAACTCCAGAGCACAAGGGAGGGGAGCAGGAGGATGGCAGCTTGCATGGAGGCTCGGGACTGGTGAGGGAGGAGTGTGGAGTGAGTTGGGGTCATTGAGAAGTGGAAGAGGGATCCAAGGGAGGACAGAGGGTGGGATTGGAGATATGGAGGAGTGAAGTGGGAAGGGTCCTTGGTGTGGTGAGGGGCGGTGGGAACAGTCAGTCAAGGTAAGAAAATGAGAGGCCTTATGGACAGTGTCAGTACTGTCCACATTTTGGCCCATCTCAGGCTGTTGGCTGGTAGAGTCCTTACAGGGCTTTGGGTTTACCTACAACATTTCAGTTTTCTCTGCTGAGAGTGATCTTGGACAATGCCCTTTACAGTGCACAGAAGGGAGATTAACAGAGTGAACAAAAAAGCACAACCTTGTTTCTTCCACAGTAAAGGAAATGTCCTTAACTCCCTTGTATCCATCGATAGGTCCCAACCATGAGGCGTGCCAGTACACTTAGCTCACTGACTAAGCTGGGCTCAACAAATAACGATGATGCACACATGAATAAAGTGAAATCAATGTAACATGAAACATTTACAAGTGAAATTGAAATTTTAATAGCCGTGCCACCTTTGTGCTCTCAATGAGCCTTATGTTAATGGCAATGAGTTGGGCAGGAAAATTGTGGCTGTGATGCAGAGACCCCTGTCTGTCCAGGAGGCTTTTTTTATAGCCCACTCATCCCTAGTGCGTTGTCAGCTGACAGTGGGTTTCACCACTGAAATGCTTCCCCAGCCGTGTGATTGCACGTATCTCCCGTTTAAAGCACTTTAAATTTGAATTATAATCACATAGGAAATTGGAAAAAGTAAGAGTGGAAGTGGTGCCCACTTCCTTTTCCACCGTTGGGAACGGTGCACTGTAGTTAAAATTCTGCCCAGTGTGTGAATTTCATGCACACACTGTCACACATAGCTCCCTCTCACCTTCCCCAGTCATCTCCACTCTATCTTTCTCCCTCATTTTCTGGCTGTGAATTTCTTTAATTGTAAAAGGTTTTGTGCAATAACGGTGAGTGGTGGGACTTAAAACAAGGAGACTGAATAACAACAAAAATGGTGAAAAATGTTTCTTCAAGTATGTGTCATCATTGGAGGTATATGTTAAGAGCCAAGAATACAAGGGAAGACTCAGTGATGATGAGTCAGAAAATGATAAAGAATTGGAAGAAAGGAGCTAAGGGCAAAGGATGAGGAATAGAAATAAAAGTTTAAGGAATGTGAACTTTTTGGGGCATTTTTCTTACTAAATGTGCGAATAAAGCATGTGGGATCCCGTGAGACCAGAAATTCCCTCCCAAAACCAACGGACCTTTTGCTGGTCCATCAAATTTTCCATCCTGCCTGCAACGATTCCTGCAGTGGGTGGGACTGGAAAATCCCGGCCGTAGAGTGCAAAAGCCAGGAAGTTATGCTGAACTGATATAAACCACTAGTTTGGTCCCAACTGGAGTACTGTGCCCAATTTGAGCATCACACTTTAGGAAGGATGTGAAGGCTTTAGAGAGGGTGCAGAGAAGATTTATTAGAATGGCTTCAGGCATGAGGGATTACAGTTTTGAGTTGTTCTCCTTAGAGTAATCTTTGAGGAGATTTGATGAATGTGTTTAAAATGATGGAGGATTTAGACACAGTGAATAAAGAAGAGCTGTTCCAATGGCTGAAGTGTCGATAACCAACAGGAACATAGTTAAAGTGATTGGGCACAACGTAAGGGATGCCTAAATAAGTACCACCTAAATATGAGTGATTACGGTTTGAAATGTTCTGCCTGAGAGGGTGATGGATGCAGATTCAATAATAGCCTTCAAAAGAGAATTGGATAAATACTTGAAGAGGAGAAAACGTTGCAGGGCTTCAACCTATTGTTGAGATGGCCATACAGGATATGCTTGTGCCCTATTACCATCCTGTGTCACCATGGAGCCTGCTTGACTCCGGAGAGACCCTGACTTAGATGATAGAATGCTGGACTTGTGGCTGTTTATTTTTTTAGGTTTCAGGATATGGGTCATGTCTAGTCCAGACTGCTCCAGAGCTCAGGGATGTTGTCTGTTTCCCCTCTGTTTCTCCACCCCCACCCCTCCCCGTACATACACGTATTGCATGTAAAAAGATACAGTGAAGTTTTCATGATCCGCACGTGCAAGTGAATGCATGTACACTTTCAAAATGTCAGCTGTTTAAACGATGCAGAGGAAGCTGAGAATGGGAGTGAAGAGAGAGTAGGTTAAATTAATAGAGGGTTTGTTTTAAGTTTAATTTCCCTGTTGGTATCCCTACCAGTGACATGAGCCCAGTTCACTTCCTGATCATATCTAAATACAACATATCAGAGTACAATAATATCCTGCTGTTGTCGCCCATCTGCTTACTTGGACCAACATAAAAAGGAGCCACTTTGTTTACATTATATCGTTGCTGTTAATACACTCCACTCCACTGAGGGAACAGGTCCAGAATCCCAGCAAGTCTCCTGTGTGCATGGACTCTAGGCTGCTCTGGTGGTGTGTCGCCCCTCACGTTCATTCATTGGTTTAAGAACTCATCTGGTGCTGTATTTTAAACCGTTAAACATGATTGAGAATGTTGGCTTTCACTGCACAATGACCCTTGTTCTTGACTTTTTGCATCAGCTGATTGAATGTCCGTACCACAATCACAGAATTGTTACACTGCAGAAGGAGGTCACACTGCAGAAGGAGGCCATTTGGCCCATCATGTCTGCACTGGCTCTCCGAATGAGCATTTCATCTAGTGCCATTCTCCTGCCTTCTTCCTGTAAATCTTTGGATTCCTCCTTTTCAAATATTGATTAATCCTCTCTTGAATGCATCGATTGAACCTACCTCCACCACACACTCAGGCAGTGCATTCCAGACCCTAACCACTCGCTACATGCAAAAGATTTTCTCATATCACTTTTGCTTTTGCAAGTCACTTTAAATCTGTGCCCTCTCATTCTTGACCCTTCCACCAATGGGAGCAGTTTCTCCATATCTTCTCTGTCCAGACCCCTCATGATTTTGAACACCTATATCAAATCTCCTCTCAGTCTTCTTTCCTCTAAGGAAAAGAGTCCCAGCTTCTCCAATTTTACTTCATAACTGAAGTTCTTCATCCGTGGAACCTCATAAAGCCAAACGCCATTAGCAGTTTACCTTGTACACTCAAGAGACTTCAGAGCATGAGCAGCAGGCATATTGGGCAACCCCTTTGGTGTTGTCATTTCTGCCATATTGGTAGCAACATGAACTAGCTCATACTGACACACTTGGCTTTCAAGTGTGGCCTTGCACCCAACAATATTTAGCTGTAAAATAAGGAACAGATCATTCTCACCTCTGAAAGTGTGCCGTCAGTGAGGGAAGTAGGTGGTGGTATCACCTGCTTCAGTGCATATTATTAAGCTTCTGAAAAAAGTGGAAAGAGATATACTGACATTTAGTCTATTTCATGCTGGGGCAAATATTCATTAATTTTGCCAAGTAGCAAGCTCCCAGTTTTCCTTAAGTGAGGGATCAGGCAGAGGCAGTGTATACATGTTCCAGGAGCAGAGCTGAAGCTACATGTCTGGATGTTCCTCATGGCACTGCACAGCAAGATACAGGCATGCAATAGACGTCTTCTCTTGCACAGTGTTGCTCTTTTATGTGGTTGCTTTAAATGTTTAATTCAGATGGTTAGTCTGAGGGTTTCCAAGGATCGCCTCTGCAGTTTTGAAGAAGTGACCCAGTTGTGAAAAAGTGAGGCTTCAATGTTACTCCCTGTTGCAAAGCATTTACAGCAGAGAAGCAGGCCAGTGTTTATACTCAACACAAACTGCCATCCACCCACCTTTACCAGCATATCTTTCTATTCATTTCTCCTTCTTGTGCTTATCTACCTTCCTCTTAAATGCATTTATGATTTTTGCCTTAACCATAGGTTGCGGTGTTGAGTTTCAGATTCTAACCACTGTCTAGATAAAAAAATTTCCCCTGGATTCCCAATCGTATTTATTAATGACTATCTTATATTTATGAACCCTATTGTTGGTCTCCCCACAAGTGGAAACATTTTCTCCACCTCTACTCTCATCAGATCCTTTCATGATGTTAAAAAATTATCAGGTCACCCTTCAGCCTTCTCTTTTCTAGAACAACAAAATCCAGCCTGTTCAATCTTTCCTGATACCTATTACCACTTCAGGTATTATTCCAATAAACCTTTTTTGCGCTTCCTCCAATGCCTCTATATTCTTTTTATTATATGGAGACCAAACTGTACATGGCACTTATAGAATCATAGAATGGATACAACACAGAAGGAGGCTATATGGTCTGTTGAGTTCATGCCAGCTCTCTGCAAGAGCAATTTAGCTGGTTCCACTCTCCCGCATTTGCCCAATAGTCCTGCAAATTTTTCTTTCAGGTGCTTATCCAATTCCCTTTTGAAAGCCACAATTCAATCCGCCTCTGTAAGGCAGTACATTCCTGATCCTAACCACATGCTGGGTAAAAGAGTTTTTCCTCATCACATTGTTTCTTTTCTTTAAGTATGACCTATGATTCTATACAAACTTAACATAGCATCTCTGCTTTTCAATTCTGTGCCTCTAGGAATGAACCCCAGTGATTGCTTTGTTTTTTTTTTAATGGCCTTATTTTCCACTTGCCTTGATGAGTGCAACTCCAACAAGAAACTCAACACCATCCAGGAGAATGCAGAGCACTGGATTGGCACCTCATCCACCACCTTAAGTATTCACCCCCTCTACCACCAGCTAAACATGCCTGCAGTGTACCATATCCACCTTTGCATCTTCGACTGCATCTCCCAAACCCGTGACCTCTACCACCTAGAAGGACAAGGCAGCAGATGTGTGAGAACACCACCACCTGCAACTTCTCCTCCAAGTCGGAACTCATCCTGACTTGGTAATATATTGCTATTCTATTATCATAACTGGTCCAAATCATGGAATACTGTCCCCAGCAGCATTGAGAGAGAACCTTCATTGCACGGAGCAGTTAAAGGCAACATCTTATCGATGTGCTATAATTAGGAATGTGCTGTGCAGGGCGTGCACAAGTAATGTTTCCTTTGACATGAGACCATGCAGGTGTACATATTAATCTTAAAGGGACCGTATAGTGAGAATGGCTGCACATAGCAAACAGTATTTAGAGGGAACTTTGTTCTCAAGGGGATTTAAGGATGTAAAAGATGGGCAATAAAATCTGGCCTTGCCAGTGACACCCACATCTCATGAATGAATTTTTAAAAATTAACCTCCATCACTACTTTTAGTGATTTTAATATACTCCAGATCCTGATATTCCACTAATCTGTTTGGACTTTATTTTCCAAGCATTATGTGACCTCCTTATTCTTCCTACCAACATGTACCACCTCATACTTATGTCTGTTTGAAGTTCATTTAGCAGGAAATTAGAAACCTTGGAGTTTTACAGGAGTGTGCTAATACAGCGCACTCTAAACTGGCTTCATACTTTCAACCATATGTTAACTTGAACTCATCCAAAATTGTTGCCTGTGTCCTCAATTGCATCAAGTCCCATTCACCCACCACACTTGTGCTCATTGATCTACTTTTGGCTCCTGGTCAAGCAATGCCTTGATTTTAAACTTCTCATTCTTATTTTCAAATCCCTTCATGTCCTCGGCCCTCACTATAACTCTACTAATCTCCTCTAGATGAGTATTCTCCCTTACTCCTATAATCTTCAGATACCTGTGCTCCTCCATTTCTAGCTGCTTGAGCATCCCCGAATTTAACCACTGCACTGTTGGTGGCTGCCCTTCAGCTGTGAAAGCCCTAGGCTCTGGAATTCCCCCCATTAGCCTCCCTACCTTTCTTTCCTTCTTTACTCTGCTCCTTAAAACTTGTCCTTTGATCAAGCTTTTTGATCATCTGCTCTAAAATCTCCTCCTGTGACTCAGAGTCAAATTTTGTTTGATCGTGCTCCTGTGAAAGCATTGAGATGTTTTACTACATTAAAGGCGCTATATAAATAAAACTGTTATTTATGTACGCTGACAACTGAAATGGAAGCGATAAAGCTGTGTTGCCTAGGCTTTGTGTCGTTGACTGATTTGTATATCCCTCATGCTGCTTTAACTATTGGATCTGGTTCAGGATTTCTGTACAAATGAGGCAGCAGTGCTGAGAATAGTCCTTTCCAAACCTCCAAACTCAACTGAGTGTCTGATGGATAGGAAATCCAAGTACAAATAGTGCTAATTTACCGAGAGTTCAAGGGCTGGAATTCCAGGGATCAAACAAACAGGAGATGTGGACTACCATTTACTGTGCCCTGTTGTGTTCTCTCTGTTCTGATAATTTGAAATTTGTGTCTGCATTATAGCCAACACATATTAAAGGGGACAGGTAAAGTGTAAATAAAAGGAGGAAAACACAGGACCAGTAGGGCATTGTGAGCAATGAAACCAAGTAATCTTGGAGATTCCTTGTTATTCGAGTATATCCAAGCTGTCAGTAATTTCATTGTCTTCTGTGGGACCTCCCTTGACTGAAGGGTCTGATGCAGGATCAGCATGTTTGTTCACAGAACTGTCAATTCATGTCATTGTAGGTGATGCTTGGGGGAGCTTCTGCAGCTGCGCCACCTCTGACCTTCCTCTGGGCATGCTTGATGTAATGAGTCTGGTGTAGATGGCCCTTGAAGCATACTGAACCAAATTTCAGCACTTGCCTCCATATGGGTCAGTCGGCTTTCCCTAGAGAGGTGGTCTGCCAGGCAGAAGTTTGTAAGGCTCTTTTTTTTAGTGTCCTTGTATCATTTGTACTGACCACCTCGATGTCAGTTCCCCATAGAAGATCTGCTTGGGGATTCTGTAATTGTCCATTCTAACAAAGTAAATCTTAAGAAATAAATGGACCACTAATTCGGGACGAGTTGACTAAGGCCCCAGAGTCCTTTGAGAAGAGTAAAACACCCAGAAGCAACGGCTTATCGGCAGAGTTGTAAACGTTCTGCTCGTGAGTTGCATTAGAACCTTTTGGTAAGTCCATCAGAAAGGATTCGGGTATAAGAGGACTGATGATCTCAGGCAGTGGAGACACTTGGGTCAAAGCCTCCCTATACATGGACGATGTCACTGTCTTCTGCACAGATCCATTGTCGGTGCACAGACTGATGAGCATCTGCGACAGTTCGAACTGGCTTTGGGTGCCAAAGTAAATTGCAGCAAGAGCAAGACCATGTTCTTTGGGAACTTGGCTGACTGATCCTTTGTCCCTTCACTGTCAGGCCGAACTGCCCGAAGGTGCTGGGGATATGGTTCAGAGGGACCAGGGCAGGCACTCGAAACTGGAAGGAGCACGTAGCTATGGTTAAACAAAAACTGGGCAAGTGGAAGTGATGCTTCCTCTCCAGTCCAGGGTGAAACCTTGTCATCAGGCATGAGACGCGCTCATTGCTTTACTTGGCGCAGGTCTGGCCCATTCCTCACTCCTGCACTTTGACGCCACCCGAGCCATCTTCTGCTTTCATAGAATCTCAGAATCTTAGCACAGAAGGAGGCCATTCAGCCCATCATGTGTGCACCTGTAATCCAAATGAACATTGTGACCTAATGCCATTGCCTTGCCTTTTGCCTGTACCTTGGCACATTGTTTCTAATCAGATAATCATCTAATATCCTCTTGAATGCCTTGATTGAATCTGCCTCCAGCACACTTACAGGCAGTGCACCAGACCTGAACCACTCGTTGTGTGAAAAAGTTTTTTCTCACGTCACACTTGCTTTCTCTGGAGGTCGAAGATGAAGCATGTTTGTGGGGTCACAATGTTCAAAGCTCTAGATAAAAGGGGGAAAAAATGTGCCCAACATAACCCTCATCTTAAACAATAAACAGATAAAAACAAAAAAACTGCGGATGCTGGAAATCCAAAACAAAAACAGAATTACCTGGAAAAACTCAGCAGGTCTGGCAGCATCGGCGGAGAAGAAAAGAGTTGACGTTTCGAGTCCTCATGACCCTTCGACAGAACTTGAGTTCGAGTCCAAGAAAGAGTTGAAATATAAGCTGGTTTAAGGTGTGTGTGTGGGGGGGTTGCGGAGAGATAGAGAGAGAGAGAGGTGGGGGGGGGTGGTGTGGTTGTAGGGACAAACAAGCAGTGATAGAAGCAGATCATCAAAAGATGTCAACGACAATAGTACAATAGAACACATAGGTGTTAAAGTTAAAGTTGGTGATATTATCTAAACGAATGTGCTAATTAAGAATGGATGGTAGGGCACTCAAGGTATAGCTCTAGTGGGGTTTTTTTTATATAATGGAAATAGGTGGGAAAAGGAAAATCTTTATAATTTATTGGAAAAAAAAAGGAAGGGGGAAACAGAAAGGGGGTGGGGATGGGGGAGGGAGCTCACGACCTAAAGTTGTTGAATTCAATATTCAGTCCGGAAGGCTGTAAAGTGCCTAGTCGGAAGATGAGGAGTTGTTCCTCCAGTTTAGGTTGGGCTTCACTGGAACAATGCAGCAAGCCAAGGACAGACATGTGGGCAAGAGAGCAGGGTGGAGTGTTAAAATGGCAAGCGACAGGGAGGTTTGGGTCATTCTTGCGGACAGACCGCAGGTGTTCTGCAAAGCGGTCGCCCAGTTTACGTTTGGTCTCTCCAATGTAGAGGAGACCACATTGGGAGCAACGAATGCAGTAGACTAAGTTGGGGGAAATGCAAGTGAAATGCTGCTTCACTTGAAAGGAGTGTTTGGGTTCTTGGACGGTGAGGAGAGAGGAAGTGAAGGGGCAGGTGTTGCATCTTTTGCGTGGGCATGGGGTGGTGCCATAGGAGGGGGTTGAGGAGTAGGGGGTGATGGAGGAGTGGACCAGGGTGTCCCGGAGGGAGCGATCCCTACGGAATGCCGATAAGGGGGGTGAAGGGAAGATGTGTTTGGTGGTGGGATCATGCGGGAGTTGGCGGAAATGGCGGAGGATGATCCTTTGAATGCGGAGGCTGGTGGGGTGATAAGTGAGGACAAGGGGGACCCTATCATGTTTCTGGGAGGGAGGAGAAGGCGTGAGGGCGGATGCGCGGGAGATGGGCCGGACAAGGTTGAGGGCCCTGTCAACGACCGTGGGTGGAAAACCTCGGTTAAGGAAGAAGGAGGACATGTCAGAGGAACTGTTTTTGAATGTAGCATCATCGGAACAGATGCGACGGAGGCGAAGGAACTGAGAGAATGGGATGGAGTCCTTACAGGAAGCGGGGTGTGAGGAGCTGTAGTCGAGATAGCTGTGGGAGTCGGTGGGTTTGTAATGGATATTGGTGGACAGTCTATCACCAGAGATTGAGACAGAGAGGTCAAGGAAGGGAAGGGAAGTGTCAGAGATGGACCACGTGAAAATGATGGAGGGGTGGAGATTGGAAGCAAAATTAATAAATTTTTCCAAGTCCCGACGAGAGCATGAAGCGGCACCGAAGTAATCATCGATGTACCGGAGAAAGAGTTGTGGAAGGGGGCCGGAGTAGGACTGGAACAAGGAATGTTCCACATACCCCATAAAGAGACAGGCATAGCTGGGGCCCATGCGGGTACCTGCAGCCACACCTTTTATTTGGAGGAAGTGAGAGGAGTTGAAGGAGAAATTGTTCAGCGTGAGAACAAGTTCAGCCAGACGGAGGAGAGTAGTGGTGGATGGGGATTGTTCGGGCCTCTGTTCGAGGAAGAAGCTAAGGGTCCTCAGACCATCCTGGTGGAGGATGGAGGTGTAGAGGGATTGGACGTCCATGGTGAAGAGGAAGCGGTTGGGGCCAGGGAACTGGAAATTGTTGATGTGACGTAAGGTGTCAGGGGAATCACGGATGTAGGTGGGAAGGGACTGGACAAGGGGAGAGAGAAGGGAGTCAAGATAACGAGAAATGAGTTCTGTGGGGCAGGAGCAAGCTGAGACGATCGGTCTACCGGGACAGTTCTGTTTGTGGATTTTGGGTAGGAGATAGAAGCGGGCAGTCCGAGGTTGGGCGATTATCAGGTTGGAAGCTGTGGGAGGGAGATCCCCAGAGGAGATGAGGTCAGTGACAGTCCTGGAAACAATGGCTTGATGTTCAGTGGTGGGGTCATGGTCCAGGGAGAGGTAGGAGGAAGTGTCTGCGAGTTGACGCTCAGCCTCCGCGAGGTAGAGGTCAGTGCGCCAGACAAGAACAGCATCACCCTTGTCAGCGGGTTTGATGACAATGTCAGGGTTGGACCTGAGAGAATGGAGTGCAGTAAGTTCAGAGAGAGACAGGTTAGAATGGGTGAGAGGAGCAGAGAAATTGAGACGACTAATGTCGCGCCGACAGTTCTCAATGAAAAGATCGAGAGAAGGTAAGAATCCAGAGGGAGGGGTCCAGGTGGAGGGAGAATATTGGAGATGGGTAAAAGGATCCGTTGAACTGGGAGAGGACTCCTGCCCAAAGAAGTGAGCCCGGAGACGAAGACGGCAGAAGAAGAGTTCAGTATCATGCCGAGCCCGAAATTCATTGAGGTGAGGGCGTAAGGGTATGAAACTAAGTCCTTCACTGAGCACTGAACGTTCAGCATCGGAGAGGGGAAGGTCAGGGGATATGGTGAATACACGGCTGGGGTTGGGATTGGAAGAAAGGGTGGGGACGGAGGGACAGGCAGGGGTGGAGGGTCCTAGATGGGTGTTGGTGTCGATGAGTTGTTGGAGCTTGCGTTCCTTAGCACTTGAGAGAAAGAGAAAAAGTTTCTTGTTGAGGCGTCGGATGAGCCGAAGGATAAAATGAAACTGGGTGCACACGCAGCTTTGAAAAAGGGTACGGCGGTGCTGCTGGAGGGAGAGGTCGAGTGTGTTCATATGGCGGCGCATGGCACTGAGTGTGGATTTCAGAATGTGACGGGAACAGCAGTCCGAGAAACGTTTTATGTCCCGGAGATACCTGTAATCCTGGGTGGGTTCGAAACATGAGGGGTGGAATTTCAGTTGAAATCCACGTGGGGTAAGTCGGAGACGGAGACAGTCACTGAGAAAGGAGATATGGCTGTGAAAGCGGGTTTTAGTAAACACCTTGTCAAACACTAGGAGGGAAATGGAAAGCAAGGAATGTGAGCAAGACAACAGAGAAATACAGAAATCTTGCCGCAGAGAGGAACAAAACTTCTTCAAGGAGGTAGGCATTTCTTGAAGAGCAGTGGCAGTCAATTAAACACAGAGATAAAAACAAAAAAACTGCGGATGCTGGAAATCCAAAACAAAAACAGAATTACCTGGAAAAACTCAGCAGGTCTGGCAGCATCGGCGGAGAAGAAAAGAGTTGACGTTTCGAGTCCTCATGACCCTTCGACAGAACTTGAGTTCGAGTCCAAGAAAGAGTTGAAATATAAGCTGGTTTAAGGTGTGTGTGTGGGGGGGGGGGCGGAGAGATAGAGAGAGATAGAGTTGGGGGGGGTGTGGTTGTAGGGACAAACAAGCAGTGATAGAAGCAGATCATCAAAAGATGTCAACGACAATAGTACAATAGAACACATAGGTGTTAAAGTTGGTGATATTATCTAAACGAATGTGCTAATTAAGAATGGATGGTAGGGCACTCAAGGTATAGCTCTAGTGGGGTTTTTTTTTAAATAATGGAAATAGGTGGGAAAAGGAAAATCTTTATAATTTATTGGAAAAAAAAGGAAGGGGGAAACAGAAAGGGGGTGGGGATGGGGGAGGGAGCTCACGACCTAAAGTTGTTGAATTCAATATTCAGTCCGGAAGGCTGTAAAGTCCCTAGTCGGAAGATGAGGTGTTGTTCCTCCAGTTTACATTGGGCTTCACTGGAACAATGCAGCAAGCCAAGGACAGACATGTGGGCAAGAGAGCAGGGTGGAGTGTTAAAATGGCAAGCGACAGGGAGGTTTGGGTCATTCTTGCGGACAGACCGCAGGTGTTCTGCAAAGCGGTCGCCCAGTTTACGTTTGGTCTCTCCAATGTAGAGGAGACCACATTGGGAGCAACGAATGCAGTAGACTAAGTTGGGGGAAATGCAAGTGAAATGCTGCTTCACTTGAAAGGAGTGTTTGGGTCCTTGGACGGTGAGGAGAGAGGAAGTGAAGGGGCAGGTGTTGCATCTTTTGCGTGGGCATGGGGTGGTGCCATAGGAGGGGGTTGAGGAGTAGGGGGTGATGGAGGAGTGGACCAGGGTGTCCCGGAGGGAGCGATCCCTACGGAATGCCGATAAGGGGGGTGAAGGGAAGATGTGTTTGGTGGTGGGATCATGCTGGAGTTGGCGGAAATGGCGGAGGATGATCCTTTGAATGCGGAGGCTGGTGGGGTGATAAGTGAGGACAAGGGGGACCCTATCATGTTTCTGGGAGGGAGGAGAAGGCGTGAGGGCGGATGCGCGGGAGATGGGCCGGACAAGGTTGAGGGCCCTGTCAACGACCGTGGGTGGAAAACCTCGGTTAAGGAAGAAGGAGGACATGTCAGAGGAACTGTTTTTGAATGTAGCATCATCGGAACAGATGCGACGGAGGCGAAGGAACTGAGAGAATGGGATGGAGTCCTTACAGGAAGCGGGGTGTGAGGAGCTGTAGTCGAGATAGCTGTGGGAGTCGGTGGGTTTGTAATGGATATTGGTGGACAGTCTATCACCAGAGATTGAGACAGAGAGGTCAAGGAAGGGAAGGGAAGTGTCAGAGATGGACCACGTGAAAATGATGGAGGGGTGGAGATTGGAAGCAAAATTAATAAATTTTTCCAAGTCCCGACGAGAGCATGAAGCGGCACCGAAGTAATCATCGATGTACCGGAGAAAGAGTTGTGGAAGGGGGCCGGAGTAGGACTGGAACAAGGAATGTTCCACATACCCCATAAAGAGACAGGCATAGCTGGGGCCCATGCGGGTACCTGCAGCCACACCTTTTATTTGGAGGAAGTGAGAGGAGTTGAAGGAGAAATTGTTCAGCGTGAGAACAAGTTCAGCCAGACGGAGGAGAGTAGTGGTGGATGGGGATTGTTCGGGCCTCTGTTCGAGGAAGAAGCTAAGGGCCCTCAGACCATCCTGGTGGGGGATGGAGGTGTAGAGGGATTGGACGTCCATGGTGAAGAGGAAGCGGTTGGGGCCAGGGAACTGGAAATTGTTGATGTGACGTAAGGTGTCAGAGGAATCACGGATGTAGGTGGGAAGGGACTGGACAAGGGGAGAGAGAAGGGAGTCAAGATAACGAGAAATGAGTTCTGTGGGGCAGGAGCAAGCTGAGACGATCGGTCTACCGGAGCAGTTCTGTTTGTGGATTTTGGGTAGGAGATAGAAGCGGGCCGTCCGAGGTTGGGCGATTATCAGGTTGGAAGCTGTGGGAGGGAGATCCCCAGAGGAGATGAGGTCAGTGACAGTCCTGGAAACAATGGCTTGATGTTCAGTGGTGGGGTCATGGTCCAGGGAGAGGTAGGAGGAAGTGTCTGCGAGTTGACGCTCAGCCTCCGCGAGGTAGAGGTCAGTGCGCCAGACAAGAACAGCATCACCCTTGTCAGCGGGTTTGATGACAATGTCAGGGTTGGACCTGAGAGAATGGAGTGCAGTAAGTTCAGAGAGAGACAGGTTAGAATGGGTGAGAGGAGCAGAGAAATTGAGACGACTAATGTCGCGCCGACAGTTCTCAATGAAAAGATCGAGAGAAGGTAAGAATCCAGAGGGAGGGGTCCAGGTGGAGGGAGAATATTGGAGATGGGTAAAAGGATCCGTTGAACTGGGAGAGGACTCCTGCCCAAAGAAGTGAGCCCGGAGACGAAGACGGCAGAAGAAGAGTTCAGTATCATGCCAAGCCCGAAATTCATTGAGGTGAGGGCGTAAGGGTATGAAACTAAGTCCTTCGCTGAGCACTGAACGTTCAGCATCGGAGAGGGGAAGGTCAGGGGATATGGTGAATACACGGCTGGGGTTGGGATTGGAAGAAAGGGTGGGGACGGAGGGACAGGCAGGGGTGGAGGGTCCTAGATGGGTGTTGGTGTCGATGAGTTGTTGGAGCTTGCGTTCCTTAGCACTTGAGAGAAAGAGAAAAAGTTTCTTGTTGAGGCGTCGGATGAGCCGAAGGATAAAATGAAACTGGGTGCACACGCAGCTTTGAAAAAGGGTACGGCGGTGCTGCTGGAGGGAGAGGTCGAGTGTGTTCATATGGCGGCGCATGGCACTGAGCGTGGATTTCAGAATGTGACGGGAACAGCAGTCCGAGAAACGTTTTATGTCCCGGAGATACCTGTAATCCTGGGTGGGTTCGAAACATGAGGGGTGGAATTTCAGTTGAAATCCACGTGGGGTAAGTCGGAGACGGAGACAGTCACTGAGAAAGGAGATATGGCTGTGAAAGCGGGTTTTTGTCAAACACTAGGAGGGAAATGGAAAGCAAGGAATGTGAGCAAGACAACAGAGAAATACGGAAATCTTGTCGCAGAGAGGAACAAAAGTTCTTCGAGGAGGTAGGCATTTCTTGAAGAGCAGTGGCAGTCAATTAAACACAGAGATAAAAACAAAAAAACTGCGGATGCTGGAAATCCAAAACAAAAACAGAATTACCTGGAAAAACTCAGCAGGTCTGGCAGCATCGGCGGAGAAGAAAAGAGTTGACGTTTCGAGTCCTCATGACCCTTCGACAGAACTTGAGTTCGAGTCCAAGAAAGAGTTGAAATATAAGCTGGTTTAAGGTGTGTGTGTGGGGGGGGTGCGGAGAGATAGAGAGAGAGAGAGGTGGGGGGCGGGGTTGTGGTTGTAGGGACAAACAAGCAGTGATAGAAGCAGATCATCAAAAGATGTCAACGACAGTAGTACAATAGAACACATAGGTGTGAAAGTTAAAGTTGGTGATATTATCTAAACGAATGTGCTAATTAAGAATGGATGGTAGGGCACTGAAGGTATAGCTCTAGTGGGGTTTTTTTTTAAATAATGGAAATAGGTGGGAAAAGGAAAATCTTTATAATTTATTGGAAAAAAAAAAGGAAGGGGGAAACAGAAAGGGGGTGGGGATGGGGGAGGGAGCTCACGACCTAAAGTTGTTGAATTCAATATTCAGTCCGGAAGGCTGTAAAGTCCCTAGTTGGAAGGTGAGGTGTTGTTCCTCCAGTTTACGTTGGGCTTCACTGGAACAATGCAGCAAGGCAAGGACAGACATGTGGGCAAGAGAGCAGGGTGGAGTGTTAAAATGGCAAGCGACAGGGAGGTTTGGGTCATTCTTGTGGACAGACCGCAGGTGTTCTGCAAAGCGGTCGCCCAGTTTACGTTTGGTCTCTCCAATGTAGAGGAGACCACATTGGGAGCAACGAATGCAGTAGACTAAGTTGGGGGAAATGCAAGTGAAATGCTGCTTCACTTGAAAGGAGTGTTTGGGTCCTTGGACGGTGAGGAGAGAGGAAGTGAAGGGGCAGGTGTTGCATCTTTTGCGTGGGCATGGGGTGGTGCCATAGGAGGGGGTTGAGGAGTAGGGGGTGATGGAGGAGTGGACCAGGGTGTCCTGGAGGGAGTGATCCCTACGGAATGCCGATAAGGGGGTTGAAGGGAAGATTTGTTTGGTGGTGGCATCATGCGGGAGTTGGCGGAAATGGCGGAGGATGATCCTTTGAATGCGGAGGCTGGTGGGGTGATAAGTGAGGACAAGGGGGACCCTATCATGTTTCTGGGAGGGAGGAGAAGGCGTGAGGGCGTCTTGACGGCCGCCTTTTGTGTGCGGCTGCATCCAGCTGTGTGTAAACCCTCGCTACGCAATTACCAAGTGTGACTACATGCTGAGGTTCTACCTGTCTCCTGGTGTCCCCAGACTCACTTTCTATTGGACCAAAGCTCATTTTTGTTAACTCTGTTCTTTTTTAAAATATCAATAGAAACTTACTATCTGTCTTTATATTTCTAGTTAACTTTCTCTTGCACTCTAATTTTTCCTTCCTTATTAATCTTTTTTGTCATTCTTTGCTTTTCTTTGTATTCTGTCCAATCTTCTGACCTGCCACCCATCTTTGCACGATTATATACTTTTCTTTAAGTTTGATACTATCTTTAACTTTTTTGGTTAGCCACAGAAGGTGGGTTCTCCCCTTGGAAGTTTTCATTCTCGTTGGAATCTAACTATTCTATGTATTCTGAAGTATCTCCTTAATTGTCTGCCACTGCATCTCTATTGATCTATCCCTTACCTAATTTACCAGTTAACCTTGGCTAGCTCTGCTTTTGTGCTCTCATAATTTCCCTTATTTAAGTTTAAAATACTAATTTTGTACCCACTCTTCTCTCCTTCAAACTGAATGAAAAATTCAATCATAATATGATCACTGCTACCTAGGGGAGCTTTCAACACGAGGTCACTAATTAATTCTATCTTGTTGCATGACACCAGGTCTCTCTGGCTAGCTCCAGAATGCGTTGTTTTAAGAAACTATCCCAAAAAATTCTATGAACTCCTCATCTAGGCCACCTTTGCCCTTCTGATTTTTCGAGTCTATATATAGCTTAAATTCCCCATGATTTTCACTATACCTTTCTGATGAGTTTCTATTATTTCTTCCTTTATACTCCGTCCTACTGTGCGGTTACTGTTAGATGGCCTCACCACTCCCACAAGTGACTTCTTACCATTATCAATTCTCATCTCTACCTGTAGTGCCTCTACATCTTGGTTTCTTGAACTTAGGTCATCCCCCTCTATTGTGCTGACTCCGTCATTAATTAACAGAGCCACCCTCCAACTTTTCCTACTTCCTGTCCTTCCTAAATGTCACATCCCCTTCAATATTCGGGCCCCAACCTTTGTCATCCTGCAGCCATGGGTGGAATCGTCCCAGATTTGCAATAAGTGCGGTAGCGGGTGGGAAATACGGGACATTTTACCCACTGGCTGCAATGACAGCTTTTCGCACCATGTCATCTCATCCCTGCCTCATTAATTATGCAGCTACGGGAAACATGCTGCCTTGCTAGTGGGCAGCCTCCCATTTGCCTGCCACGCCATTACCTTGATGCTACCTCATGCAAGGCACTATATTTAAACTGCAGCCGCGAGCACACTTCTCAATGCCTGCAGCCCAGGACTGCTCTGGTGAAGACATAGCCCTAAAGGTCAAGAAGAATGCAGCCTATCGATTCAGTGACGCATCCCTGGGATGTTTTCTGGACACCGTGGAGGCCCATCGCGATGTCCCCTACCCCCTTCTCTGGCTGCGGAAAGCCCATGAGTCTCACCGCTCTGGCTTGGGAGGTGGTGGCAGAGGTTGTCCGTGCCAATGCTGCACAAAAGAGGTTGGCCATCCAGTGCAGAAAATGGGTGAATGATCTCATCTATGCTGCCAGGGTAAGGCAACATTTTATCACTCTAAATTCTCTCACTCACAAGCCCATCACACATTCACTGCCAGCTCAAGGGACATCACCACTCACTCTCTCACACACACCCTCACATCTCCATCTGATCTCATCTTCTCTGGAGACTGCCTCAGCCCTCACCATCTTGAGGTCACTTGCGCAAATCAACATGTACTCCCACACAGACTCTGGGATATCCCCCTTCCCCAGTACAGCCTTCTACCTCTTCCCTTGCCTGAGGCCACCTCTCCCCCTTCCCCAAGCAAGCCCTAGCCCTGCAACCATTGAAAAGTCACTCCTACCTTATGACTGGCCTGGTAGGTAGAGACCTGCCTATGAGACCCCCTAAAAGTGATGTGGTGCTGCCTGTGAAGCTTGGCACTGATGACCACCAGTGCTGCTCAAAGAAAGGTACGCAAACCTCGAAGTCCCGAGTGAAGCACAGCTCGCCAGGTGCACGATGCTTATGTACAGTTATGAAACATATCGGTGTGCAATCGCTCTGACATGCCCAGATGATCCAGCATGGGGGGATGATTCCAGTGAGCAGGACTTATAATATGCAAATGTATTAAAATGACGTTCCCGATGTGCGACGGTGGGAAACAAGGCCCGCCATTGACAGTTACGTGATGGCATAAAACCGATTTTCCACCCGCCATGACGCCTCATGCCAATGAGGATGAAAATTTCCAGCCCGTGATTCTGTAATGGCTATAGATTATTCTTATTTATTTCCATTTGCACGATCAGTTCATTCAGATACAGAACCTTTAGTTTTGTCCTTTTGTTATTTTTGTAACCTCTAGTCTACTGATTTACTCTTAGCTTTGTACTCCCTATCCCTTCCTGTCACAGTCTATTTATCATTTCCCATATTAATACCTTTCTCTCTTGCCTTGCCTCTACTATTTGATTTACCACATCTTCCCAAATTTGATCCCTTGCCCCCACTACTTAGTTTAAAACTTTCTCTGCTTCCCCAGTTATGTGGTTCACTAGAACACACTAGTCCCAGCATGGTTCAGGGTTAGACTGTCCCAACAGTGGTGCCCCCACTTTCCCAAGTACTGTTGCCAGTGGCTCACGGACCAGAACCCACTTCTACCATACCAGTCTTTGAGCCACACATTCATTTCTCTAACCTGATTTGTCCAATGCCAGTTTGCATATGGTTTAGGTAATAATCCAGAGATTATGACCTTTGAGGTTTTGCTTCTAAATTTGGTGCCTAGCTCCTCATACTGACTATGCGGAACCTCCTTCCTTGTCCTGCCTATGTCTTTGGTACAAACATGTACCACAACGTCTGGATCCTCCCCCTCCCACTGCAAGTTCCTCTCCAGCCCTGAGTAGATGTTCCGAACCCTGGCAGACGACACAGCCATCTGGACTCTCGCACTTTGCTGCAGAGAATGGTTTCAATCCCCCTCACCATTCTGTCTACTACTAGAACATTCCTTTTTGCTCCCTCTCCTTGGTTAGCTTCCTGTGTACTACAGTGCCATGGCCAGTCAGTTCATCCACCCTGCAACCTCGACTATCATCCAAACAAGCTGAGAGAACCTCAAATCTGTTTGACAGTTGCGAGGCCTGAAACGCATGGCCTTTGGGTCCCCTTACCTGCCTCACCGATAGTCACACCCTCCTGTCCCAGACTACTGACCTAATCAGAAGACCCTGTCCTAAAAGCTGTGACAGTCTCCTGGCTCAAAGCATCTGAGTAACTTTACCCCTCCCTGATGTGTCGCAGTGTCTGTAGGTCAGCCTGCAGCTCAGTGCCTCTGAGGCAAAGCTCCTTGAGACACAAATACTTAACCGCAAGCGTGTTTTCTCTGGATCACACTGGCATCCAGGAGCTCCCACATGCTGCAGCCGTGACACATCACCTATCTTGCCACCCTTAAATGTGTTTTAATTAACTACTTATTTTATTCACTTAATTATTTTCCTTTTGTTTTATATCTTATTAACCTTACCACCAGTTCCTGTACTGTTTTAAACCTTAGGAATAGAATAGACCTTAACCACTTACCAGATACTCACCAACGGCTAGCTTCTTTCCCTATAGTAGAGTAAGAATCAATTCCTACAGGATGAAAATGTTAGCAAAAGTGAAGGAGCACCTCCTTACCCTCCACATCTTACTCCCCCGCTCACCAAACTCCTAGGTATCCACTCAGTCACAAGCTGCACCCATTTGCATCCTGAGCAGGTCTATGACATGGGACTCTGTGCTCTATGGGCTGTTCCCAGGGACACATACCAAGAGAATCATCAGCTCTAGCTGGAGGATCATCAACTCAGTGAAAGATGCTCTTTGGTCTGCCTGAACTTGCTGGCCTTCCAATGCAAAGAGTTGTCCTTGACCGAAAGTTGCAGACTGGCACATTCGAAGGTCCAGGACTTTGTGCTGAGGGGCACACTTAAACTTGGAGCAGCCACCACAGAGGCACAATGGGGATTCATTCCTGCAGGCAAGTGGCAAATGTAACCTAACGTTTAAGAAGGGAGGGAGAGAGAAAATAGAGAGCTACAGACCTGTTAGTCTGGCATCAGCAGTAGGGAAAATGTTAGAATCTAATATAAAGGATGTGATAACTGGACACTTAGAAAATAATGATATGATTGGGCAGAGTCAGTATGGATTAATGAAAGGGAAATCATGTTTGACAAACCTGTCAGAGTCTTTTGAGGATGTTACTTGTAGCATAGATAAAGGAGAACCAGTGGATGTGGTGTATTTGGATTTTCAGAAAGCTTTTGATAAGGTCCCACACAGGAGATTAGTAAACAAAATTAGAGTTTATGTTATTAGGAGTAATAAATTGCTGTGGATTGAGAGTTGCTTGGTTAACAGACAGAAAACCGAGAGTAGGAACAAACGGGTCATTCTCAGGATGTCAGGTTGTTAATATTGGGGTACCACAAGGATCAGTATTTGGACCACAGCTGTTAATAATGTGTATAAATGATTTGGATGTGGGGACCAAATGGAATATTTCCAAATTTGCTGATGACATAAAACTAGGTGGAAATGTGAGTTGTGAGGAGGATGCAAGGAGGCTTCACGGGGATTTGCACAGGCTGAGTGAATGGGCAAGAACATGGCAGATGGAATATAATGTGAATAAGTGTGAAGTTATCTACTTTGGTAGAGAAAAACAGAAAGGCAGAGTATTTCTTAAATGGTGAGAGGTCGGGAAGTGTTGATGTTCAAAGGGATCTGGGTGTCCTTGTTCATAAGTCACTAAAAGCTAGCACGCAGGTGCAGCAAGATATTAGAAAGGCAAATGATACGTTGGCCTTCATCACAAGGGGATTTGAGTACAGGAATAAAGATGTCTTGTTACAATTGTACAGAGCCTTGGAGCACCTGGAGTATTATGTACAGCTTTAGTCTCCTTATCTAAGGAAGGCTACACTTGCCATAGAGGGAGTGCAAGGGGAGATGGTGGCAAAGTGGTAATATCATTGGACTAGTAATCCTGAGACCCAGACTAATGCTCTGAGGACATGGGTTCAAATCCCACCATGGCAGCTGGTGGAACTTTAATTAATAAAGCCTGGAATTGAAAGCTAGCTTCAGTAACAGTGTCCAAGAAACTATCATCAATTGTTGTAAATACCCATCTGGTTCGCTAATATCCTGTAGGGATCCTTACCTGGTCTGGCCTACATGTGACTCCAGATCGCTCCACAGCAATGTGGTTGACTTGTAACTGCCCTCTGAAATGGCCAAGCAAGGGCAATTAGGGATGGGCAACAAATGTTAGATATCCCATGAAAGAATAAAAAAAAACAGAGGTTCACCAGATTAACCCCTGGGACAACAGGATTGTTTTATGAGGAGAGATCGAGGCCTGTATTCTCTAGAATTTTGAAGAATGAGAGGTGATCTCATTGAAACACTCAGATTTCCTAGAGGGCGTGACAGGGTAGATGTGGAGTGGATGTTTCCCCTAGCTAGTGAGTCTAGAACCAGGGAATCACAGTCTCAGAATAAGGGGCAGGCTATTTAAGATGGAGATGAAGAGAAATTTCGTCACTCAGAGAGGGCAATGGAAGCTCAATCGTTGACATTTTCAAGACAGAAATCAATAGATTTCTAGATACTCATGACATCGAGGGATATGGGAATAGTAATCAGCCATGATCTGTTTGAATGGGGGAGCAAGCTCGATGGGCCGAATGGCCTACTACTATTTCTTATGCTCCTATGAAAGGTCACTGTCTAAAGAATTACAGCCATTATATCCCTGACGCTGAGTGCACTTTATGAATACAACAGTATTGAAATTGCATTGAGGCACCTCAGTGTGGAACATGCTGTGTGAAGGAAAATTGAATTCTGTTGCACGTTCTGTAATTTTTGAATTTGAAATGTTTTGCCCCCAGGCTGCATGCCTGACATAGAATGTATATTGTAAATATCAAGAGAATTACAAATATATTGAGGCACCTAAGAGAGGAACACACTGTATGGAGGCAAGTTGAATTTCATGCTACTTTCTGTAATTTTCAAGTTGAAAAGTTTTGTAATGTACCTTTACAAATTTTATGAATAAACTATGTTTTTAATAAAGTATATCACTAAAAAGAAATATATGGAAAAGGGGAACACCTAAGGAATAGTCAAAAATTGGAAATAAAATAAGGACACTGGGATAAAAACCTGCTATTTAAATTCTTGGCAATGATAAATGACAGCATTTGACAGTTAGACCTATTTATCTTTTGATTATAACTTTGCCTTTTCTAATCTGCTGGTGATCACCAACTCTGGTGCTGATGCTTAGAGTGTACTGCAGCCAGCCCTGTCCTTTACAGCGGTGAGATGGGCTAGAAGATAGACAAAGCTTCCAGTGTAGTGGGAATGCAGTCTAGAGCAGGCTCAGTGACTCTGTTTTGATAAGCAAAGATTGAGCACTGATTTGAGGATCAGGGGTGTTTATGCTGAGCAAGCGGACGTACTATTTTTACACTCCAACCCCAAAGTCCATTTCCATTAACCCTGTGTGCTTTGGAACAAAAACAAAAATAGCTGGAAAAACTCAGCAGGTCTGACAGCATCTGCGAAGAGGAATACAGATAACGTTTCGAGTCCGTATGACTCTTCATCAGAACTGGGTGTGTTGGATTCTCTTTGCAACTATCAAAATGTGTGCCAAAAGAGGGATGAGCTGGTGTGCAAAATAGCTGTTCTGTAAAATCTAATGGTATTGCAGAGGAGTCCGGAGCTTTCAGTATTCACTAACCAAGAGGTTATTGCGTAATGCCCAGTTCTTTTGTGCAATGCGGTCTGAAAGCTGCTTAACCTCTAGAAGAGATCAGATTTAGACATTGTGATTTCCCGGAGATTTTTAAGGCACTGTGCATGGCACACCTGCATGATTGTCACGGTAGAGATGCCTGAAACCTGCGTAGGCTCTGTGGAACTTTTTTGAATCCGCTGAGAATAATTGTCATTGGAGCTTTGAAGGAAGTGGTGGGGCACTGTCTGGGCACATGTTGGGGGAGGGGAGAAAGTGGGCTTAATTAGGGGTGGGTGGAGCCTGGCGCTCAGTTGGGAGAGTGCCAGGGCTTGGTGCTTGCTGGGGTGGAGCCAGGGCTCAGCACATGGTGAGGGAGGCACATGGGCAGCTGGGGCCCTGTGCTGGGGAGTGGGGAGGTCCAGGGCCTGGTACTCAGATGCGGATAGAAACTGGCGCTCAGTGGGAGCTGGGGCCTGGCACTTATGCTGTGGGGTGGAGCCTGCAGCACTCAGGATTGTGCGAGGCAGAATTTGACTTGAAGTGGGAGCCCTCTGGGCTGGGATGTGGGCATGATATTGGAATATTTCCAGAAGGCATTTGATAAGGTGCCACATCAAAGATTCTTGCGGAAAATAAAAGCGCATGGTGTAGGGAGTAACATATTAGCATGGATAGAAGATTGGCTGCCTGGCAGAAAGCAGAGAGTATGCATAAATGGGTCATTTTCTGATTGGTAGGATATGACAAGTAGAGTCCCACAGTGGTCTGAACTGGTGCCTCAAGTTTTTACGATTTACATCAGTGCCTTAGATGAGGGGAGTGAAGACATGGTAGCTAAATTTGCTGATGCCATAATGATAGGCAGGGAAATATGTTGTGAAGAGGACATTGCAGATGGATATAGATAGGTTGAGTGAGTGAGCAAAGATCTGGCAAATGGAGTTTTATGGTGGGCAAATGTGAAGCTGTTCACTTTGGCAGGAAGAACAAAAAAGAGTATTATTTAAATGGAAACAGCTGCACAATTCTTAGGTGCAGAGGGATCTAGGCGTTCTAGTACATGGTCTCAAAAAGTTAGTATGCAGGGATAGCAAGTAATTAAGCAGGCTAATGGATGCTATCCTTTATTACAAGAGGGATTGAACATAAAAGTAAGGATGTTATGCTTCAGTTATGCAGAGCATTAGTGAGACCGCACCTCAAACACTGTCTGCAGTTTTGGTGTCCTTATCTAAGGAAGGATGTAAATGCATTGGAGGCGGTTCAAAGGATGTTTACTAGATTGATACCTGGAATGAGTGGGTTGTCTTATGTTGAAACGTTGGACAGACTGGGCTTGTTTCCACTGGAATTTAGAAGAGTGAGGGGTGATTTGACTGAAGTATACAAGATCCTGAAGTGCCTTCACAAGGATGTTTCCTCTTGTGGGTGAGTCCAGAGCTAGGGGGCACTCGCCCTTTTAGGACACAGATGAGGAGAAATTTTTCTCACTGAGGGTTGTGCGACTTTGGAATTCTCTACCTCAGAAGGTGGTGGAGGCGGGGTCATTGAATATTTTTAAGGCAGAGGTAGATAGAATCTCGTTAGGCATGGGAATCAAAGGTTATCGGGGTTAGATGGGAATGTGGAAATTGAAACACAAGAAGATCAGCCATGTTCTCATTGAATGGCGGAGCAGGTTCGAGGGGCCGAATGGCCTACTCCTGTTCCTATTTCTTATGTTCTTATATGGGCATGATAGAATTCAGGTTGGGTGGGGGTAATGGAGAACGAAGAGTGAGTCTTTTAGAGTTGCTGTGTCCATTGGTCACAATCTAGCAGAGTACAATCTTATGTTTTTCATTTTGTAGGAAAACTACTAGGGGCTTTGGGCTTGAGACTAAATTGTGAACAGTTGTGTTCACTGGACTTTTGCCTCCTGCAGTATCCATTTAAATACTGCAGGGAAAAATGGCATAACAAACAACAGCCATGAGTTTGGTTTAGATTTACTAATTTTAGCTAAGCTTTTCTAAGTTGCAAAGTGTGTTTGAAACATCTGTCATTTAAATCTTTACAGTAACCTATCTGAATCATGATTTTTTGCAGATAAGTGGTGCACATTCCACTAAACAATGCTTTCTGTTAGTCAACAGAATCAAGTGAAAGGTAGAAAATACATTTCAACTGTACTAGAATTGTGTATGCTGGACTTGGTATGACTTTTTTTGTCTATCCTGCACATGGGGAGTTCTGCTAAAGCTTCAGCTCATCCAAAACTATGTAGCCTGTATTCTATCACGTTCTATCTATTCTAGTCTATCACCAAGTCCCACTTGTTCATTACCTTTGTGCTGTCTAATTCACATTGGCTTCCAATGCCATAAATTTTAAATTCTGAGCCTTGATTTTAAGTTTCTCCGTGACGTCACTCTTCACTATCTCTGCAACCGCTTCCAGTATTCCTTTACCCTTGAACTCCCCTTTCCTCTGATTTTGGTGTCTTGTGCAATTCCTCCCTTCATGTCACCATTGGTTGCACAGGCTTCACCCACCTAGGCCCAGCTTCAGAAATTTGTTTCGTAAATCCTTTTGCCTTTCTACCACCTTCCTCTCCTTTACAACCTTCCTTAAGACTCAACTCTGATCAAGCTTTTGATTAACCGCCCTAGTCACGCCTCCGCTTTTTTCTCAGCGTCCATTTCTTTTCTTAAGCTTCGGTTAAGTGCCTTGGGATGTCCTACATTTAAGATGCTGCACAAATGAAGCTATGGTTGAGATGTTAAACCAAGGCCCTGTTCAGGTGAATGTAGAAGATTGGGTAGTGAAACCTCTGCTGTCTTGGCCAATATTTCTCATTCAACGACTTGCCAAAATATATTAACCATTCATGTCATTGTTCGTGGGACCTTGCTGAGAGCAAATTCACTTTCGTATCTCTCTGCAATACATCAGTGTCTGCATTTCAAAAGTGCTTCATTTTCTAGGAAATGCTTTGGGAATCCTGAAGACATTAAAGGAACTATACAAATGCAAATTGTTGTTACATAAATACAAGCTCTTTCTTTTCTTCCAGCCACCACCCCATCTTATTGACTATCACTGCTGATATTAATCCAACTTCCTTAAATTGTTGGGTTCAGTAGCTCCTCACAGCCAGGTCCTTTGATAATGTAAAAGAAAATACTGCAGATGCTGGAAATCTGAATTAATAGAAAATGATGGAAACACTCAGCAGGCTTGGTAGCATCTATGGAGAGAGAAACTGAGTTAACATTTCAGCTCTCTGACCTTTTATCAGTGCTGGAAAAAGTGAGATATGTAACAGCTTTAAGCAAGTACAGAGGGTGGGAAAGGGGGAGGACAGAAAAAAAAGGAAAGCTCTGATAGAATGGACAGTAGGAGAGATTAAATGACAAAAGGGATGATGGTGCCGACCAAAGGAAGTGGTAATGGGACAAGTAGAGGAACTGAAAATGACAACAGCAGAATCATCATCACTAGCTGTCTGAAAAAAATCGGAGCAGTGGTTATGGCCTCGATCAGTCCAGAGGCTGTAAGGTGCCTAATCAAAAGATGAGATGCTGTATCTTTATCTTCATTGGAACAGTGTAAGGGACCAAAGACAAAGAGTTCAGAGCAGGAGTGGGACGGAGAATTCAAATGAAAATGACCAGAAGCTCAGGGTCACACTTGCAGACTGAGCCTAGCCTGTGGAGGTGTTCAACAAAATGATCACGCAACCTCAGTTTGGTCTTCCCAATGTAGAGGAGATGGCATCTTGACCAGTGAACATAATATACTTTAGAAACATAAGAACATAAGAAATAGGATCAGGAGTAGTCCATTCAGCCCCTTGAGCCTGTTCCACCATTCAATAAGATCATGGCTGATCTTGTGTTTCGATTTCCACATTCACATCAAACCCCGATAACCTTTGGCTCCCTTGACTAACAAGAATCTATCTTACCTCTGCCTTAAAAATACTCAATGACCCCCGTCTCCACCACCTTCTGAGGCTGTGTTTCAAAGTTGCACAATCCTCTGAGAGAAAAAGAATTCTCCTCATCTCTGGCCTAACAGGGCAACCCCTAGTTCTGGACTCACCCACAAGAGGAAACATCCTTTCAGGATCTTGTATATTTCAGTCAAAGCACCCCTCGCTCTTCTAAACTCCAGTGGAAACAAGCCCAGTCTGTCCAACCTTTCCTCACAAGACAACCCACCCATTTCAGGTATCAATCTAATAAACCTCCTTTAACCGCCTCCAATACATTTACATCCTTCCTTAAACAAGGACACCAAATCTGCACACAGTATTCAAGGTGCAGTCTCACCAATGCCCTGTATAACTGAAGCATAACACCCTTACTTTTATGTTCAATCCCTCTCATAATAAAGGATAGCATTCTATTAGCCTTGATTAGTAGCTGTACCTGCATACTAACTTTTTGTGACTCATGTACTAGAACGCTTAGATCCCTCTGCTCTTCATAATTATGCAACTGTTCTCCATTTAAGTAATACTCTGCTTTTTTGTCCTTCCTGCCAAAATGAACAGCTTCAAATCTTCCTACATTAAACTCCATTTGCCAGATCTTTGCTCACTCACGCAACCTATCTATATCCATCGGCAATGTCCTCTTCACAACATACTTTCCTAGCTATCTTTGTGTCATCTGCAAATTTAGCTACCATGTCTTCACCCCCCTCATCTAAGTCATTGATTTAAATCATAAAAACTTGAGGCCTCAGTACAGACACCTGTGGGACGCCACTCATCACATCCTACCAATCAGAAAAAGACCCATTTATACATACTCTCTGCTTTCTGCCAGGCAGCCAATCTTCTATCCATGCTAATATGTTATCCTTTACACCATGTGCTTTTATTTTCTGCAATAATCTTTGAAGTGGCACCTTATCAAATGCCTGTTGATTATAAAAGGAAGCACTGACGGAGCTGAGCAGCTCCATAGTCTTGATTGCAGTCATGCTTCAACACGGAGAGGAAATAGACTGTCGGTTATAAGCAGGGAAACTAGTACTCATTCTGCAGAAATTGAAACAAAATTGATATTGATATACTAGTTATTGATTGAATGCTACTTGGGAATTTGCTGTTACTTAACATCCAGCTGTCTCTACTGACCAGATGAATAGTGAAGCTATACATCTAGGTTTTAATTGGTAACCATTACAGTTAAGCACTGCATGCGGGACTTAAAAGCAGAGCACAATAAATTGCCTTTAAACTGTAAACATATAGCATTTATCTAACAAAAATGATCAGTTTTGTACTGTTTTAGTGCTATTTGTTAAAGGTTTATTACATTGAGATTGCAAAGCCCCCAAGGATTTTTCTCCTTTCTCCTTTTGCAGATATTACGTAGGAGGTTCAGGGAAATGTTACCGTAATCAATGTTACAGAAATCAGTGGGCCGGGGGGGTTGGGGAAATGTAACAAATCAGCAGGGTGAGGGGAATGTAACAAATCAGCGAGGTGAGGGGAATATAACAGAAATCAGCGGGGTGGGGGAATGTAACAGAAATCAGTGGGGTGGGGGGAATGTAACAGAAATCAACGGGGTTGGGGGAATGTAACAGAAATCAGCGGGGTGGAAGGAATGTAACAGAAGTCAGCGGGATGGGGGGAATGTAACAGAAATCAGGATGACGGTAAATCGCAGAAATTAGGGATATGCAAAAATCAGAAGTAGTAGGGTTGCAGAAATCAGGATGGGGTTTGCAGAAATCGGCAGGGGAGGTTGTGGAAATCAGTGGGGGGTGGGGGGGGCGGGCGGGGTGGTCACAGAAATCAAAGGAGCATGGTTGCAAAAAATGACTGACCTGTTTCAGGATTTTTGCTGAGTGGCAAAAACTGCAAAATTTGATTCCAGATTAACAAAGACACTGCAGATCGGTCAGTGCCTGAAAAGAGAAACACGATTATGAGCCTTGGAATTTTTATTGGGCACATTTGGTCTGTTTTATTTTCTCATGGTGTGTGTTGCCAGACATTGACTGCTGCTCTTGTTTTCTTTCTGGTTTGTACACATGTGACTAACTGGCAGCAAGGGCTGATGCTGCCATTGAGTGAACACAACCACGTAAGAACATAAGAAATAGGAGCTGGAGTAAGCCCTTCGGCCCCTCGAGCTGAGTCTTATATTCAGTAAGATCATGACTGATCTGATTGTGGCCATAACTCTCCTGCCTGCCCCCATGACCTTTATCGATTAAAAATCTGTCTAACTCAGTCTTGAGTATATTCAATGACCCAGCCTCCACTGCTCTCAGGTAGAAAATTCCAAAGATTAATAATTCTAGATATACTGTGCCCTGTGAGCGAAGCTTTAGTGAATGGCAAACAATCTGCTATGTAATAATACGCATTAAATAGGATTTCAAACCTTTCGTGTGGTGCAATGGACCCTCAAGGTCAGGAAGCCTATTGTTTTGTGCCTCAATAACCAACTCAGTTGACCATTGCTTTTTCACAGGCAAAAATATGGTGGAAGCAAGAGAGTTGTTCCCTCCCCCAAAGTTGTTTTTACTATTTTCTCTGCTCCTTTCCTGGCTGAAGGATGATTTCATAGCTACCAACAGACTTCTTATACCTCAAGTGGCCATATTTGAACCGATAGGCTGTTCTACCAGTATGAGAATTGCAGCCCAATACGTATCCTATGCTCAGCTGATAAACATTAGTTCAGATTGAATATACGAATTAGGAGCAGGAGTAGGCCACTCGGCCCCTTTGGCTGATCTGATTGTAAACTCAACTCCACATTCTCACTTACCCCTGCTAACCTTTCACCCCCCTCGCCCCTTGCTTATCAATAACCTATCTAGCTCTGCCTTAAAAATATTCAAAGACTCTGCTTCTATCACATTTTGAGGAAGAGTTCCAAAGGCTCGCAACCCTCTGAGGAAAAAATTCTCGTCATCCCTGTCTTAAATGGAGACCCCTTATTTTTCTAGATCAGTTCTGGATTCTCCTACAAGAGGAAACATCGTCTCCACATCCACCCTATCAAGACCCCTCAGCATCTTAAAGGTTTTAATCAAGTTGCCTCTCACTTTCCTAAACTCCAGTGGATACAAGCCTAGCCTGTCCAACCTCTGCTCATAAGACCCATTCCACGTATTAGTCTGGTAAACCTTCTCTGAATTGCTTCCAATACATTTATACCCTTTCTTAAATAAGGAGACCAATACTGTACACAGCCCTGTACAACTGAAGCAGAACCTCCCTACTTTTATATTCAATTCCCTTCACAATAAATGATAGCTTTCCTAATTATTTGCTGTACCTGCATACTAGCCTTTTGTGATTCATGTGCTAGGCCTCCCAGATCCCTCTGAATCTCAGCTGTGCAATCTCTCACCATTTAGATAGTATGCTTTTTTATCCTTCCTGCCAAAATGGACAATTTCACATTTCCCACATTATACTCCATTTGCCAGGCCTTTGCCCACTCACTTAACCTATCTATGCCCCTTTGTAGCCTCCTTATGTCCCCTTCACAGTCTCCTACCTATCTTTGTGTCATCAGCAAATTTAGCAGCCATACCTTCGGTCCCTTCATCCAAGCCATTTCTATAAAAGATATGTAAAGATTGAGGTCCCAGCCCTGATCCCTGTGGCACACCACTCATTACAACCTGTCAACCAGAAAAAGACCCATTTATGCCTACCTTCTGTTTCCTGTTAGCCAGCCAATCTTCTATCCATGTCAATATGTTACCCCCTACACCATGAGCTTTTATTTTCTGCAGTAACCTTCAATGTGGCACCTTATCAATGCCTTCCACTGGTTCCCCTTTATCCACAGCACACGTGACTATTCAAAGAACTCCAATAAATTGGTTAAACATGATTTCCCTTTCACAAATCCATGTTGACTCTGCCTGATTGCCTGAAATTTTTCTAAGTCCCTTCATAACATCTTTAATAATAGCTTCTAACATTTTCCCTACGACAGATGCTAGGCTAATTGACCTATAGTTTCCTGCTTTCTGCCTCCCTCCCTTTTTGAATAAAGGAGTTACATTTTCTATTTTCCAATCAAATGGAACCTCTCCTGAATCTAGGGAATTCTGGAAAATTAAAACCAACCCATCAACCATCTCACTAGCCACTTCTTTTAAGACTCTGGGCTGAAGTCCATCAGGATCCGGGAATTTGTCAGCCTGCAGCTCCAACAATTTGCTAAATACCATTTCCCTGGCGATTGTAATTTTCCTGAGCTCCTCCTTCCCTTCCATTTCCTGGGATGTTACTTGTATCCTCTATAATGAAGACCGTTCAAAATACCTGTTCAATTTATCTGTTATTTCCTTATTTTCCATTATTAATTCCCAAACTCACTTTCTGTAGGACCAACACTCACTTTGTTAACTCTTTTCTTCTTTAAATATCTATAGAAACTCATACTATCCATTTTTATGTTTCTAGTTAGCTATCTCTCATACTCTAATTTTTTCCCACCTCATTAATCTTTTAGTCTTTCTTTGCTGTTCTTTATATTCTGTCCAGTCTTCTGACCTGCCGCCCACCCTTGCGAATCTCAGACCTTCCTAGTCTGTGTGTTTCAGTATGACACCAGGCCCTGGGTTACCTAGTAATGCATAGTTTAGTTAACAAAATAGTCTACAAAGCATGTTTTAACCAGTGAAGAGTTTGGAAAATTGTTTCTCTTTCCAGAAGAGACTGGGGAAAGGAAAAGAAAAAGCACTTACTTTTCCAGAACAAAACAAGGAGAAGGAGGGTTAGTTGATGCAAGGCAAAATTAAAGCTAACAAATCAGAACAAAGAGAATCAACAAAATGGGAAAAGAAAAAGTAAAAACACAACGAATGCTTTCCTTTTAATTAAATTTATGTTTTGACTGTTGCTTTGTGTTGGGTTACTATTCTAATCAGCCCCTGACATTAGAGTAAAATTATTACTTTAATTTTAGTGTTTGTTTCAGCAAACTGAGAACTTAGAAAGTCCAAGGCATTTCTCAGGAGGAGTCACAGTCAGTGGAAAACTTGAGCGTTGCTTACCGATCTGTCTAACTGATTAGTGCAATTGGAGTAATCTAACTCAGGATAATGCAATATTAATTGAGTACATGATGGCTCGTGGCACTGAGTGTTTTTAGTAGTTACTTGTCAGAATACTATTGGAATGCGTTGTGTTGGTACAAATCATTTGTTGCCTCAAACTCCTCAAGGAGAATGCCAATCACAAAGATGTCCCTGTTTTACTGGTTGACAGATGTTGCCTTTTCAGAAAAGTGTTCAGAAGGAATTGCAGCATTTCAAGAGTGGGCATTTTTGAAGTTGGCATTTTTGAAGTTGGCATTCAGAGTTGATGGTGTTAAAGATGCTGCATTTTATGAACTGTGAATGTTTCTGGGCTGGGCAGTACAGTACAGTACAGTTAATTCTGTTTGTACAAAAGACAGCTACTGGTGGACTCAAGTCATGTGAAAAAATGCACAGATTATAGAGAAAACAAACCCTGTGTTTGGAGTTAGTGTTACTTGAATGTCAGTCAGTCAGTCAAGTCCATCTGTATTTGTGGATGAGGATGCTTTGTAACTGTATCAAAGTAATTCCTACAGGCTTTCCTGCTCCCTGCCTCCCTGTTATGGAACTTTACCTCAGAGCTCCTCCCACTGGATTTATGGCCCAGAGCCCCAAATTCAGATCTGACTCAGACATTTGGGGAGGGGGAGGATCCTGGTTGAGATCTTACTCACTGTAGTCCTCTCCGCTGAATTGTTTAGCATTCACTGCTGGAGGTACAATCCACAGAATAGAAGTTAAATGCAGGGCTCTGCCTTCCCCTGCATTATAAAGTACCCAAGGCACCAGTCACAAACACTGGGAGGGGAAGGTTTTTGGCTAATAATTGTCAAGCTATTCCAGACACACATCTTCAAATGAGGTAAATCTTCTTTGGTTGGAGCAGGTTATGGGTGTAGTATAGTGATAGCTGTCCCGCACCCCAGGTCTTGACTGTGGTACAGTGATTTTTGGTGCTTGGGATTTTGGGTGGCCACGCTGAGTGCACTCAGTGCCTGGGTGCAGTAAGATAATTATTCCTAGCTAGGTGACATGGTGCACTCTAGTAGCTGTCCACACTTAGGTCCCTGGCTGTGGTATGGAGGCTTTTCTCACCAAATGATCTGGGTGTGATATGGTGACACTTTTTAATAGGCTCATTGCAACTATGACCCGGCTGGGGTATAGAATTACTCTTACCTGGCACTCTGGCTATGCTTCACAGGAATGTGGGTGCAATACGGTGGGATCTAGGTGTCATTTGGGGGCAAGTCTTATCTCAATCAGTGCAGGAATGGCAACTGTCCACACCTTGGAATCAGGATGCGGTACCATAACTATTCTTCGGTAGCAATCTGGCTGTGAGATGTAGGAATCTGTGTGGTATAGTGACTGCCTGTTTCTAGGAACCTGGATACCACACGGTGATTGTCTCAGTGTGCCACAGGGCAGAGGGTTGTCTCTTCCACCTCTACAATGTTTAAGGGGTGAAAGAAAATTAGAAAGCGAGATTATCGGAGGCTAACAACTGAAAATTTTTCTTAAAGCAATGTATGAAGTAGGCAGAGTTTTGAATTCCGGGTCAGTCCTTTATGGGATAAGTTGTGTAGAAATGTCATGGGGGAAATCAGGAAATGGCAGCACATCAGTCTTCTCAAGTGAAGACTTTGGACCAATTCCAGATGCAGTCAGACTGCTTCAGAAATCTGTAACACATGTAGAGGTCAGTTACAGCTGTGTTATAAAGAAACTCAAAGCGCTATAACTATACAGGGCACATGGACCAGATGCAATATACTCCAGAATTGTTGAGGAAATTAGGTTTTGGTTAATGATTTCTAGATTGTGCCCAAGGGCTGAAGGTTAATTATATCACAATGTTAGATACAAAGAATAGCCTCCCATCAACCCTGGTTCTTTTTAAAAATTAGGATCAGTGTTTTTGGCTATGGATGGGGTAAAATCAGCCAGGAAGGTTCATGCTCCTGATTGCAATGCAGTGGCTCTTGCTGAAAAGGTGTAGAGAATGAGGACATGATTAAGTACAAAGTCTGCTGGTAATAATCTTTGACAAGAATTCCAGAAGTCATGAATTCAAATCTCACACAAATGATAAATTGTAAATCAATAAATCTGGTAATTGGAGTGGCTACAGTGGAAATAAAATGACCATGAAAGCTATATGGTTCACTAATATCTTCCAGTGTCCTGCTGTCCATTTTATTCATTCACTGGATGTGGGCTTCGCTGGCTAGGCCAGCATTTATTGTCCATCCCTAGTTGCCCTTGAGAAGGTGGTGATGAGCTGCCTTCTTGAACTGCTGCAGTTCATGTGGTGTAGGTACACCCACAGTGCTGTTAGAGAGGGAGTTCCAGAATTTTGACCCAGCGACAGTGAAGGAACGACAATATATTTCCAAGTCAGGATGGTGAGTGGCTTGGAGGGGAACTTCCAGATGGTGTTTTCCCATCTATCAGCTGCCCTAGTTCTTCCAAATGGTAGTGGCTGTGGGTTTGGAAGGTGCTGTCTAAGGAGCCTTGGTGAGTTCCTGCAGTGCATCTTGTAGGTGGTACACACTGCTGCTACTGTGCGTCGGTGGTAGAGGGAGTGATTGTTTGTGGATGTGGTGCCAACCAAGCAGACTGCTTTGTTCTGGATGGTGTCAAGCTTCTTGAGTATTGTTGGATCTGCACTCATCCAGGCAAGTGGGGAATATTCCATCACACTCCTGACTTGTGCTTTGTAAATGGTGGTCAGGCTTTGGGGAGTCAGGAGGTGAGTCACTCGCCACAGGATCCCTAGCCTCTGACCTGCGCTTGTAGCCATAGTATTTATATGGCTATTCCAATTCAGTTTCTGGTCAATGGTAATCCCCAGGATGTTGATAATGGGGGATTCAGTGATGGTAATGCCATTGAATGTCAAGGGCTGATGATTAGATTCTCTCTTGTTAGAGATAACCATTGCCGGGCACTTGTGTGGCACGAATGTTATTTGCCACTTGTCGCCCAAGCCTGGATATTGTCCAGGTCTTGCTGCACTTGGTCATGAACTACTTCAGTATCTGAGGAGTTGCGAATGGTGCTGAACATTGTGCAATCATCAGCGAATATCCCCATTTCTGACCTTATGATAGGAGGAAGACTATTGGTGAAACAGCTGAAGATGGTTGGGTTGAGGACATTACCCTGAGGAACTCCTGCAGGTGATGCCCTGGAGCTGAGATGACTGACCTCCAACAACCACAACCATCTTTTCCTTTTTGCTAGGTATGAATCCAACCAATGGAGAGTTTTCCCGATTCCCATTCACTCCAGTTTTGCTGGGGCTCCTTGATGCCACACTCAGTCAAATGTAGCCTTACCTTACCCAATTTGACACATGTGTGACAACAGTCCCACAATGTAGCTGAATTTTAATGACTTCTGAAATAGCCTAGGAAGCTACTTTGATATAGAATAATATCAAGAATGCATTGGTTCAAGAAGAGAGTTCACAACTTTTTGAGAGCTACTAGAGATTGCCAGTGAAAGTGACCATGCTATTGTTGCTCAACTCCTGAGAAAGAAATAAATAAGCCAAGATGGTGTTTGACATGGAGGGGATCTTGCCTGTAACTATGGTCTCATGACATCACTGATATGGTGTCATCAGTTTGTCACTGATCCTGGGTGATGAGGTGTGTACTTGCAACATGTATGCAAAGTGAGATTGGTGCTTAAGGTATAGGTGAAAAACAAAATTCTTCGGTTTGCTACCAAAATGAGGTAATGTTTATGTGTTTACACTGTTCTGATCGACTGCCCAGGTCTGTAACTTAGCACAGACTTGCCAGCAAGTCCAATGAATCAGAATTTCTTTCTAATGAAAGTGAACAGAAATTGAGAGTTGGAATTTTCATGCTTGGATCAGCATTGTGTTTGGATCCGGTGTGTGTTTATCTGTACTTGACTGCATTTGACAACTTGGCAATAACGAAAGAGCTAGAGTTTATGTTGGGCTGGAACACACAGGCACTTGCTTAGCGCAGGTTCAGGTTTAAGTGCATGTGATGGCACAGGTGAGCTGTAATTGAGAAACACACACTTTTGATGTGTGTGTTACTGTTGGGTTTTGGGTTGTGTTACAGTTTGAAGTTTGTCAGAGAAATGGATAGCTCTGTGATGGGGACTGAATTCATTATTTTTTATATATAAAGCAGGTTTCATGGCCAAATTTTCCATTACGAATATTCAGAACATCAAAGTCACTTTTAGCACCTCCTTTGTCTTATGTGCTGTTGTATTAGTCCTGCTCACTTTCAATCTATGCAAGTGACTGATCTAGCAGAGGAGACTTGCTCAGTTGCTTGAAGTAATTTGTCAATAGACAATGAAAATCTGCTTTGTTATGAGCAGTGACTGTGAGGTGGCAGGATGTGGACAAACATAATAGAAATGCCTACCTTGAAGAAGTATTGCTCCTAACATAATAGAGGGTTGCCTTTCCCAGGGACAAGAAGATCCTGTGTGCAATCTCTGTGTCAGGACTGTGCTTTGAATGTACGGGGAAAATATTTATCACAGCGACTTCCACTTTTGAGGGACGTGCTGGTGAAATAACCCTGCTTAAGAATGTAGGCTGGGGGAATGTACAGCAGAAATAGCCCTGACCTTGTAGATTGAAACTAGGGTGGGGAAGGTGGTATTTAATGGGACACTGAGCTAGACACTGTCCTTCAAGATTTGGAACTTGGATTCAAATCCAGTGCAGACACAGGACAGAATCTTTGCAATCTGCTGTCTTCAAGGCTCCTACATGAAATGAGTTTTACAGCCTCAGTTCAGTCCTGGTGCCATGGGGCCAAAGGACAAAACTACAGTCTGATTCATCATAGAATGTCTTCTGTAGGTAATGACAAAGATCACAGAATCTACAGAAACAGATCATTCAGCATATCATGACTTTTCCTTATGCAGATTCCTCACCTAATCTCATTCTCCTATGAACATACAAAATAGAGACAGAAGTAGCCCATTCAACCCCTCGAGCCTGCTCCGCCAATCAGTAAGATCATGGCTGATCTTTTTTGTGTTTCAAGTTTCATATTCCCATCTACCTGCAATAACCTTTGATTCCGTTGCCTATCAAGAATCTATCTACCTCTGCCTTAAAAATATTCAATGACCCTGCTTCCAACACCTTCTGAGGCAAAGCGTTCCAAAGTTGCACAACACTCTAAGAGAAAAAATTTCTCTTCATTTCTGTCCTATAAAGCGACCCTTACATTTTACAACAGTGCCCCCTAGTTCTGGACTCCCCCACAAGAGGAAACGTCCTTTCCAAATCCACCTTGTCAATACTGTTCAAGATCTTATATAATTCAATCAAGCCTCCCCTTCACTTTTCTAAACTCCAGTGAAAACAAGCCTACCCTGTCCAACCTTTCCTCATAAGACAACCCACTCATTCCAGGTATCAATCTAGTAAACTTTCTCTGAACTGCCTCCAACCTAATTACATTCTTAAGTAAGGAGACCAAAACTGCACATTGTATTTGAGATGTAGTCTTACCAATGCCCTGTATAACTGAAGCGTAACATCCTTACTTGTATACTCAGTTCCTCCCTTGATAAAGGATAGCATTCCGTTAGCCTTCTAGACGTGATGTACCTGCATACTAACTTTTTGTGACTCATGCACTTGAACACCTCTGCACCTCGGAATTTTGCAGTCATTCTCCATTTAAGTAATACTCTGCTTTTTCTTAATTCTTTCTACCAAAGTGAACAACATCACATTTAACCACGTTATATCCACCTGCCAGATTTTTGCCCACTCAGTCAACCTATCTATATCTGTCTGCAAATTCCTTATGTTGTCTTCACAACATTCTTTTCTACATTTCTTCGTCTTGTCTGCAAATTTAGCTACTATGCCGTTGCTCCCCACATCTAAGTCATTGATGTAAATTGTAAAAAGTTGAGGCCCCAGCCCAGACCCCTGTGGGACTCCACTTGCCACATCCTGCCAATCAGACAAAGCCCCATTTATGTACACTCTCTGTTTTCTGCCAGCCAGCTAATCTTCTGTCGATGCTAATATGTTACCCCCTACACCATGTGCTTTTATTTTCCGCAATGACCTTTGATGAGACACTTTATCAAATCTGTTATGAACCCCAGCTGAGGTTACCACTGGACAAGTCTGATCCCAGGGTGGAACACAGCTTGATAGATCCTAACTTTTATTCGTTTGTTTAAATACTTGGAGAAGGGCTACTGAATAGAGTCACCAGAGATAGCTAATGAACTTTTAACAAAAGCATAAAGCATTTATTATACGAGAAAAAAATGAACTATATTACAATACTTCTTCACCCACGACTATACCTTTACAGATACATACAGATTTGTAAGGATAACACACGTTACAAAAGCTATCTTATACTCTAATGTTCAATGTAAGTACAGAATCCATGTAAACCAATAGGCACTCTGGTCAGACACACCACACTTTGAAACCAAGTGACAGATGCCACCTCAACCAGATGCTGTGGATCTCTCCTCAACTCCCCCCTGACACCTATCACACCATGAGCCAACCAGTCTCAATGAAATCCATCCTTCACATGAGGGTTTCCAATCTCCATTCTCCAAGAACTCGTTTTGGAATCATCTCCCAAACCGACACTTTCTCCCAGATACAAAAACAGAATTACCTGGAAAAACTCAGCAGGTCTGGCAGCATCGGTGGAGAAGAAAAGAGCTGCTGAGTTTTTCCAGGTAATTCTGTTTTTGTTTTGGATTTCCAGCATCTGCAGTTTTTTGTTTTTATTACTTTCTCCCAGATGCCTTCCACAAGGGTTCACCTCCAGGGTTATAACTCTCCTTCTGATGTTCCTCTCCCCTGGGTCACCACATGCATTCAAGCTTTCTTCTACGCATGCACTCTCTTTGACTCGGCCATCAACAGTACACCACTGCTTCACATGCCCATAGCAAAGAGTTACAGACCTTCAGCCGTCTCTTCAGACCATCTAGCCTCTCGCTTTAAATCTGTTTCCTTTAACCTTGAAGCTTGGGGACTTCCTTTCTGATCCTTACTTTCACTTCTACAGAACAGAATCTTTTCCTGGTTCCTTCCTTTGACTACAAGGTCTGCTTGGGACTTCTTCCTGTTCCACTCCCCTGGATTTTGAGACTTTTCTTCTTTAGCTTGGGATTTGCTATCTGTCCCGCTTGCTCCAGCCTCTCCTGGCAGCTGTCTTCAAATCCTACTGAACTCGAGCAGCTTCCAAATCAAACTGCTGTTCTTGGTTTCTTCTGTGTGTCTGTGGGAGGGACCTGCCTCTCTGGACTCTTTTTGCTAGGCAACAGTCTAGTTTCTCTACCCTTGTTTGTTTAATTTAGCCGTAACAGTCGTAAAACTCTCATTAGAAACTAAAATTCAATTTGACCTTTGCTTAACACACAAATACAGAAGTACAAATCAAACTGAAACATTAAAGCTAAAACTCATTCCTAACCCTCAAAAATACAAATATAACTTACTTAAACTATCTCTATTTCCTAACAAATGCCTTCTGGAAATCCAAGTACAGTATGTCCACAGGCTCTCCTTTATCCACAGCACATTTTACTTCTTCAAAGAACTCTAATAAATTGGTTAAACATGATTTCTCTTTCACAAAACCATGCTGACTCTTCCCAATTACCTTGCGTTTTTTTAAGTGCACAGCTATAACCTCTTTAATGATCGATTCTAACACCTTCCCCACGACATACGTCAAGCTAACTGGCCTATAGTTTCCTGTTTTCTGCCTCCCTCCCTTCTTGAATAGAGGGGCTATATTTGCTACTAGCCAGCTTGATGGAGCCTTTCCAGAATCTAGTGAATTTTGGAAAATTAACATCAGAGCATCTTCTACCTTGTTAGCCACCTCTTTTAAGACCCTAGGATGACGTCCATTGGGATCCAGAGACTTGTCAGCCACAGCTCCACCAGTTCACTCAGTACCACTTTCCTAGTGATTGTAACTTCACCAAGTTCCCCTCTCTCTTCCACCTCCTGATTTACAGATATTACTGGGCTGTTTTTTGTAGCCTCTATATAGTGAAGATAGAAGCAAATTATTTGTTCATTTCATCCACCACTTCTTTATTATCTACTATTAACTCCCCATTGACATCCTCTAGAGGACTGACATTCACTTAACTTCCTCATTTCCTTTTTAAATACCTGTAGAAACGCTTGCTATCTGTTTTTATATTTCTAGCTAGCTTCCTCTCATACTCTAATTTCTTTCTCCTGATTAACCTTTTAATCATTCTCTGCAGTTCTTTATATTCTGACCAATCACCTAACCTGTCGCTCATCTTTGCGCAGTTATATACTTTTTCCTTAAGTTTTATGCTTTCCCTAACTTCTTTAGTTAAGCACGGATGGTGGGTCCTCCCTTTAGAATTTTCCTTTATATTAGGAATATAATTATCCTGAGTATTCGGAATAATCCCCTTAAATGTCTGCCACTGCTTCTGTGTTGATCTATCCTGTAGCCTCGTATCTCAGTTCACTTCAGCTAGCTCAGCTTTCAAGCTCACATGGTTGCCCTTATTTAAGTTTAAAATACTAGTCTTAGACCCAACCTTCTCCCTTTCAAGCTGAATGTAAAATTCAATCATGTTGTGGTCGCTGCTACCTTTACTCTGAGATCATTAATTAACCCTGCCACATTACACAATATCAAGTCTAACATAACCTGCTCTTTGGTTGGTTCCAGAACATGCTGCTCTAAGAAACTATCTGAAACGCATTCTATGAACTCCTCATCCAGGCTACTACTGCCAATCTGTTTTTTTTCAATTTATATGTAGATTTAAGTCACCTATGATTATTGCCGTCTCTTTATCACAAGTACCCAATATTTCTTCAAACGTACTTTGTGCTACATTGTGGTTGCTGTTAGGGGGCCTGTAGACCACTCCCACTAATGACTTCTTTCCCTTACTATTCCTTATCTTCACCCAAGCCAATTCTACATTCTGATCTCCTGAACCAAGGTCATCCCTAACAATTGCACAAATGCCATCCTTGATTTACAGTGCTATCCCTCCACCTTTATCCAGCTTCCTATTCTTCTTGAATGTTGTATACTGCTCAATATTCAGGACCCAATTCTTGTCAACCTGCAGTCATGTCTCCGTAATGACTAGCAGATCATATTTATTTACTTCAATGTGCGCTACCAATTCATTTACTTTGTTATGAATGCTATGTGCATTCAGACACAGAGCCTTTGGTTTTGCCTTTTTGTTATCTTTGTAACATCTTGCTTTTATTGTTGGTACATTCTTAGGTTTTTTCTGTCTGCTTCTTCCTGCTCTTCTCTGACCCTCATTTCCTATATTATTATTTTCCTCTCACCTTGTCTTTTCTCTTTGATGTACCACATTTTTCCACATTTGACCCCTTGCCCCCCACTACTTAGTTTAAAACCATCTCTACTTCCCTGGTTATACGGCTTGCAAGAGCACTGGCCCCATCACGGTTCAGGTGTAGACCATCCCAACAGTACAGCCCCCACTTTCCCCAGTATTGGTACCAGTGCCCCACAAACTGGAACCCACTTCTCCCATGAGCCACATATTAACCTTTCTAATTTTATGCACCCTATGCTAATTTGCACGTGGCTCAGGTAATAATCCAGAGATTATAACCTTTTAATTTGGTGCCTAGCTTCTCATATTCTCTATGCAGAACCTTTTTCCTAGCTCTACCTATGTAGTTGTTACCTACATGGACTATGACAACTGGATCCTTCCCTTCCCACTGCAAGCTCCTCTCCAGCCTCCAGCCCTGGACAGATGTCCCGAACGCTAGTACTAGGCAAGCAACACATCCATCTGGACTTTTGCTGTTTGCTGCAGAGAACAGTGTCAATCCCCCTCATTATACTGTCCCATACTACCACTACATTCCTTTTTGCTCCCCGCAGTTGAATGGTTCCCTGTAATATGATGCCATGGTCACTTTGCTCATCGACCCTGCAGCCCCCACTCTCATCCAAACAAGCTGAGAGAACTTCAAACCTATTGGACAATTGCAGAGGCTCACACTCCTGCCCTCTGGGTCCTCTTACTTGCCTCACTTGAAGTCACACCCTCCTGTCCCTGACCACTGACCAAATCAAAAGATCCCATCCCTAGTCGTGCTTCTTGGTACAAAGCACCCAGGTAACTTCCCTCCTGCCTTATGTGTCGCAAAGTCTGCAGCTCAGCCTCCAGCTCAATTACTCTGAGCCGAAGCTCCTCCAGCTACAAACACAAAAATTCACAACCCTTTGATTGATGTGATGTCATCTCTTCTCAGGTCTACATGATCAGCCCCTTATCCTGAGACTGTGCCCCCGCATTTTAGATTCCCCAACCAGGAGACAATCTCTCTCTGTCACCCTATCAAGTGCCCTCAGAATTTTGTTGGTTTCAATGAGATCGCCTCTCATTTTTCTAAACTCCAGAGAATATAAGCACAATTTACTTAGCCTTTCACCATAGGACAACCCCTCATCCCAGGGGCCAATCTAGTGAACCTTCACTGTACCACCTCCAATGCAAGTATATCCTTTCTTAAATGTGGAACACAAAATGGCACACAGTATTCCAGATGCAGTCTCACCAAAATCCTGTACAACTGTAGCAAGACTTCTTTAGTCCTTTACTCCAATCCCTTTTCATTAAAAGCCAATGTTCCATTTGCCTTCCTAATTGCTTGTTGCACCTGCATGCTAACTTTATGTTCCTTGTACAAGCATACCCAAGTCCCTTTGAACATCAACACTTACAAGTTTCACACCCTTTGAAGAACATTCTGCTTTTTTATTCTTATGACCAAAGTGAATAACGTCACACTTACCTACATTATACTCCTCTGCCATCTTGTTACCCTCTCATTTAACCTGTCTATATCTCTGCAGCCTCTGTGTCCTTTCCGCAGCTTACCTTACCACCTAGTTTTGTATCATCAGCAAACTTAGATACATTACTCTCTGTCTCTTCACCTAAGTCAGTATATAGCTTGTAAATAGCTGATGCCCCAGCACTGATCCTTGCGCCACTCTACTATTCACTGCCTGCCAACCTGAAAAGGCCCTCTTTATGCCCACTCTCTGCTTTCTAACTATTAACTAATTCTCTATCCTTGCTAATATATTACCCACCACTTCATGAGCCCTTATCTTGTCTATTAACCTTTGGTGTGGCATCTTATTGAATGCCTTTGGTAGATAAAGTGGAACCAGTAAGATGTGAATGTCGCTGGCAAGACCAGGATTTATTGCTCATCCCTATAGGCCTTGAGAAAGTTATGGTGAGTTGTTGCCTCAAATCACTGAAATCCATGTGGTGTTAGTACATCCATTGTGCTGCTAAGGAGGGAGTACCAGGATCTTGGAGAGTTTTCCTACTGATTCCCATTGGCTTCAGTTTTGTAAGAGTTCCTTCATGCCAGCCCTGATGTCAGAGAAAGTTTCTCTCACCTTACATGGACATTGAAGTCTCCAGCCAGATTACATTCTGTGCTCTTGCTACCTTCATTGTCATCTCCAAGTGATGTTCAACATGGAGGAGTATTGATTCATCAGCTGAGGGAGGGTGGTACATGGTAATCAGCAGGAGATTTCCTTGCCCATGTTTAACCTGATGCCTCAAGACTTCATAGGGTCTGGAGTCAATGTTGAGGACTCCCAGAACCACTCCCTCCTGACTGTATACCACTGTGCCACCACTTCTGCTGGGTCTGTCTTGCCAGTGGGACAGGACATTTCCAGGGATGGTGACGGAGGTGTCTGAAACATTGGCTGAAAGACATGATTCGGTGACTATGACTATCAGGCTGTTGCTTGACTAATCTGTAGGACAGTTCTCCCAATTTTGACACAAATCCCCAGATGTTAGTGAGGAGGACTTTACAGGGTTAACTGAGCAGGGTCTGTCTTTTCCATATCAGGTGCCTAAGTTGATGCCGAGTGGTCTGTCTGGTTTTATCCTTTCTTGGCTTTTTCATAGCTATTTGATACAACTGAGTGGCTTATTAGGCTATTTCAAAGTTAAAAGTCAACCACGTTGCTGTGGGTCTGGAGTCATGTGTAGGGATGGGACTAGTTAGGGCTGGCAGATTTCTGCACCTAAAGGACGTTAGTGAATCAAATGGATTTTACAACTCTCTGGTAGTTTCATGATCACTGTTACCAAGACTTTTTTTTATTCCAGATTTATTTGATTAACTGAATTTGAATTCCCCAGTTGCAGTGGTGGAATTTGTACTCACATCTCCGAATCATTAGTCCAGCCTCTGATTTACTGGCCCAATAACAGCTATGCTACCACTTCATGACTCCATTTCATATCCCACCATTTGAGATGTATCTTCCTTTCGCACTGCTGTACATGTATCCATATTGAATTGCATCTGCCACTTATTTGCCCATTATTCATCAGTCCTGCACATCCCTGACCATAATTTGCCATCTCTCCTAAAATTTGTCATCATTAAATTTAAATATTGTTCCAATTCCCAGGTTAAAAATAAATAGGAGCAGCTGCACACAGGCTCCTGTGAAACTCCATTCGTCACATCTTTCCATTTCTAGAAACTTGCATTGCCTGTACTTTTGCCTTCGAGTCATCTTTCTATCCCCTTCTCTTGAATTTCATATGCTAGTATTTTTACTTTCTCATTGCCTAACAAGCAACAATTTTTGAAGATCTAGATAAACAATATACGCTGTATTTCCTTTATCCTCTGTATTTTTCAAATAATGCTTTGAATTTGGCCAAGCATAACCTGCCCTTCAGAAATCTGCATGATCGGTCCTGATGAATTTCAATTGTTCAGTAATTTAACCTTATATCACAGACTCTTAACAATTTACCAATAACTGAGGTAAGAATAACTGAGCTGTAATTTCCTGGTTTCTCCTTTCTCCTTTTTTGAAAAAGTTGTCCTGTTTCCCACCCTCAGTTCTCTGGGACAATTTGCAACATTCTGTTTCTACTCAAGCTTCTATCAGCAGGATGTTCAGCTGTATATTGTCCAAATGTTTGGGATTTGTCCACATAATACTATACAAAAATCTCTGCTAACTGTTCTATATTGACCTTTCATGGTTTCACATTCCCATTATACATGACCTCTATCTCTGTTGAGGAAAAGATTTGGTATCTTTACCATTCCCTAAACTTCTGTATCTAAACCTTTCTATACCTGTCCTGGGAATGTTTGGTGGGGACATTGCAGAGGGAGCTTTTCTTTGTATCTAACCCCGTACAGTACCTGTCCTGGGAGTGTTTGATGGGGACAGTGCAGAGGGAGCTTTACTCTGTGTCTAACCAGTGCTATATCTGCCATGAGAGTACTTGACAAGTGTGATTACCTTTGACTTGGAAGCAGTGATATAAGAAAAAATTATAATTTCTTTATAAAGTCTCTAGAATCTGTAATTTTTAAGAATGTTTGAAAAGGACTTTTAAGAGTTTGCATTAATTGCAAAGGGATCAAGTGTAATTTTCTTGGATAATAAGGAATACTGGCCCATTTGATCTGGTGACCCTTGACCTGGAAATAGTGCTAACAGGAAGGAAGGTAAAAAAAAAATGCTGTATGGCTGGCAGACACAAAGGAGAGCTGCAGGCACAAAGGAGGGATACAGGCAGAGGAGCTGGAGGATGAAGGCAATCAGTGCACAGATGCAGATACAAAGAGAAAGTGAACAGAAACAGAAAGAGGAACACAGAAAGGAGAAGGAGCAAATCACTCATGAAGAGATCAGTTTTTCTATATGGCAAAAAATGAGACCGAGTTCTTAGAGGTACCGTGTGAGCTGGCTGAAAAACTGTGTGAATAGCTGGGTGTTTTCCCAGGAGTAGCTAAATCGTGAACTGGATTGTTACTGGTTGGTCTGTTGAAAAGGAACTCTGCAAATTTACATCATCAGGACTGTCATGGCCTGAGGAAGAGAGGGTTCATTAAAATGTGCCTTGCTGATGATAATTGTACCCGTAAAACCTGGGGGGAGAGGGCGAAAGCTGTTGTTGGATAGGTTCCCTGACGTGAATAAAGAGCCATGTAGCTGCTCAGTGCCACACTTGTACAAAGAATGATGTGGATGCTCGTGGTTGTGTAAGATGTATCTTTGTTGTATTGACCGTTTAAAGTGAAATTTACTTTTTTATTTGAAGCATCATTCACCTGTTAATTCAAGTTTAATTTACATTGGTTTTGCTTTGTGTTAAAAATAAAAGTTTACAAAAATGAAATCTTGTTGGTAATTTCTTCTTGGGGGTCATTTGGTTATTTTGGTTTATGGTTCCCCACAGGGATCGTAACAATGGGGACTGTGTAGGGGGGTGTAACTATCTAACCTGTATTGTGCCTGACAGAACAATTGCTGTTCACTTAAGGTGGTTGAAATGGAAATCAGTTTGGCCAGTCCCTGGGACTTACATACCTCACCTTGAAGAATGCAAAAATGCACCTGCAAAGAAACAACTGAACAATTTTTGCTCTGATCTTTGTCTAGCTGGTTGAGAGGGAACCAACCTACCCCTTTCCTGCTAACTGTCTGTTTTGCTAACTGGTGTAATTTTGCACTTTTTGCATGTGGCTTTGTCAGCTTCTAATCCCCATCTTTACTGAGGCCAATTCCTGTTAAAAGATCATCTATTTTTATTGCCAACCTCCACCAATTCATTGCTGAATTTTGAATTTTTCAAACTCCATTTGGCAGAGCTTCTTGTAAATAGGTGTAACTTCCTTGCTGTAAGATACTCCACTGTGTAAAGGATATTAACTGTGATGTGCTGTGGCTCAGTGGTAGCACCCTTGTCTCTGAGTCAATAGATCTTCAATTCTTAGTCCAGAGAACTGAGCACATAATCTAGGTTGACATTCCAGAGCAGTACTGAGGAAGTGCTGCACTGTCTGAGGTGCTGTCTTTTAGATGAGAGGTCAAAACTGAGGATCCGTTTTCCCTCTCAGGTGGATGTAAAATATCCCAGGGCACCGCTTAAGGAGAAAGCCGGGAAGTTCTTCCTCATGTCCCGGCCACCCTCAAACAAACTAATTTACATGGATTGTCTCATTGCAATTTGTGGGATATTGCTGTGCACAAATGAGCTGTCCCTTTTCCCTCCTTAATTAGCTGCAGTGAGCTTTAGGAAGTTCTGTGGTTGTGAAATATTCTATATAAATGCAAATTCTCCCTGTTTTTCTGTTGCAGAATGGAGACCTTCCCATCAGTGGCTGCGAATGTTCTGAAGGAATTCAGAGCACTGCTTCAGCACAGCCCATCCCCTATCGGAAATACCCGCATGCTGCAGCTCATGGCTATAAACATGTTTGCTGTGCACCATTCCCAGCTTAAAGGTGAGTTGTACTTCTGATTTGTAACTTTATTTCTTGAATGACTCGACATTGGTTACAACGCATAAGAGGCAAATGCTACAATGAATGAAATGAAAAAATAATGTTGAACTCCATCATTGCATTTCTTCCTTTGTAGTCTCTCATAGCTTCCAGATACACATCAGTCACAATACCTCAAACTGTCTCCGTTACAATATTGAAGAACTCAATCAAATTTGTCAGGCATGATTTGCCTTTGACAGATTTGTGCTGGCTGTCATCTATCACTGTGTCTTTCCAAGTGACAAGTAATTTCACCCCACACTACTGTATCCATTAACCAACATTAAGCTGACAGATCTATGGTTTCCAGGTTTATCCTTTTCCCCTTTTAAAAGCAGGTGTAACATTTGCAGTCTTCCAGCTCTCTGGCATTACTGCCATATCCAAGGAGGATTGAATGATTGTGGCCAGAGCCTTTGCACTTTCCACCCTCACTTCCCTCAGTAACTTGGATGTGTCCCACATGGACTGGATGACTTTTCTACTTTGAGGACTGCCGATATGTATTTATCTATTGCTCTTTATCCTCTTTATCTATTGCTATACTATGCAATGTCTCTACTACCTCCTGTACTGTGACTTCATCAGCATCCTCTTGTTTTGTGAAGACAAGTGCAAATTACTTATTGAATATCACAGCTATGCCCTCTGCCTCCAGAAGAAGGTCTCCTTTTAGGCCCTTAATCGGCTCCATGCTTTAACCTTTTATGATTTATTTGTGTCAGCCATGACTCATTTGGCCGCACTCTTGTCTTTGACTCACAGGATTCCAGGTTCAGGTCCCAGTCTGTGCTTGGGCACAAAAATCAAGACTGACGCTCTAGTGCAGTACTGTGGGAGTGCTGCACTGTTGGAGGTGCCATCTTTCAGATGAGATGTTAAATTGAGGCTCCACCTGCCTTCTTGGGTGGATGTAAAAGATCCCATGGCTCTATTTCAAGGAAAAGCAAGAGAGTTCTCTCCAGTGTCCTGGCCAATATTTAGCCCTCAAACAACATCACAAAAAAAAAGATTATGTGGGCATTATTATATCTGTGGGAGTTTGCTGTATGCAAACTGGTTGCCATGTTTCCCACAAAACAGTGACGACTTCAAAAAGTACTTCATTGGCTGTAAAGCACTCTGAGAGGTGGTTGTGAAAATTGCAAGTCTTTCTTTTATTTATGTTAATAAATTACTTTATGTCCCTTTTCTGTTAGCCGCTAATCTTTTCTCTTAACTCCCTCAGCCACTCTTGCTTCCTTTTTCTGCTCTCCTCTACACTTGCCATACCTTGCTCGATTCTCTACTGTATAATGTATCTGACATTCTTCATAAGCCACCTTTTTCCATTTCATTTTAATCTCTATCTTTAGGCATCCAGGGAGCTCCAGCTTTGGATACCTTTCCTCTTCCCCCATATGTTGTCTGCACCAGAACTATCTCCACTTTCAAGGCATCCCATTGTAATAAAAATTAGTGACATTGCTCAACAGCTGTACCCAGACCATTAGTCCAACTGTAAAGCTGAAGAGAGTTATACAACTGAACACCCATGGGAGAGAGAGTGTTGGGTGCTAGGAGTATATATAAGAGCATCAATTGCTGTAGTGCTTCTTCACCTGGCTATTTTGAATCCTTTTAAGCACCTAGAGTGGGACATTACTTTATAGTTTGCTAGTTCAGAGTCCTGTTTGACCCTGAGCTGAGTTTCTGGCCCCATATCCTTTAAGTGAGGAAGACTGCTTACTTCTACCTCTGTAACATTGTCTGCTTTACTCTTACTTCAGCCGAACCTGCTGCTGAAATATTGCTCCATGTTTTTATCACCTCTGGACTTGCTGCAACATACTCCTGGCCAGCCTCCTATCCTACACAAACTCCAGCTTATCAAAACTCTGCAGCCTGTACCTTGTCCTGCATGAAGCCTTGCTCATCCACCACTTCTATTTTTGCTAATCTGCATTGGCTCCCGGTTCCCCAACATCTCAAATTAAAATTCTCATCCTCACTTTTAAATTCCCCCATGGTCTTGCCCCATTCTATCTCTGTAATTTTCTCCAGACCTGAAACCTGCCCCCGAATACTCCATTCCTGATTCTTGCGTCTTTTGCCCCACCTTTTTAGCTGCCTAACTCTCACTCTGGAATTTCTTCCCATATCTCCTTGCCTCTCCAGCAACCTTTTCTCCTTAAGAATCTCCTTAAAACCTAACCCTTTAGCCAATCTTTTGGCTGTGTCATCTAATATCTCCCCTTTTTCCTTGATGTCTGTTCGCCTCACCCCTTTAAAGCAAATTGAGATACTTTTCTACGTCAAAGGGGCTATGTAAATGCGAGCTCCTCTTGTTATACTAGCAGCCAATGGTTCAGTAGTGAAGAAAGATAATAAAGGTAATAGAGGGCAGCCCTTCCATGTGCCTGGATTGCATTTCTACTCACCAAACACCTTGCTGACTGAGCAAGTCATCCTAAAGTCAGAAGCTAAAGCTGGGTTTCCATTTTGGCTAATTTGTTATATTCCCATTTTCCTGCTTAATAATTATTCCAGCACAAAATCTAGTGTGAGTGAAACACTTTAGGGTGTTTGACAGATGTGACTAGGTGCTGTGTAAAATTAGGTATTATATTGTTCCTCAGTTCTGTCCAGTTTTTTCACCTGTTAAGTGCCATATTAAGTTAGAACTGTTGTAAAAATAGTTCACTCACTGATATCTGTCAGTGATTTTGGCAGTCAGAATGTGGTGTGTGAACTGAAATTCTAGTCAGCAACTAGAGTCTCCTTGGTGTTGAGATGGGGAGGAGGAACACTGCGTATTGTTGCCACTTATACCTGGGGTGAGGGAGAGGGATATGAAGAGGAGGAAGGGCGAATGACTGCTTCTGGCCACTAGTCTGTGCATTGTGGAATGGAAGATGTTTTCCTGCAACAGCTGGCAAATTTGTCCGTTGTCCTCATTTGTTTTGTGTGTCTTTTGAGGAGCCAACTATTTATGAGGGCTCCACAGTGATTTCACACAAGGTACTTGAGCAGGTCTCTTCATTCAGCACTCTAAATCTGCAGAGGGAATTTTTCCAAATGGTACACTGTCATGTCTGGGGAAGGCCAGCCCTGAAATGACCCAGACACGTGTAAGAGACACATTAAAATGCAATTTTAAAAAAATGATGGATTAAAACAAATTTATCTCCACACCTGCCACATGAACTGGAAACTCATGAGTGAGTGAATGTAACCAGCTTAGTTCTGACACAATAACAGGGCATTCCGCTTTTCCCCATTGCCTATCCTCAATTTCTTTTTTCACATCTGGGAATGATAAAGACTACAAATCCCAGATCGGAATCATTTTCAATACAATAACACAGATTCTTTTATTGCAGTGTAGGAAGATTTCTAAAAAAAAATGCTTTTCTTTTTGCATGTGTGCCTCTACTCCAGAATACATCGTAAATTGTATGTCCTCAGAATCTTGCATTTTGAGATTATATTGTAGCCTGCATCAACTGCTTGAACATGGCTATCTTTCTAAGGACAAATACAGGATGAATGCAGATGAAGCAGTGGTTTGTATTTTGTTTAATGGACCAGTTTTTTAAAATAGTTTTCTCTCTTTCATCCTTATTGACTTCTGTCACCAGTGGCTTGGAGTGTGCTTAGGAAATCTGTTTCCAGGCCTTGGCCAGCACTGTTCTACAAGTGGACACTAGATGGTGTGTGAGTGGCTTTGTTTCCTATTCCCTTCCTCTGGGAGCAGTTACTAGCTCCACAGTACCAGTCTGAGAACAGAGGCTAAGTGTGTGGTGAGATACAAACTGGTATCCTCAACTCCAGTGGAGACTTTTTGTGATTTGGCTCAGTATATCCTTGAATGCAAATCATAGAGCCAAAGAGTCATAGAGTTTTACAGCACAGAAAGAGGCCCTTCGACCCATCGTGTCTGTGCCGTTCACCAAGCCCCTATCTAGTCTAATCCCATTTTACAGCACTTGGCCCGTTGCCTTGTATGCAATGGTGTTTCAAGCGTTCATCTAAATACTACTTAAATGTTGTGAGAGTTCCCACCTCTACCACCCTTTCAGGCAGTGAGTTCCAGATACCCCGAGTCTTTGGGTGGAAAATTTTTCTGCAAATCCCTTCTAACCCTCTTGCCCCTTACCTTAAATCTATGCCTCCTGGTTATTCAGCCCTCTACTAGGGGGAAACGTTTCTTCCTACCTACCCTATCTATGCCCCTTATAATTTTGTACACCTCAATCAGGTCCCCTCAGCCTTCTCTGCTCTAAGGAAAACAACCCCAGCCTATTTAGTCTTTCTTCATAGCTGAAATGCTCCAGCCCTGGCAACATCCTGGTGAATCTGCTCTGCACCGTCTCCAGTGCAATCATGTCCTTTCTATAGTGTGGCAACAAGAACTGCCCACAGTACTCCAGATGTGGCTGAACTAATGCTTTATACAGCTCCACTGTAACCTCCCTGCTCTTGTATTCAGTGCCTCAACTAATAAAGGCAAGTACCCCATATGCCTTCTTACCCACCTTATCTACCTGCCCTGCTGCCTTCAAGGATCTATGGACATGCACACCAAGATCCCTCTGATCCCCTGTATTTCCTAGGGTCCTACTATTCATCGTGTATTCCCTTGCCTTGTTAGTCCCCCAAAGTGCATCACCTTACACTTTTCAGGATTAAATTCTATTTGCCACTGTTCTGCCCATCTGACCAGCCTGTGTATATCATTCTGTAGTCTAAGGCTTTCCTCCTTGCTATTTACCACACCACCAATTTTTGTGTCATCTGCACGCTTATTAGTCGTACCTTCTACATTCATGTCTAGGTCATTAATGTACACTACAAACAGCAAGGGACCCAGCACCGAACCCTGCGGTACGCCACTGGACACAGGCTTCCAGTCACAAAAACAACCTTCAACCATCACCCTCTGCCTCCTGCTACTAAGCCAATTTTGGATCCAATTTGCCAAATTGCCTTGGATCCCATGGGCTCTTACCTTCTTGACCGTTCTCCCATGCAAGATCTTGTCAAAAACCTTACTGAAGTCCATGTAGACTACATCAACTGCACTACCCTCATCCATACACCTAGTCACTTTCTTGAAAAATTCCATCAAATTTGTTAGACATGATCTCCCCCTGATAAAGCCTTGCTGACTATCCTTGATTAATCTTTGCCTCTCCAAATGGAGATTAATTCTGTCCCTCAGAATATTTTCCAAAAGTTTCCCTACTACTGATGTTAGACTCACTGGCCTATAGTTCCCTGGTTTATCCCTACCACCCTTCTTGAATAATTGTACCACATTAGCTGTCCTCCAGACCTCTGGCACCTCTCCTATGGCCAGAGAGGATTTGAAAGTCAATGTCAGGGCCTCTGCAATCACCTCCCTTGTCTCACACAGCAGCCTGGGATAAATCTTATTTAAAACATCACCTATGTCTTCTGGCTTCTCTCACAGATTGCTTTGATCCTTAATGGGACCCACTCTTTCTCCGGTTATCCTGTTGCCTCTAATATACGTGTAAAATGCCTTTGGATTTTCCTTTATTTTACTCGCCAGTGTTTTTTCATGCCCCCTCTTCACTCTCCTGATTTTTTTTAAGTTAGCCCCTGCACTTCCTATACTCCTCTAGGGCTTCCGCTCTTTTGAGCACTCAGTATCTACCATAAGCTTCCCTTTTCTTCCTTACCCAGTCCTGTACGTTCCTCAACATCCAGGGTTCTCTGACTTCTTGGTCCCGCCCTTCACCTTTACGGGAACATGTTGGCACTCTCACTATTTCCTTGTGCTGTAATCCAGGGTCTCCAGTCACACTGTGTATTTAGCTGATTGATCACAAAGAGAGGCCCTAAATTTGGAGCAGAGTGAGTGGAGACCCTGGGATTGGGAGCAGGGTGAGTACAGAGACCCCGGGATTGGGAGCAGAGTGAGTGGAGAAACCCTGGGATTGGGAACAGGGTAAACATAAGAACATAAGAAATAGGAGCAGGAGTAGGCTATTTGGCCCCTCAAGCCTGCCCTGCCATTCAATAAGATCACGGCTGATCTGCCCCAGGCCTCAACTCTACTTTTGTGCCAGCTCCTCATAGCCCTCAACCCCCTGATATTTCAAAAATCTATCTACCTCCTCTTTAAATGCTTTCAATGACCTAGCCTCACAACTCTCTGGGGTAGAGAATTCCAGACACTCTCTACCCTCATGGAGAAGAAATTCCTTCGCATCTCAATTTTAAATGAGTGCCCCTTATTCTGTAACTATGTCTCCTAGTTCCAGATTCCCCCACCAGTGGAAACATCTTTTCAATATCTACCCTTTCAAGCCTCTCAGAATCCTGTACATTTCAATAAGATCACCCCTCATTCTTCTAAACTCTAGTGAATAAAGACCTGTTTAGCCATTATTGATAATTCAATTCTTACATCTCAAGAATCAGCCTAGTGAATCTCTTTTGAACTGCCTCCAGTATATCCTTTCTTAAATATAGGGACCAAAACTGTACACAGTACTCCAGGTGCGGCCTTACCAAAGCCCTGTATAGTTGTAACAAGACTTCACTATTTTTAAACTCGAATCTCCTAGCAGTGTAGGCCAAAATTCCATTTGCCTTCTTAATTATTTGCTGCACCCGCATGCTAACTTTTTCTGTTTCATGCACAAGCACACCCAGATCCCTCTCTGCAGCACTTTTTTGGAGTGTGTCTCCATTTAAATAATAGTCTGCCTTTTGATTCTTCCTACCAAAGTGCATGACATCACACTTTCCTACATTAAATTCCATCTGCCAAGTTTTTTCTCACTCACTCAACCTGTCTATATCCCCTTGCAGATTCCTTATGTCCACATCACCACATGCCCTCCCACCTATTTTTGTATCATCAGCAAATGTGGGTGATTGGAGAAACTCTCGGATTGGGAGCAGGGTGAGCGAGGAGACCCTTGGATTGGGAGCAGGGTGAGTGGAGAGACCCTGAGATTGGGAGCAGGGTGAGTGGAGAGACCCCGGGATTGGGAGCAGGGTGAGTGGAGAGACCCCGGGATTGGGAGCAGGGTGAGTGGAGAGACCCCGAGTTTGGGAGCAGGGTGAGTGGAGAGACCCCGGGATTGGGAGCAGGGTGAGTGGAGAGACCCAGGGATTGGGAGCAGGGTGAGTGGAGAGACCCCGGGATTGGGAGCAGGGTGAGTGGAGAGACCCCGGGATTGGGAGCAGGGTGAGTGGAGAGACCCCGGGATTGGGAGCAGGGTGAGGGGAGAGACTCCGGGATTGGGAGCAGGGTGATGGAGAGGCCCCGGGATTGGGAGCAGGGTGAGGGGAGAGACCCCGGGATTGGGAGCAGGGTGAGTGGAGAGACCCCGGGATTGGGAGCAGGGTGAGTGGCAGGACCCCGGGATTGGGAGCAGGGTGAGTGGCAGGACCCCGGGATTGGGAGCAGGGTGAGTGGAGAGGCCCCGGGATTGGGAGCAGGGTGAGTGGAGAGACCCCGGGATTGGGAGCAGGGTGAGTGGAGAGACCCCGGGATTGGGAGCAGGGTGAGTGGAGAGACCCCGGGATTGGGAGCACATATAGTGATCACAACTTTGCTTTCTTTTTGTTGAAAAAAGTCCTGTATTAAGTTTTACTGAATAGTACAATGGCAATAAACCCAGAAATCCCAGAGTGTACTCGGCAAAAATGGCTCCTGCACACCAATAAACAGCTTGGAAGTAGGCCAGGGTGTTTATTCAGTGTGCGGCAGCCGTTTATTGCTTAGTACACTCTGGGATTCTTGCATTTATCACTTAATTTTCACTGCCTCTTTCAGCTTACCACCACCACTACGCTTCAGCAGTTTCACTAACTGCTTCTGCCTTGATCCAGTGCAGTTTGGGGATTAGAGAGTCCTACTTCAACCCTATCAGACCTCAGTGTTCATTTGCCTTCACACTGCTGCTCTCAACCCATTGTAGCTGAGCACACCACACTGAATTCCCCTTACACCTTGTTGCTGATTAAAATCAGACTACACCTTACACCTAGCACTTCAATTAATAGCAGTGTCTATGCTTAAAACTCACCTTGTGCAGATTTGTAAGAAGATGTTGCACCTTTTTACAGTTGGTCTCTCGTTTTTATGAAACTCTGGTGAAGATATCTTATGGTCTTTTTACAGCAAGCCATTTTGATGTAAAAATGAATTCAATTTGTACCCAGCTGTGCTCAATTTATTAAATGGGGGTTCCTGTTTTTTCTCCCTAATGTTTCAAGTTCCTGGAATTAAAACCATATCTTGTGCACAAATTTTTATGTTATTATTGTATGAAATTCGCCATCAATCATTGGTCATTAATCACTCGAGGTGCACACAGCACCCTGCACAAACGCTCACCATATGCTGAGGAAACACACAGCAAAAGAGGGCACCCAAGAGAGTGAGAGCCAAAAGATGAAACTTCCCCCTCTGCCCCTTTGTTTTTAACTCTCCTCCACCTGCCACCTCCATCCCATTTCTCCCCTATAACCTTGACTGTTGAGCCTGGCTATCTTTATCATTCTGTTTCTCCTTCAAAGAGCCTGGCACATACAGTGTTAAAAATCTGTAGTAAATCTCCACACTGTGGGCTGATAGAGCAGACATGGTGCAGCTGGTATAAGACACTGGTGGTTTCAAGAACTGCTGTCTGTTGGGATTTGGTGTCTGCAGAGAGAGAGCGAGAAAGGCTGAGGTGGCAGGCTGCCAGCCCTGGTTAGCTTGCCCCCACTTTAGTCATTTCTGGCCAGACATGGATTAGTCTAGTATAAGACCCTGGGCACTTCACTTGCTGGCACTGATCGGCAGGATGTGGGATTTTTTTTTGTGTTGGCTGACTTTTTTACCTCTCTGAGAATTTGGAGAGCTATGAGATTCACTTTCTTAATGTACAGTTTTCCTCGAACAGCCCTTTCTGCTGCGGCTGCTTATTAATAGATTACATATGTGGTCCTAGTTTACATCAGTATTGAAATATTTTACGTGGGACCGAGTATATTTCCTGAGGAAATTTTAAAAGGATATTTATTGGAGGTACAAAAAAGACACTAATTTATATTCCTTTTGATTTCTAACACATGAATTTAGTTAATAAATTAAAATGTTATCAACACAATAAGATTTGAAGCAGGGAGGTTTGATTTGGTATGCGTGTTTGTGGACCATTGCCGGAGTCTGACATTTTGGAATGCTTGCTTGTGAACCTTGTCCAGAGGCATAAACTCTGGGCTAATTGTTGTCTCTCCTGATCCCACATTTTGTACAAGAGTTTCTTTCTTTTCCTAACCCCTGTGGGCCCCTGGATTCATCGGCCTGTGCCATTTCTGGCAGGTTGGTGAATTGGCATCCTGCTGCGAGGCTCTTGCTGCTCTCTCAACAACCATGCTTGGTGGCATCCACCCTTTATTATTTGAAAGAAGTTGATTGGAAGCTAAAGGTTGGATTATTTTATACTTGGGTGACTGTTACAGTATCAGCCTGGTATCAGCATTCTTCTGGAATATGGAATTATTCAAATTAACAGTGCACCAGGAGGCTGTTCAGGCCAGTGCACTCATGTTAGGATTTTGAAAGAGTTATACTTTTATCATAGAATCAGTCAGCACTTCGGAGGCAATTCGGTCAGTTGTATCTGTGCTGCTCTTTTAAAGAACTACTCAATTAGTCCCACTCCCCTGCTCTTTCCTCATAGATCTACAAGTATAGGTCCATATCCTTCAATTTTCACCTCAAATATTTATTTGCTCCCTTTTTACAAGCTTATGATTCATTCTTCTTCAAATGGAGCATTCCATGTCTTTGAACTTTTGCTCTTTTTTGATAATAAATTAGTAGCCTCTAGTTACCGAATAACTGTTAGTGGAAATAACTTTTATCTTGCTACCTTCTTCATTTTAGAATGTTGAGTAGGATTCATAGATAAAAGGAATTTTAAAAAAATTGAGGGCAGTTTTTTTTTCTGGATATTGGTTGAATGCCAGAATTGGAGGGCAGGATCTTATATTGATGGTCCAGGCAGAGGCCTTCTTTGATGGTTTCCATCTCTCCAACAGGACTGGCATTGGTTGAGGGTAAGCTGCACTCTCCCTATCATAGCTATACAATGGGCACAAATTAACATTTATCTGGACCAATACCAATCAAGAAGGATTAATACAAAAATAAAATATTGTAGATGCTGGAAATCTGAAATAAATGTAGAAAATGCAGAAAATATTCAGCAGATCAGCAACATTTGTGTAGAGAGAAACAGAGTAGATGTTTCAAGTCAGTGACTTTTCATCAGAATTCTGAGTTCTGTTTCCCTCTCCACAGATGCTGCCAGACCTGCTGACCATTTCCAGCATTTTGTTTTTCATACCGGACTAGAGGGTTCAGGAGTGTGGTGCTTTGTGGGTGCTTGTTGCTCTGTGCTGAGGCTCAGTTAGATAGGTTCTTGACTGACAAGGGAGTCAAGGGTATAGGACTAGGTGGGAAAGTAGAGGCACAATCAGATCAGCCATGATCTTATCAAATGGCAGAGCAGGCCTGAGGGGCCAAATGGCCTACTCCTCCTAATTTGTACGTTAGCATGTATGTTCACACTCCCACAATACATGGAGTTTGCTGTGCAAATTTCTTATAAGCTACCTTTGGTGCATGGCTTTACTGTCTTATGTACTGTAAGTATATTAATATATACACCTGGTGCTCCACTGTCCGGTAGTTTCCACTTTCTTTATTTTAAATCCTTTAAGTGCTGAAGCATGATGCCAGCCAACACTGGAGAGTTGAGTTAGTTTTTTGGATTTGTAATTTGAATGACATGATATATATCGAGATTCAGTTTTTGGGGAGTGGTGTTCAGATGATGACTGGTGACCTGTGCATGTGCAGCCTCCCTGTTTTCCCTGCTGTGTGACACTGTTCTTGATGTAGCAATAGAAACTCATCAAGAAATGCAAACTTTTCCTGGTTCACACTGTAATATGTCATCAGTTCCAGAGTGTAGCCAGTTTGACATATTTAGTGGCCAGCTGCACATTGTAAAAATCACAGCACAAAGAGAGGACATTTAGTCTACCATTCTTTTGTTGGTACTAACTCCAGCCAGAGCTAATTGATCTAATCTCATTTTACTGTCCTTTACCCTTATCCTTTTATATTCTTTAATTTCAAATATTTAGCCAGTTCCCTTTTAAATCATATATTCTCTGCCTCGTGGTAAAGCAACCCATGTTCTAAGAACCCTCTGTGGAAAACATTTCGTCCAATTCCGGCCCACCCCCCACCCTTTTTTTGAACCTCACTTTTGCTCTTGCCTCTATTTATTCCTGGAACCTTGGCATGCCTTTTACTCCTACTTGGAATATATTTAACCTGCACCTTATCCGTCTCCTATTTAACTGTCTCCCATTTTCTGATTTGGCATTTTTCCCAGACCAATAATCTGGCTGAGGTCTCCTTTCATCCCACTGAAGTTAGAGAATTTCCAATCCAAGATCTTTATCCTGGATTCCTCTATTTTTGTTATCTATTTTCAATGTGACTCTAATCAGGTTATATCCCAGTGTTCACCCTTCAGAATACTTGCTCATTCTGCTTCATCATCCAGAACCAGATCCAGGCTTACATCCTATCTTGTTGGACATGTAATGTACTGATTCAGAAACCGTCTCAGACATGTTTGGAGATCTCCTCTCCATTTTGACCGCAAACATTTGTCTTGTCCTAGTGACTGTAGGCCAATTCACACACCTGCAACTGACACTATTGCAAACATTGTTCAATATCTCAAAATCGTATTGGGTTTGTGTTACGTTAAGTGAGCCTTGAGGTCAGCTTTAAAACCCATGTCCTTTTGTACGGCAGAATCATTGAACACATTTTAAAGCTTATTGCTGCCCTTTCACAATAAAAACTTCAAGTTTTTGTTAAGTTTCACTATGGGGTCATTGGCCTTGATCTTAGTTCATTCATTGCTTATTCTACTTTTATTGTTGCCTGGACCAATCTGTAGAAACATGTTGCTGTGTTGGTGAGCACAATGTAGCTGAATATAACATGTAATAACCCACCAGTATCGGTCTGATTCTCTGCCATGCTGCAACCAACCCGTCAGGTATATTTTGTTTCGAAAGATGCACTTGATTACTAAGATGAGCTGGAGTACCGGAAGTAGCTGCAGCTGGTTCAACACTAATCCAGTATTCAACTTTAAGGGTCTATGTTAAGCATTGCCTTGAAGAATAAATCATGTGGCTACCAGTGAGAAAAAGTGGCTTGTACAGAGCCTGTTTTAAACAGGTTGTCCAAATTGCTTATGTTTAAATGGTAATGTACCCAAATAAAATCCATTGTGTAAATGAGGTGTTAATAAAAACAGAAGATGCCAGGTGCTGAAAAGGAAGAGGTTAAAGCTTTGGGTCTAGACAGGGTTGCAAAACTGGAAAGATAAAAGATCCTTTATGGGACTGAATGAAACAAAGGTAGGGGCAGAAGAACAGCTATAAGGCAAGAGTCCAGACTGTTGTTTGTGTCACAGTGTTACTGGATTCAAAGATAAAGCTAGAAAGAGATGACAATTGTTGGGTGATTTACAGACATCCATCAGGCAAAGAGGTTTAACACAACGAAAAGAGTAAGAACCAATGAGAAAAATGCACGCAAAAAAACATCCCTCCAAGATGTCACATTAAAGCAGAGAGAGGCAGGAGCAACGAGCTGAAAATGGGTGAAGCAAAAAGAAAGGTCCTTAACAAATGCAGGAAATCTGAAATAAAAATATAAAATATATCAAATGCGCTGCAGATTTATTGCACTCTGAAAACGTTGACCCAACATCTTAGGTGCAGAAACTGCCTGTCAGAACCATGTTCTATATCCAGACCACCAAACAAACCATTTGCCCCCAAAGCAGGTGGACCTTCCTCCCCTTGAGAGGGAGAGAGAGAGAGAGAGATGCATTCACTTAGTTTTCTAACAACTTTACAGTCAGAATCTTTAACACTGCTGTAAGTCAAAGCACCAACTATTCTTGCTTCATTCCTACATTTGTTGGTGATAGAGTACCTATTAACCTTTGTCCTGTACATGGTCAGGATGGCTCACCAGACACTATTAAGATGGAACTAGTTGCATGCACGAGGTTTCCTGTTTAACTGTGCTCAGTTTCAGTCTATTCAGACTGTCCATTTAACATGGTGCAATCAGTTTAACTATTACAATACTTTGCTTTAGGTTAAATCTCTTTAGTTAGTGTCTATTAACCTGACTCTGACCTGCAAATACACACAAACAATTCACACTAAGCCCTGGTGTTGATTCTACTATCTTCAATTCTATAAATGCAGTAGTCTGTTACTAGCTTGAACCTTGAGTTGATCCTTTAATTATATTACATTAATTTTGTAGCATCAGTTCAAGTCCCTTATTTAATTCAGCCTCCTTGCTTCTACAACTGTCTCCCCTCATTTTCTTTTACTTTTTTATAATTAATTTTGTGTTTAGTTTCCATTTTTTCCCAATTATATTATTTTTATAAGCATGCTTAACTTTTTCCTTCTGAATCCCAGTGGAATGTCTGTCTTCGTCCTGCCTCCCCTCAATCCACTAGGTACTGGACATTTTCTCTGCTCTTTCTCTTCAACAATACACTTTGAATAAAGGCAGAGCAACTTCCTTGGCTAGGATGGGACAAGGAAAGGTAGATTTGGTTAGACTGATTACAAAGGAATATGACCGAAGTGGCCTTTTTTAGGGCCTGAGCTTATTTTTTCTTGCTAGTTTTTCTCTCTGTCCCTGGCTCTTTGTTGGGCCATGGTTTTACTGGTGCCAGTTGATCTCTAGGATATCAATCACCCTTCTTGTGACCCAGGTAGCAAGTGTTGGCATCACTGCCTATAAATGAATATAATGTGTGCATGTATAAGTATACATGTTTGTGTGTGTTATGTCGATATTTTTTTTCTTTAGAAGGTGGGTGACTGGACAGTCATTAACAAGAGGAGATCTGGCTCACGTCCCCTCTTTAACCCAGTGGTACTGAGGCCATAAGGCTCAAGTCCCACCTTGACTGAGATTGTTTAACATAGTGCAGACCAAGACTGAAATTTGTGACTTTCCAGGATAACCTTGTTGAACCACAGTCAAGCTGCCAGAGCATATTAACTATTAGACTTTTGCAATGCCCTGAAGCAGAAATTGAAAGCGAGGTTATTTTATCTTTTTTTTTGAAGGATCATGGTCGGAACTCTTTAGGTTCCTCTGATTCATGTCACATATGTATGTATACTGGGCGAACACCAGGAGGACAACATTTGCTGTTGTGTCCTTGCACATTGCTAGCCCAAGTCTGTGTACACATTTTATAAGTATGTTGCCAGCCTGCATGTTTCACATGCTTAACTTCCATTCATGATGCTGGCAGTCCAATCACATTCATTCACACAGTTTTGCTTTCAAAGTTGCTGACATCTGAGGTGGTGTTGAATTTAATACTGAGTGTTTGTGATGGTCTGGTGCACTGCACCATATTTCATCAACGTGTAGAGAAATTTGAGCTGATCCCCACGTTGGAACCGTGGTGTTGCCGTGAGATTGCAGAACTGTTCCAGGTCTCACTCAGTGGGGACGAGCTCACTGTGGTGTTTGGTTCTCTGCTGATTTAATGTTCACTTGGCCCAGTGTGAACATTCTTGTCTAACCCAGAAGGTTGGGGATTCAAGCCTGAGTTCAGTTGAGCGGATAATGCAGGCTGATGTTTCAGTGCTGTACAGAGGAAGGGCTGTCCTTTTGGATGTGACATTCAACCAAGGTCTTGCCTGCTTATTCAGGACAGGTGGTGGGGTAGGTTGTAGGGGCAGATGTTAAAAGATCCCATGGCACTATTGAAAGAAGAGCAAGGAGTTTGCTTTTAGTGTCCCAGCCAAACTTAATTTTTTTTTGTCATTCATGAGTTGTGGGTGTCGCTGGCTGGGCCAGCACTTATTGCCCATCCCTAATTGTCTTTGAGAAGGTGGTGTTGAGCCGCTGCAGTCCATATGGTGTAGGTACACCCACAGTGCTGTTAGGGAGGGAGCTCAAGGATTTTGACCCAGCGACAGCGAAGGAACGGTGACATATTTCCAAGTCAGGATGGTGAATGGCTTGGAGGGGAACTTCCAGTGGTGGTGTACCCATTAACACCCAATGCAGATCAACTGGTCATTCCTCTCTTGCTGATTTTGGGACCTTGCTGCTACCTCAATCTGTTAAGTCACAGCATGTTGAAAATGTAACTTGGTGGCTGTTTAAAGCCTTTGAGAAATGGTGGATCAATGTACATTGCCTAGTGAGCATGCGGTCTACTGCTAAATGCTTTTTCAACACTACTTTCACTGTGGGGACAGCCCTAAGAACTCTAACAATCTAATTAACATCAGTGACTTATTTCTTGTAAATGCTTCTTGCTAACTTTCTAACTCCACAAGTGCAAAATTTACCAGTAAAGTAAACTGCATAAATGTGCAAAGCCCCCTTTTAATGCTCTGATCTGTTGCTTCATTTAGGAAAAAAGCTTGTGGCACCAGGCCAGCTTGTGTCCTGCTCTACTGCAGTGTGTTTAAGTGGAGACTGTATTAAAACAATTTACTGAAATTAGCTATTGCATTGTTCCTGATTTACCCCAATCTGCTGGTAATTATTTATCTTGGCCATTAAATGCTGGAATTGTAATAAAAAAAAAATCCAGACTTTCTGTAGGTTGGAGTATATTTGTGCACGGATTATATACGAGTTTGTTTTTAAATGTACCTTTACTCACTTATGGAGATTGATGGATTTATTAATTTAGCTCTCAGCAAAGAAACTGACATGGGATTATGGGTAATTAAAGGGATAGAGATGGAGTATTTATGGAGATAGCAGAGACTTGTGGCTTACTAGGAACATAAGAACAATTAGGAGGCCATTCAGCCCCTCATTTCTACTCCACGGTTCAATTCGATCATGGTTGACTTGTACCTCAACTCCATTTAACTGCCTTAACTTCATATCCCTTGATACTCATACTCAACAAAAAGCTATTGATCTTATTCTTGCCAAGTGGTCCTACAAGAGCAGATCACATCAAAACTCTGCATGTCTATTGTGAATGGTAGTGAACAATTAGACAACTAACAGGAGGAGAAGGCTCCAAAAGCATTCCTGTCCTCTGTTATGGGGGAGCCCAGCATATTAGTGCAAAAGACCAGGCTGAAACATCTGCAACCATCTTCAGCCAGAAGTGCCGAAAGAATGATCTCGGCCTCTTCCTGAGGTTGCCACCTTCACAGATGCCAGTCTTCAACCAATTTGATTCATTCTTCATGTTATAAAGAAATGGCTGAAGACACTGGGCCTACAAAAGCTTGTAGTTCCTAACAACATCCTGGCTGTAGTGCTGAAGACTTGTGTGCCAGAACTAGCCATACCCCTAGCCAAGAGTGACTGTCCTTGATATCAAGGCAACATTCGAATGAGTGTGGCATCAAGGAGCACTAGCAAAATCGAAGTCAGTCTAAATTGGGGTGGGTGGGGGAGAAACTCTTCACTGGTTAGGGTCATTCCTAGTACAAAGAAAATTGGCTGTGGCGGTTACCATTGGGCAGAAATTCAACTGGTCCCATCATATTAATACTGTGTCTACAAGAACAGGTCAGAGGCTGGGCATACTGAGGCAAGTGACTCACTTCCTTGCTCCCCAAAGTCTTTCCACCATCCACAAGGCACAAGTCAGGAGTGTAATGGAATACAATCCACTAGCCTGGATGGGTGCAGCTCCAACAGTATTCAAGAAGCAGAACACCATCCAGGACAAAGCAGCTCACTTGACTGACACCCATCCACCACCTTAAACATTCATTGCCTCCAGCACCAGCACACTGTGGCAATAATGCGTACCTGTAAAGATCTACTACAGCAATTCACCAAGACTCCTTCAACAGCACCTTCCAAACCTGCAACCTCTATCACCTCGAAGAACAAGAGCAGCAGATACATAGAAGCACCTTCAGGTTGAAGTTCTCCTCCAAGCCACTCACCATCCTGACTTGGAAATATATCGTTCCTTCACTGTTGTTGGGTCAAAATCCTAGAACTCCCTCCCTATCAGCACTGTGGATGTACCTACACCACATGGACTGCAGCGGTTCAAGAGAGCAACTCAATACCACCTTCTCGAGGGCAATTAGGGATGGACAATAAATGCTGGCCTAACCAGTGATGCCCACATTCCACGAATGAATTCAAAAAAGCTTCAATTGACCCCCAACATCCATAGTTTTTCAGGGGAGCATTTCAGATTTCCACTACCCTTTGTGTAAAGAAGTATTTCTTGATTTCACTCCTGAACGGCATAGCACTAATTTTAAGGTCCTGAAAAGTTAACCCTGTTTCTGTCTCCACAGATGATGCCTGACCTCCCCTGTATTTCTAGTATTTTCTGTTTTTATTTCAGATTCCAGCACCTACAGTAATTTGCTTTTGTATTGGTATTGAAGATTATGCCATCTTTTTCTTAGTTTTCCACCAGAGGAAATAATTTTTCTCTGTAACGTCTAGTGACTCCTTTTAACATTTTAAACACCTCGATTAGGTCTGCCCTTGATCTCCTGTTCTCAAAGAAATATTGGCCAAGTTTCTGTTACCGGTCCTGCTAATTTAACCCTCTAAGCCCCAATATTATTCTGACTGTTTAGGGTAGTTCAGAGGTGAGGGCACAGGTAATCAAAGACATTTTGGTGAGTTTCTGATCAGCCTCATTCCCTGTTCCATCAACCCAGAGATCTTGTGTAATACAGAAAGTCCTCTCTGCTTATTTCTCCAACCTTTATTCTTTTCGTCTACTAGTGACAGAGGCATGCAGGAGATAATAGCGAAGCCACTGAGAATGGCACAATTGAAGAATTTGGATGACAGTCCAAAGATAGGGGAAAATGACCTAAATATTGTGGATGCTCGAAAGCTGGAATAAGAACAAAAATGCTAGAAACATAAGAGCCAGAGAAGGCCATACAACCCTTTGAGTCTGCTCTGCCAGTCAATAAGACCATGGCTGATCTTCTACCTCAACCCCACTTTCCACCTGATCCCCATGTCCCTTGATTCCCTTAGAGTCCAAAATATTATCGATTTCTGTCTTAAATAAATCCATTGACTTGAGCATCTACAGCTCTTTGTGGTAGAGAATTCCAAAGGTTCCCAACCCTCTGTGAAAAAATTTCTTCTCACCTCAGTGCTAAATGAGCAAACTCCTAGGTTAGTTCTAGACTCTTCAGCCAGGGAAGCAACCTCTCAGCATCTTCCCTGTTACGCTGTCCCAGAATTTTATATATTTCAATGAAATATTCAGGAAGTCTGGCAGCATCTGGGAAGAGAGAAACAGAGTTAACGTTTCAGGTCAATGGTGTTCATCAGAACCAAACTGATGATGTCTGACCTGCTGAGTGTTTCCAGCATTTTCTTTTTTTATATATCAAAGATTAAAATGCTCTTATATTTAAAAGGACAGTTGACTACAAAGTGTGCAATATTCTTCCCATTTGCTGCTGTTGGAAATGGAAAATTTCTGATTTTCCAGGGGAAATGTAGACACACTCTCTCATGGTGACCCATCGCCAACTCAACTTCACCCCTATTCCTGATGCAGATACAGTGCCGGCTAAAAATGTAATTCGGAGAAAGTGGCATCAGGAGACTCTTTTGGCAAAGGTCTTTCAAAACTGGTGCTGGAAAGTAAAAACACCCTAAGAGTTGAGGCCACAGTTTGGCTTTTGCTTACATTCTCCCAGATTTCGAACTCTTGCTGCTTTCCATTTCTCCCTCATTTGATCTTTATGCCATCTACATTGACCCTGACCCACCCTGTAAGGGGATACAGGTAAGTGAATGAGCTGATGACTTCATGAGTAATGTAGCTGCACTAGAAAGCAATGTTGTGTTTCATATTGATTTTTCTCTCTCTCTTTCTCTGTTTCTCACATGTTCTTTGTTGTCTGACTGCCTTTTTTGTTTTAAATATTGTAGTCTGGAGTTTAAGCACAGAGTGGGAAAATGTAAGCATTTTTCAGTTGTGGGGAATCCATGGTATAGTCATTCCATACTTCCTGTACATTAAGCTCAGGCATGCACACTGGGTTTTGCAGACTGACTCATCAGACAGTTCAATGTGTAATGCTTCCAATAGTATCGGGATCATGAGAGAATGCAATCATTTTTAAAATGTTCTCAGTTTGTATTCCTTCTCTGACTTGCTGACCTGGGTCCATACTTGAAGCAAAGACAGTCTCAATCTGTAGTGTCTACGTTTCCATTCCAGTACAGATGTATTGCTGTTGAACTTTGAAAACAGTCATTTTGATAGGTCAGTGACTCACCTGACATGATTTAATCCTGCAGTGTGTGCACTGTCACGTGGAGGGGGCCACTGTGACACACCTCTTACTTCTGATAATCCATTCAACTGCACAGTGAAATCCCTATCTTAGTTCCACTTCTGATAACAGACAAAACAGCCCACTTGATTGGCACCCCCACTGTAAGCATTCACTCCCTTCACCACCACTGCATCATTGCTGTAGAGCCACAAAGGCTTCTATGGCAGCACTTTTGAAATCTGCAATTTCTACCACCTAGAAAAACAAGGGCAGCAGGCGCATGAGAACACCAGTTGTTGCAAGTTCTCTTCCAAGTCACCCACCATCCTGACTTGAAAATATATCGCTGCTCCTTCTTCATCACTGGTTCAAAATCCTGGAGCTCCCTCCCTAACAGCACTGCGCAACTCATGTGGTGTAAATACATCAACGTTCGAGAAGAAGTTCACTTCCTCCACCACCATCTCAAGGGCAATTCTGGATGGGCAATAAATAATAACAGATCAGCCAGCATCTGTATAGAGAGTAAAGCAGTTAACTTTTTGGGCTGATGATCTTTAATCAGAATATTTCCAGCATTTTCTGTTTAATTTCAGATTTCTAGCGTTTGCTATTGCTTTTGAAAGGGTAATAAATACTGTCCTTACCAGCATTGGTCGAATAAATAGGAAAGACACAGGCAGTGTGATTGAAAGTTATTTCATTGCCTCTAGGGTTACCACCTGTCTGATTTTTGTCTGAATGACCTGTCCAGAGACTTGCCTGCATGACTTTTCAGCATTAACACTGGGTGCCAAAAGTTGCTGTCAAATCTAGAAATTGATTATTTTGGGTTATTTTTGTGTCTATAACTTGGAGAGCAGGCCGGATGGACCTTAAGCATTGGCATGGAACTGATGGACTGAATGGCCTTATTCTATGTTGTAAATACAATGTAATACTATGTATTCATAGGGTAATAAGGTTTTCAGTTAATGTTTATCAACAAGGTAAAGATTAAGTTCTGTGCCCCTTTCTGTTATGGCATCTTCCATGGCCTGATTACCAATAGCTGGTGTTAGCCAGATTGGATTATGTCCTGATCTTGATTCCTTTTGCATTTTGATAGTTTAATTTTTGTTATTTAAAGTCAGGATTTCCAGTTGAATTGGAAGTTTTTTTTGTGCAAAATGGTTTGCAGCTAGTGAGCGTAATATTTTTCCTTTTCACTTATGAAGGTTGGAGAATTCCTACGGAAATTCTCTGCGGCTCTGCCATCAGCCATTATGATTGTTACTGGAGTTTCTTTAAACTGAGGGTGGAAGTTCTTTCTGATTCTGTGTGTTTAAACAAAAAGCTCAGATCACAATTTTTGACCTTGTCTTAATTGGTCTCACTCGGTTATGGCAACTAAATGAGCCAATCCCATTTTTGTTACAAAGGATCCTGGAAGTTTTACTGAAGTTCTGGGGTTCATGTTCTGCATTTTCATTTCATTGTTGTGAAAAGCACAAGCCAGTGCCCTCAACCACATTCCACAAGATAATTTGATTGAAACCTCCTAGTTGATTCCATTGGGTTCAATTTGATTATTCTGATAACTCCCCAGCATTTCGGTATCCAGTAAATTTACATTATGGAAACAGCCAGAGTACTAAACCATACCCACTCTTTCCCTGTTTCTGTCCTTGCTTAATACCTGTTATATCTCTAACTTTTTCGAGTCCTAATGAAAGTTCAATGACTTGAAATGTTAGCTCTGTTTCTCTCTTCACAGATGCTACCTGACCTGCTGAGTATTTCCAGCATTTTTTTTATTTTGGATTTCCTGATCTGCATATTTTGTTTTTGTACTTAACTTGCTCCATTTCAGGGTGGTGCCTTGCTTTCAGCGTATTGTGTCCCTGGTAACTCTGTTCTCAGGAGCAGCGCAGGTGTTGTGTGTTGGCATATTCATACTTTTCCTGTAGTGTCATTGTGAGGGGTTGTCACTCCAGACCAATGCTGCAATTATATTTTAAACGCAGTCTCAATCCAGACTCAAATCTGACCTGACATCGGAGTGTAGCAGAGTGAGATTCCACAGAGAAAAGAACCTCAATCCACTTCACTTTAGAGTCCTATTGAGCCCTCATACCTGGACTTGCACAACACTAGTTTAGCATTGGCGTGAACCTGAAGTTGAAACCAGATAGCACATACATGAAGATCCATGAGGCTGTTCCGGAGAGCCCTTCCAGCTGCATTCATGCAGGCCTCTTTAGTGAGTCTAATAGGTCAACATGGATGCTGTTTTTTGCCCATTTTTCTCTTTACCTCAGTGTTAGCTGTTGTAACCCTAGTACCCATTCTTCACGTATGAACCTGGACAGTGTTTGTAACCTGTTTGTCTGCAGAGGGCATTACCAGGGAAGTTCCTTTATGATAGCTCCACTAGTTGTTGTTCTGCCATCATCCTATGTCCACAGACTTGTGTTTTCCAGGAAGAGCTGCTGTGTAGTAATCAAGATTATGAACTCTGGTTACCCACAGTAGCTCAGGAGCACCTTACTGACTTGGCAAAAATCAGGGATTGAACTATGAGCCTTCCTATCCTGCATGATCCAATACCATGCCTGTCAGCCAGTGTCTTTACCCATTAGACTTACCAGGGAAGCTGTAGCTATTGCTTAATACATAGACAGTCCATAGATTGTGCACAGTAGTCATGTGATTGGAGGAACTGCTGATTTGCCTCCTTCCTCCTGTCACTGATGGAGGTGACAAATTGCTGAAACACCAAGGCTGCTTAGCAACCATGGAATTTAGTTGTTTTTCCTGTGTCTTGTCCATACTTGAATAAATCTTGTGATTGGTTTAATAAGTTGGCAGGCTCCATTTCCTGTTAATGAAGGGCACTGCCTCCCTTCACAGGAAGGAACCTGTGATGAGAGGTGTTGGTGACAAGAGTCCTGTAAACCAGAACCAACTCCGTTGTGGTGTTGTGATTTTATGGCTGAAATGGGTGATTTACTTTTACTGAAATCTTGTTTTTATTACATTGGAGATAAATGTAAGTGCTGTGTTGTGCTCTTTGGACATCTTTTTATTAATTTTCATCCCAACATCTTCCAGTGGCTTAGATGACACACTGTGTACTGGTTGTGACATCTAAAAATTCCCAACACATTCCAATCTTTAAAAATACTGGTTATTTGATGGGGTCAATAATACAAGCTTCATTTGCAGCTTTGTTCACTATGATCACATATGGTTGAGGAAGATCACATGACCCTTCCTCACTTACCAATCGTAAAGTTCTTACTATTCCTCTGTCCTTGAGTACCAAAGCAGCATCCCGCTGTCAAACGATTGTCCCCACTATCCTACCAGGAGTCCATTCCAAGGATTGATCATCCTGCATGTGCAAAAGATCTTCCTGACATCATCCTAAATTTGCCAGCTTGAACCTGTTCTCATTCATCCTTTGCATTGCTGGAGATTTGATTTTTTCTGTAACGTTTACTATATTTTACCCCTTTATATGGTACTCTCAGTAATGCAATGTTAACATTGGGTGCACCTCATATTTGACTGTAAGTGTGCTAACTGATATCAGGCATAGGACAGATGCAAGTGAAATGAATGCAGGCCAAGGCAGAAAAATGCACCTTGTTTGTAAAAACATTGAGCTGACCAACCTTTGGAGTTACAGTTGGGGTTGTCTTTCACCACTGTTACCATCCAGGAGAATGGGAAGCAGAAACCGGTGAGTTTACTAGTCGGGACATGAAACAAAGCTTGTTGGAATATTTGCCTGGTATGACACCTCTTTTAATGGCTGCAGCTATCTTAGGCATTTAGCTCATGTCTGCCCTCACCCAGTACTCTCCCACAGGCTCTCCACACAAAGGGAACCCTAGCTGTCATAGCTCTATTTTAAAATCCCTGTGCATTGACCCTGCTTAAATTCATCTGAAAAGATGGAACATGGAACTATTTTGGAACATGAAGTGAGACTGAACCCACAACCATTATGTTTGGAAATGTAGCAGCACCTTCCAAACCCACTACCGCTACCATCTAGAAGGACAAGGACAGCATGGGAACACCACCACTTGGAAGTTTCCCCCCAAGCCATTCACCACCCTGGCTTGGAAATATATTGCTGTCCCTTCACTGTCAAAATCCTGGAACTCCCTCCCTAACAGCACTGTGGGTGTACCTACACCACATGGACTGCAGCAGTTCAAGAAGGCGGCTCGTCACCACCTTCTCAAGGGCAACTAGGGATGGGCAATAAATGCTGGTGTAGCCAGTGACACCCACATCCATGAATGAATTAAAGAAAAGATTGCTTCTGCTGGATGCACATTATAGAAAGCACAAATTCTCGATCAACTGTCAGAGTCTGCATAATCCTTGCTACGATTACACTCCTAACAATCATTGCTTGCTATTTGGGGAGAGATTTTTTTAAAGTTATTTTGCCAGCCTCCGCTGCCTGAATGTCTAATGTACAGTATTTTTTTTATTCTTGGGCCAGTTGCTGAAGAATGCCCTATTGGCGGAAGTCGGACCTGCCAGCTGAAGAACAATTGAATAGTGTTATTAGTTTACAGTGAGAGGAGACACACTGGTGAATGATACAGTGCTAATTAGAAAGGCACAACATCCTGCCATGTGTTGGCCCTCTCCGCCTTTGTTTCCTGACCCTCTCGTCAGCCTGCTGACTTTTGTTTCATGTTTTCCCAACTGTACGTCTCACTCCTGAAGAGGCAATGTCTGGTTTGTGAGAACATACAATAACTTTATTCATCCCTTTGATTTGACCACTTGTCTGCTAACCTCATACAAATAATGTAGTTTAAAGATAGTTTTACATAGTGTGTTAAAGGTTAAGGAAACGCATTCAACTTTTCTTGAGGCTTGCAGAGAACCTCAAACATAGTATCCATGTTGCCTGCAGAGTGCCTTGCTAGCCCTAAAAGTGATGTGGTGAAAAATGTTCCCAACAACAGGCACTAATGTTTTAGTTCTGTTGTGTGCTACACTCTGCAGTATTCAATCTCTTGCAGTGGCTCCTCTTGCATCACGTGTCAGGCATTGGGGACAGTGGTGATACAGTTAACAACTGTTAGAGGGAACATTTATCAACCTCCTGCTGATACAAGGTAATGGACTATTGCAGATTTGTAGCCATTGTTAAAGGGACATCTAGGTGTTCATTCTCGCTCTTCAATAACCACAATGTCTCCAACACTGGCTCTGCAAAGTGGTCATTTTAATGTGAAGTCATCCCTTCTGGAACTCTTCTTTCCACTGTGCCCCTTCTCACTATTGTCCATTGCTCCATCAGACTCCTCTGAATCTCCCTCCAATGCAGATTGCTGGCAGAAGTCACCTCGTCTCAGTTTGCATTTCCCCTCACTCAAGATATAATTTTGTAAAACTTAATGTGAATATTTCTGATTAGAAATAGAAGGGTTGAAAGTGAGATTTTTGGATTGTTTCACCAGTCAGCACCAGGCCAGAGTTGTATGTAATTAATCTATGGCAATGTTGAAATTTCTGCCCGTAAGCCTTAGATTGATGACCCTGTTTTACTGCTTACCTGCTGTTGAATTGACTACTCCATTTAACAGCATCAAGTTTAATTTGTCCCTTCACTGTCACTGGGTCAAAATCAAAATCCCTAACAACATTGTGGGTATACCTACACCACAGGAACTGCAGCAATTCAAGAAGGCAGCTCACTGCCACCTTCTCAAGAGGCAGTTAGGGATGGGCAATAAATGCTGGCCCATCCGGTGACACCCACACCCCATGAATGAATAAAAAAAATTGTGGCTTTGCATTTTAGATGAGATATATGTTTTTGAAATCTGTTTCTCTCAGGAGAGTGGGTAGTGCAGTGAATGAGCCCAATGTCCTTACAGTTCTGGGATCTGAATGTGAATCTTGCCCAAATTGATGGAATAAAAAACTACTCTCCACAGGGTTTTAGGGTCCTGTGTGAAAGAATTTGAGGCAGCTTCCATACTTATCCTAGTGGAGGTGTGCTCATAGCGCGTAAACGACCCAAGTATAGTAGTAAATTGGCAAAGCAGCAAATAGATGAGGCCAGTACAGAAATTAAAAATGCCACAGATATTATAATGTTTTGTGCTTTAGTAAAAGTGTCTCATTCAGAGTAATGGTAGATTTACTCTCCCCATTCCATGCTTTATTTGAGCTATGTGTACTGAGGAGCTGCAAAGTGTTGGCAAACTGTAGCATTCCCCGGCATTAAATTCCTCACCTTGAAAAGCACTGGGTGGAGGGTGTGGTGGGGAAGTCCAATCCCTGCCTGCTCCTTCTATTTTTCCTTCCTTGTCTATAAAGTTTGATGTACAGTTTCTAATTCGACCCCAAAATGTACAAACAGGACAGCCCCAGGAGTTCCAGCTTTCGCCTGGCACACAGAACCAGCTTGTCTTATTGTTGCTACCAACCTGCAACAGAGACTTATGCCGACTTCTGCTTTGACAACTTCAGATTTCTGGCTCCACTAACCTTTGCACCATGGATTGAAGACCCCCTCTCTACCCTCAGCCTTACCAGGAGTATCTCCGGACCCTCTGCTTCTTCCTTGAACTGTGCCTTGAAAAGTCCCTATCTATTGCCATGTCCATCTCTGCCAGGCTGAAGTTTTCTCATCCTGAGCAGACTCTTATTTTACCTCAACACACTCACACCCACTTTCTGTCTCTCGCTCGTTGTCAATATAGGAACTAGAAATGTAGAAATTTGGAAAATAGGAGCAGGAGTAGGCAATTCGGCCCTTTGAGCCTGCTCCACCATCCATTATGATCATGGCTGATCATCCAACTCGGTGGCTTGCTCCTGCTTTCTCCACATATCCTTTCATTCCTTTAGCTCCAAGAGCTGTATCTAACTCCTTCTTGAAAACGTGCAATGTTTTGGCCTCAACTACTTTCTGTGGTAGCGAATTCCACAGGCTCACCACTCTCTGGGTGAAGAAATTCCTCCTCATCTCAGTCCTAAATGGTCTACCCCGTATTCCTAGACTGTGACCCCTGGTTCTGGACTCCCCTGCCATCGGGAGCATCCTTCCTGCATCTACCCTGTCTAGTCCTGTCAGAATTTAATAGGTTTCTATGAGATCCCCCCTCATTTCTTCTGAACTCCAGCAAATATAAACCTAAACGACTTAATTTCTCCTCATATATTAGTCCCACCATCCCAGGAAGCAGTCTGGTAAACCTTTGCTGCACTCCCTCCATAGGAAGAACAACCTCCCTCAGATAAGGAGACCAAAACTGCACACAATATTCCAGGTGTGGTCTCACCAAGGCCCTGTGTAATTGCAGCAAGACATCCCTGCTCCTGTACTCGAATCCCTCTCACTATGAAGGCCAACATACCATTTGCCACCTTTACCACCTGCTGCACCTGCATGCTTACCTTCAGTGACTGGTGTATGAGGACACCCAGGTCTTGTGCACATTCTCCTCTCTCAATTTCTAGCCATTCAGATAATCTGCCTTCCTGTTTTTGCTACCAAAGTGGATAACCTCACATTTATCCAGATTATACTGCACCTACCATGTAACTCTTTCGAGTACAAACCCGTTTCCATCCGTTTCAGATGAAGTTACATTGTTTCATAGTTTGCCATTGTGAGATTTGAACTCTTGATCTTGGGGTTACAAACCCAGTACCATAACCACTTGGCTATTTAGGCCAAGCCCCTTTAAGCCTACTGCACCTGGTATTCCCAGGCAGTCTCCCATCCAAGTACTAACCAGGCCTGAGTCTGCTTAGCTGCACCTACCATGTATTTGCCCACTCAATCAGCTTGTCCAAATCACATAGAAGCATCTCTGCATCCTCCTCACAGCTCACCCACCCAGCGTCTCATCTGCAAATTTGGAGATATTACATTTAGTTCTGTCATCTAAATCATTAATATGTATTGTGACTAGCTGGGTCCCAGCACCTAGTCACTGCCTGCCTTTCGGAAGAAGACCCGTTTATCCCTACTCTTTGTTTCCTGTCTGCCCACCAGTTTTCTATCCATCTCAATACACTACCCCCAATCCCATGCGCTTTAATTTTACACGCTAATCTCTTATGTGGGACTTTGTGGAAAGCCTTTTGAAAGTCCAAATTAACCACATCCACTGGCTACCCCTCATGAACGCTACTAGTTACATTGTCGAAAACCTCCAGCAAATTTGTCAGACATGATTTCCCTTTCGTAAATCCATGCTGACTCTGTCTGACTCTGCCACTGTTTTCCAAGTGCCCAGCTATTAAATCTTTTATAATCTACTGTAGGATTTTCCCCACTACTGACGTCAGGCTGACTGGTCTATAATTCCCTGTTTTCTCTCTACCTCCCTTTTTAAATATTGAGATTACATTAGCTACCCTCCAATCTGTAGGAACTGTTCCAGAGTCTATAGAATCTTGGAAGATGACCACCAATGCATCCGCTATTTCTAGGGCCACTTCCTTAAGTACTCTGGGATGTAGATTATCAGGCCCTGGGGATTTATCGACCTTCAATGCCATCAATTTCTCCAGCACCATTTCCCTACTAATATTGATTTCTTTCAGTTCCTCCCTCTCACTAAACCTGGTTCCCCAACATTTCTGGTATGTTATTTGTGTCCTCCTTTGTGAAGACAGAACCAAAGTATGTATTTAGTTGGTCAGCCATTTCTTTGTTCCCCATTATAAATTCCCCTGTTTCTGACTGTAAGGGACCTACATTTGTCTTCACCAATCTTTTTCTCTTCACCTACTTATAGAAACTTTTACAGTCAGTTTTTATGTTCCCTGTAAGCTTACCCTTGTACTTTATTTTCCCCTTCTTAATCAATCCCTTGGCCCTCCTTTGCTGAATTCTAAACTGCTCCCAGTCCTCAGGTCTCTTGTTTTTTCTGGCCAATTTGTATGCCTCTTCCTTGGATCTAATACTATCTCCAATTTCCCTCGTAAGCCATGGTTTGGCCATCTTTCCTGTTTTACGTTTGCGCTAGACAGGAATAAACAATTGTTGCAGTTCACCCATGCGCTCTTTGAATGTTTGCCATTGCCTATCCACCGTCATTCCTTTAAGTAACATTTCCCAATCCATCATAGCCAACTCGCGCCTCATACCATCGTAGTTTCCTTTATTAAGATTCAGGACCCATAGTGTTTCTTAGCTCTACCCATACAGATTCCACATTTTCAGAACTAATATCTTTCCTCACTGTTGCGTTAATTTCCTCTTTAACCAGCAATGCAACTCCACCACCTTTTCCTTTTTGTCCATCCTCCCTAAATACTGAATACCCCTGGATGTTCAGTTCCCATCCTTGGTCACCCTGCAGCCATGTCTCCGTAATCCCGACTATATCGTACTTGTTTACATCTATTTGCACGGTTAATTTACTTTATTGCGAATGCTCCTTGCTTTAAGGCACAAAACCTTAAGGCTTGTCTTTTTAACATTAATTGTCCCATTCCCACTATTTTTCACTGAGGCCCTATTTGATTCTTGCCCTTGATTCTCTGCCTATTACTTTTCTTATTCCCCTTTCTGTCTTTTGTTCTTGTCCTTGATTCCCCCTCCTTACATAGGTTCCCATCCCCCTGCCCTTTCAGTTTAAACCCTCCCCAACCACTCTAGCAAATATTCCCCCTAGGACATCAGTCCCAGTCCTGCCCAGGTGTAACCCGTCCAGTTTGTACTGGTCCCACCTGACCCACAACTGGTCCCAATGTCCCAGGAATCTGAAACCCTCCCCCTCACACCATCTCTTCAGCCACGTATTCATCCAATATATCCTGTGATTTCTATTCTGACTGGCACGTGGCACTGGTAATAATCCTGAGATCGCTACCTTTGAGGTCCTACTTTTCTACCTACTTCCTAACTCCCTATATTCCGCTTTTAGGACCTCATCCCTTTTTTTTAAACCTATGTCGTTTGTACCAATATGTACCACGACCACTGGCTGTTCACCCTCCCCCTTCAGAAAGTCCTGTAGCCGCTCTGAGACATCCTTGACCCTAGCACCAAGGAGGCAACATACCATCCTGGAGCCTCGCTTGCGGCCAACGAAATGCCTAGTCCTCTTGCCCTGCCTGGTGGTCGTCCATTCCCTTCCTGCCTGTGGACTCTTAGTCTGTGGTGTGACCACCTCTCTATATGTGCTATCCAAGATGCTCTCCGCCTCGCGGATGCTCCACAGTGTCCCCAGCCACCACTCCAGCTCCGAAACCTGGGGTTCCAGGAGCTGCAGCTGGAGGCACTTTCCACACACATGCTGGCACTGGAAATGTTCCCGGCTTCCCACATGGAGCAGGAGGAGCACACCACAGGTTTGGGGTCTCCTGCCATGACTTACCCATTTAAATTAAATTAAACCTTTTAGAAGATACTTAATATTAAATAATATCAATTACTCTAGGGCTCTTCTTCTCTGCTCCTCATTACAGAATATAGCCCTTATAAACAATGAACCACAAAATAAGAACTTAAGAACTATAAGTGATAAAAGTAGTTAACCTTACCCAACCATACCCACAGTATTCAAAGGATCACCTCGTTCCCTCCTCACCAAACTCCCTCAGTCACCTCTGCTCTCCCAGCTCCTTTTCAACTCCCGACTCCTCTCACACTCCTCTTCAACTCCCGACTCCTCTCACACTTCTCTTCAATTCCCGACTCCTCTCGTGCTCCTCTTCAACTCCAGGCTCCTCTCGTGCTCCTCTTCAACTCCAGGCTCCTCTCGCGCTTCTCTTCAACTCTGGGATCCTCTCGCGCTTCTCTTGAACTCCAGGCTCCTCTTATGCTCCTCTTCAACTTCAGGCTCCTCTTCAACTCCTGACTCCTCTCACGCTTCTCTTCAGCTCCCGGCTCCTCTTGTGCTCCTCTTGAACTCCCGACTCCTCTCGCGCTCCTCTTCAACTTCAGGCTCCTCTCATGCTCCTCTTCAACTCCAGGCTCCTCTCGCGCTTCTCTTCAACTCCCGGCTCCTCTTGTGTTGCTCTTCAACTCCAGGCTCCTTTTGTGCTCCTCTTCAACTCCAGGCTCCTCTCGCACTTCTCTTCAGCTCCCGGCTCCACTCGTGCTCCTGTCCTACTCGGGTCCTGCCCTCACCTCAGTTATTTCAATAACTATTTGTTGTCTATCCTTTCAATTTACACCTATACCTTGTCTTCAAGTGGTTCATCTCCTTCCTGCATTCCACCCTGCCCAACTCAGGTAATGGGTGTTCCAAAAGATATCTTATGATTAGTGTCCAGGCTCTTACTGCTATCTTGATGGCACTCCTTCTCACCCTGGTTCCTGTAGATTCCACTGTTCCCTGCCAGTCTCTCCATCTCCTCTTTCCCACTAGAGTCTCTGTCCTACCTTTACCATCCCCCTCTGCTATTGTGGACCCCCCAGCATGTCTGTAGTGATACCTGGACCAACCCCCTTCCCCCACCTCCTCTCCTTCTCATTCTCCCACACCCCCCACTCACCCCATAACTTCCACCTCCCCCTGTACCTCTCTCCTCCCCTTCTCTCCCTCCCCTCTCCTTTCCGTGCCCCCTGTTTTCCTCTCCTTCCCTCCCTCCCCTCTCCTTCCTTCCCTCACCTCCCTTGTCCCTCACCCTCCAGCCTCACCCCTTCATCCCTTCTTCCTTGCCTCTCAGTGATGACAGTGTATTTTTCTGTCCTCACTTCCCATGCCACTAGCTTTGAAATTTGTCTGATAGTATCCTGCCATCTACAACATGATAACTCTGCCAAGAATGTCTCTGCCTTCTTTCTGCTTTCTGGAAGGAGTGTTCCTTTTGGAGGAAGTAAATTGTGATGAAGTTCAGGTTGCAAGCTTCGGAGTTATTTAGCTTTTTTGCTTACACACAAAGCACTGTGCTGTGGTGAAATTCAATCATCAGTGGTGGCAGACTGACAGTCCCACTTTGGAATGTTGTGCTTTCCTGTACTATGTCAGGTCACTGCAGTATCTTAAAATGAATGTTCAATGGTTGTAATGCTTCATCGCTAGTGTGATATTCTGGACCACAGTCCTTGTCAAATGTTGCAGTTCTGGTTCTTTGTGATTTGCATAATTCACAGTTTTACTATTAACGAGAATGTTGCAATATCTAGTCTGCAGTTGAAACCCTATAAAGACATGTGTCCCTTACCTATCTCATGTCAACTCCAACACCAGGTGGACACAGCCACCTTCAGCCATTGTGACAGCATGTCTGCTGGCTCATTTGAGACGTGAGATTGTGAGCTTTGGCTGCAAAGTGCCCTGCACGGAAGGCAACTCATTTATCTGCCTCACTTGGCTTCCGATGTGATAAGTATGGGGTGTTTGTGCATCAAGGATCCAGTTCTTCCATCAGCTCACCCACAACAACTGAGCCTCATTGACTTAGTGAAAGTTTCTGTTACCATTCTGAATGGAAATGCAGTTTGAGTTCATTTTGTGATAAACTGTTCTGTACTTGCCCTGCAGGTTTTAATGTTCCCTCAGTAGTACTTATGGTGCACAGTGCTGTTGAATCTGGCACCCTGCGTAATGATTGATGAAAAAAATAGAGATCTATTCAGTTTTGTTTCTGTGGGGTCCACCTGTGTGTCAGTTTGGTATGGGAACTGGAAAAGCAGCCCCTCCCTGTCTCACTGCCGGTGTAGGGTTAGTGGAATCATGTTCATACCTGCAATCCAGAAATCCTCATTTTTAACTTTCTAGATGCTGGATTTCTTGGAGATGGGTGGCCAGTTAGACTCATGGCCCTTCTTCACCACCCTCCAAAGTGTTATGGTGAAGTACAGGGTCTGCCTGTTAACACCACTGAGAGACAGTTTAATTGTGGCCAGCTGCTTGTTCACCCTCTGTGCACCCAGATCACAATGAGTTCTTGCTTAAGATGCTTTTTTCACCCTGTAAACATTTCCAACTTCCTAAGCCTCTCCTTGTAGCTCAGATGCCTCATTGTTGGTATCAGTTTAGTTGTGTTCCTCTGTATTCCCTCCAAAACCTAAATGTCCAAATGTGGCACAGTAGCCTAGCCAGAAGTGCACTGTCCTCGTACCAGCTTGTTTTTATCTTCTGATCATATTCTATCCCTGTAACCATGTATCCTTTTTTTTAACTGTTAATCCACACAGTGCTTACGACTTCAACAATCTGTCCACCATTACTCTACTGTGCTCTCCTATGGTTCCTCTTGTGTTTGCAGTGTTTAATTCTCTTTTCTATTATTACATTGCTCTACATTTGACATCCACAATTTGTCAGCCTAACCTACCCAGATCCATAGCAGTATCAAACAGCATGATGTCAAGCTCAGTATGTAGAACATACTCAATGTGCATAAATGGAGGTGGAACAAACAGACATTATTGTATTTTTTTATTATTCTTTCGTGGGATGTGAGCATCGTTGACAAGACCAACATTTGTTGCCCATCCCCAATTATCCTTGAACTGAGTGGCTTGCTAGGCCATTTCAGAGGGCAGTTAATAGTCAGCCACATTGCTGTGGATCTGGAGTCATATGTAGGCCAGACCAGGTAAGGATGGCAGATTTCCTTCCCTAAAGGACATTAGAGTTGACGACACTGGGAGAGGGAGGAGTGGAACCCTGCTAAGGCAGTGCCATGTGGGTCGGCCACAGAGGAGATATGGTGGAGGAGGCTGGAATGATGTGACTGAATCAAATGTCACTGAGGTCAAACAGGGCAAGAAACGTTGTGCATTATGTTCACAGTCAGAAGTGATGCTATTGCAACTAACAAGGGCAGCTTCTATTCTATGGGCAGGAAACACATTGAAGGAATTCAAAGATGGAGTAATGAAAGAGGGAACTGTGTCGAGCTGGGTGGCAACATTCCAAGAGCTTAGAGACCAAGGGGAGGTCAAAGATAGGGTGGTAAGTGGGGAGAGCAGCAGGATTAAGGGAAGTTTTTTTGAGGCAAGAGGTAATAACGGCTTCCTGAAAGCTGGAGAAACAGGGAGCCATTGGCAGTGTCTGAGAATGTTGAATTAGGAGGGGGCTGTGGCTGAAGGAGATGAACTTCACGACAGCCTGGGAGATGAGGCGGAAACCTTCCAAAATGTTAAGTCATAAGAGGAATCTATATCTGAAAATGTATGTAAGAAATGTTAATATTCTCAACTCACATGGTTTGTTTTTAGTTGGTTCATTTGAAAATGGTCAGCTATAACATGCCTCATGGCATCAATCACTGCTCTTGTTATTAAGCAAGCATTAGCTTTTGGTTCTTGAAATTCAATCTACTTATGGAATCTGCTGTCTAACCTGGCCCAAAAGGGAAAAGCATTGGGCAACATTGGAACTCGGGAACAAAACCCGGGGCCATTCTGCAGATTATCGTTGCACTCTAATTTGAACTAATTTCTGACTAACTTCAAAAGCACCCATCATTCTGACCTAATGGACCAACCCCCTGTAGCACTGTCAGAAACCTGGCTAAGATTCCAGAGGTTCATTAAGACTATATTTATAAAAGCTGTTCATATTCTGCTTTATAATACCTGCAATCTTAATCTCTCTCAAATAAAAACAGAAAATGATGGAAATGCGCACATAGAAACATAGAAAATAGGAGCAGGAGTAGGCCATTCGGCCCTTCAAGCCTGCTCCGCCATTCATCATGATCATGGCTGACCATCCAACTCAATAGCCTGCTCCCACTTTCTCCCCATATCCTTTGATCCCTTTAGCCCCAAGAGCTATATCTAACTCCTTTTTGAAAACATACAATTTTTTGGCCTCAATTACTTAGTGGCAGCGAATTCCACAGGCTCACCACTCTGGGTGAAGACATTTCTCCTCCTCTCAGTCCTAAATGGTCTACCCTGTATTCTCAGGCTGTAACCCCTGGTTCTGGACTCCCCTACCTTTGGGAACATCCTTCCTGCATCTATCCTGTCTAGTCCTGTTAGAAATTTATAGGTTTCTATGAGATCCCCCCTCATTCTTCTGAACTCCAGCAAATATAATCCTAACCGACTCAATCTCTCCTCATATGTCAGTCCCACCATCCAAGGAATCAGTCTGGTAAACCTTTGCTGCACTCCCTCCATAGCAAGAACAACCTCCCTCAGATAAGGAGACCAAAACTGCACACAATATTCCAAGTGTGGTCTCACCAAGGCCCTGTGTAATTGCAGCAAGACATCCCTGCTCCTGTACTCGAATCCCTCTCACTATGAAGGCCAACATACCATTTGCCGCTTTTACTGCCTTCATGCTTACCTTCATAGACTGGTGTATGAGGACACCCAGGTCTTGTTGCACATTCTCCTCTCTCAATTTCTAGCCATTCAGATAATAATCTGCCTTCCTGTTTTTGTTACCAAAATGGATAACCTCACATTTATCCAGATTATACTGCAGCTGCCATGTATTTGCCCACTCAGCTTGTCCAAATCACACTGAAGCATCTCCCCATCCTCTTCGCAGCTCATCCTCCCATGCAGCTTTGTGTCATCTGCAAATTTGGAGATATTACATTTAGTTCCATCATTAATATATATTGTGAATAGCTGGGGACCAGCACCGATCCCTGCAGTACCCCACTAGTTATTGCCTGCCATTCGCAAAAAGACCCGTTTATTCCTACTCATTGTTTCCTGTCTGCCAACCAGTTTTCTATCCATCTCAATACACTACCCCCAATCCCATGTGCTTTAATTTTACAAGCTAATCTCTTATGTGGGACTTTGTCAAAAGCCTTCTGAAAGTCTAAATAAACCACATCCACTGGCTCCCCCTCATCAACTTTACTAGTTACATCCTCGAAAAATTCCAGTAGGTTTGTCAAGAATGATTTCCCTTTCATAAATCCAAGCTGACTCTGTCCGACTCTGTCACTGTTTTCCAAGTGCTCAGCTATTAAATCGTTTATAATGGACTCCAGAATTTTCCCCACTACCGACGTCAGGCTGACTGGTCTATAATTCCCGGTTTCCTCTCTACCTCTCTTTTTAAATAGTGAGATTACATTAGCTACCCTCCAATCGGTAGGAACTGTTCCAGAGTCTATAGAATCTTGGAAGATGACCACCAATGCATCCATTATTTCTAGGGCCACTTCCTTAAGTACTCTGGGATGTAGATTATCAGGCCCTGGGGATTTATCGACCTTCAGTGCTATCAATTTCTCCAGCACCATTTCCCTACTAATATTGTTTTCTTTCAGTTCCTCCCTCTCACTAAATCCTGTGTTCCCCAACATTTCTGGTATGTTATTTGTGTCCTCCTTTGTGAAGACAGAACCAAAGTATGTATTTAGTTGGTCAGCCATTTCTTTGTTCCGCATTATAAATTCCCCTGTTTCTGACTGTAAGGGACCTACATTTGTCTTCACCAATCTTTTTCTCTTCACCTACTTATAGAAACTTTTACAGTCAGTTTTTATGTTCCCTGTAAGCTTACTCTCGTACTCTATTTTCCCCTTCTTAATCAATCCCTTGGTCCTCCTTTGCTGAATTCTAAACTGCTCCCAATCCTCTGGTCTATTCTTTATCTTAGCCAATATGTATGCCTCTTCCTTGGATCTAATACTATCTCTAATTTCCCTCGTAAGCCATGGTTTGGCCAACTTTCCTGTTTTACTTTTGCACTAGACAGGAATAAACAACTGTTGCGGTTCACCCATGTGCTCTTTGAATGTTTGCCATTGCCTATCCACCATCATCCCTTTAAGTAACATTTGCCAATCCATCATAGCCAACTCGTGCCTCATACCTCATTAAGATTCAGGACCCTAGTCTCAGAATCAACTACATCATCTTGAAGAAGAATTCTGTCATATTTTGGGCCTCGGACAACGAGATTGCCAATTATTCCTTTCTCATTACACAATACCCAGTCTAGGATGGCCTGTTCTCTAGTTGGTTCCTCAACTTATTGGTCCAGAAAAGCATCCTGTATGCACTCCAGGAATTCCTCCTCTACGGTATTGTTTGATTTGCCCAATCTATATGCAGATTGAAGTCACCCATCATTACAGATGTTCCTTTATTGCATGACTCTCTAATTTCCTGTTTAATGCTATTCCCAACATCACCACTACAGTTTGGGGGTCCTTGAGCATGTAAAGGAGAACAAACAGGTTAACATTTCACCCAGACACTTTCATCAGACCTGGAAATATTGCAGTTCAGGTTTTTTGAAAAATTTGATTTTATATAAAATAATGCTTCAAGCCCTAAATGATATGTAACTAGTAATTTGTTGGTGAGGAAAGCTGTGTTAACATGTCACTAGTTGTGGTCAGATAATAGCACAGAAAAATATTTTAAAAACAAACCACCCTGGTGAAGGTGAAATTTTTGCAAGCCTTTGACAAAGGAGCTTGTTTAGTAAAGTCGGTCTCTTGCTATTTGGGCCTTTCTGAAGGTAAACCTAATGCTTGCTCTTTTTCTCCTCTGATTTATTAGATTCTGGTTCAGAGAACTGCCGATCAGTAACTCAGGAGCATGCCACGGCTTTGGGACTGGGCATATTTGGCTTGCTAGTGGAACGCTGCATCGAACAGTTAAAGGAAGCTGCTAGAGGCAAGTGTTAATGTCTGTACCTGTGGCATGTTCTTTTCTTCTGGGATTGAATCGAACAAAGAAGGGCCAGTGTTTCTACATTTTGTGTAACACTGATTTAAGTATGGCATATTTCTTTCAAGGTGAAATAAGCACATAAAATGCACAGCCTTTAATGGGGTTGTTCTCTGTGTTGTTTACAAACTGCTAATGCTTTGATCATTACCTAGCTCCTGTGCTTAGTGATTTGCTAAATACTGTAGCGTGCAGCATTTTCGACATGTGTTTCCATATTCAGCCAAAAGACTTCAGGCTACAATGGCTCAACAGGCGAACCAGGGGAGGAAAGGCTGCTCACTCAGTGTAGCGTGAGACTGAGTGGCAAGGTACAGGTTTTGTACTGTAATTCCACATGGATCCTGTTCCCAGTCTCGGCCTTATCCTCCAACGTTATGCCAAGTGTATGTGGAATTATATAATACAGAAAGGAAGCCTTTCTGTCCATTGTGCCTGTGCTGGCTCTTGAAAGAGTTATCCCACTAGTCCCACTTGCTCTTTCCCCATTGCCCTGCAAAGTTATTCCTTGACATTCAATGGGATTATTATCGCTGAGTTCCCCTGCTATCAACATCTTGGAGGCTATCATTGACCAGAAACTGAACTGGACTAGCCGTATAAATACCGTGGCTACAAGAGCAGCTCAGAGGCTGGGATTTCTGTGGCAAGTAATGCGCCTCCTGGCTCCCCCAAGGCTGTCCGCCATCTACAAGGCACAAGTCAAGAGTGTGATGGAATACTCTTCCCTTGCCTGGATTGAGTGCGGCTCCCACAACACTCAAGAAGTTTGACACTATTCAAGACAAAGCAGCCCACTTGATTGGCACCCCATCCATAAACATTCACTCCCTCCACCACCAACGCACAGTACCAGCAGTGTGTACCATCTACAAGATGCACTGCAGGAATTCACCAAGGATCCTTAGATAGCACCTTCCAAACTCATGACCGCTACCATCTAGAAGTACAAGGGCAGCAGATACATGGGAGCACCACCACCTGGAAGTTCCCCTCCAAGTCACTCACTGTCCTGACTTGGAAATATATCACCGTTCCTTCACTGTCGCTGGGTCAAAATCCTGGAACTCCCTCCCTAACAACACTATGGGTGTACCTACACCACATGGACTACAGCGGTTCAAGAAGGCAGCTCACTACCACCTTCTCAAGGGCTACTAGAGGTGGGCAATAAATGCTGGCCCAGCCAGCAAAGCCCACATCCCTTGAATGAATTTTAAAAATGACCAATTCTGGTTCTTTTCCAGCTATCTTAAATTTTTGTTCTTTGGCTACTGATACTTCTGTCAGTGAAAACAGTTTCTCCCTATCTACTCTATCGAAACCCCCAAATAATTTTGAACATCATTATTAAATCACCCCAGAACCTCCTTAACGTGAAGCCCTTGCTCATTTGGTGGGAAATGAAATTGCCAGTGATTTATGTTGGAGGAAGATCTGGAGAGGAAGGAGAGCGCAGGTTGATGCATGTATCTGGTGTTGGAGGTGAAATAATAGCTGAAAAATTGAACACTCAGACTTCTTTCCTACTCACTTTATGCTGTTACCAGACCAGAATATTTTTACTATAATAAAAGCTGGTTGCTGGAAATCTGAAATAAAAACAGAAAAACTCAGCAGGTCTGGCAGCTTCTTTGGAGAGAGAAAGAGAGTTAATGTTTTGAGTCCAATATGACTCTATTTCGGAACTGGAGAGAGGTAGGAATGTGATCGGTTTTATTCAGTTGGAAAAGAGGGGACAAAATAGAAGGTCAGGGATAGGTGAGATGGCAAGGGAGATTAAATGACAAGGAGGTCATGGAACACAAATCAAAGAGAGTGGTAATGATAGTATTAAAGAGTAAAGCAGGTGTTAATAACAGAAGAAGGGCCAGCACTGTCTGAAAGAAAAATAGCCAGATGTGTTATTTCAGAATATTTTAGTTTGTCTTCTGATGTCAGGATCTCTGTTTTCCAACTGTTCAAAATGGATCGTAATTATTATTATAATAAATAGCCCGTTACTGCCAGAAATGCCAACACATTTCTGATGGGGTCCATTTTGAAAGGAAATTCCCCTCTTTTGATCTACCCTTAAGTATGTTCAATCTGCGATTGCTTGAAAGTTCTAAGGTATGTTATTAATTCCATGTCCCTTCCTGGCCATGGTCTGTGCCTTTGTGACGTTGACTATCCCAATGCTCTCCTGGCATCGCTTCCACCTTTCATCCCCCGAAACTTCAGCTCATCCAAAAGTCTACCTCCTTGTATCTTATCCTGCAGAAGGCCTAATTCTTCCATCACACACTGTCTTTGCTGATCCATGTTGGATCCCACTCCTACAGTGCCTCCAATTTAAAGTTCATGGTTGTTTGCATGAAAACCTTTTATGGACTTGCCCCATCCTTTTCCTGTAATCTCCTCCAGACTATTAACCAGCCATCTCCCAAATTCCATCTGTTCCTCTGAATTTAGCCTTTGATGCATCGCCCTCTTCCTTCCCACCATAGATGCTTGTGATTTTGCTCTTCACGCTCTGGAATTCAATTCATAAATATCTCTGCACATCCACCTCTCTCCGCTCCTTTAAGACAGTCCTTAAATCTCAAATCCTCATACAAGCTTTCAGCCTCCCCTCCTTATATCTCCTTTTTTGGCTTGGTGTCTGTTTTTGCCTGATTATGCATCTGCAAAATACGTTGGCATGTTTTTTCATGTTAAAGTTGCTATATGAAAGCAAGTTGATTCTGCTTGGTTGGAAGGGAACTTCATGTTTAACATGCAGTGCAAACCTGTTATTAATTGGACTTGTTCACTTGGGTATTTGGATGATGGAAAGTCTCCCATTCCTGTTGCCTGTTTAAGTTGCTGTAATTATCAGCTCTCATTGGGTTCTATTTCCAATACGCATGATGCAATAATGTGCTTGCAGTCACCAGGAACATACAATGAGTTTCGTATTCGTTGGGTTGGGTCATTGTGATCTTCATCCCCTGAATGAATGATTGCTTCTGAGGAGCAGATGGTTCTCGCATGCTTAGATCTGAAGTTTTTAAAGATTCTGGTATTTGAGAGGATCACTTTCTCTTTAGATAAACTGTTCTCTGGAAAAACTCCAGTTGATCTCACAGTTTGAGTTGGTTTCCCTCCATAACTTACTGTCTCATTGGCCTCAAAGTTTCCATCTTGGGGCCATGGCCGCATTAACACTCTGTACTCAAGTAGTTTCTGTGTTATTTTTGAGATTGGCGTTTATTGTGTAACTCTAAACTGTAAAGACTCCTACTTGAAGGTGCACTGCAGACTATTTTGCATGAGTTCAGGATTATTTTGATGGATGCATAGTGAACAATTCATGCCTTAACTTCTTGGAGTACCTAGAGTTTAAAAAAAACACAAAATAATTTAACAGCTCAAATAGTCATTTTAATGTGACTCTATTTCTTGTTTTCAGACAACTTAGGAGCAGTTATACACAGAATCTTAGCTGGTTGGCAGTGAACAATAAGGCAGTAATTCAATATCTGGGTTCAAATAACATATCTAAAGTACAACGAGCTGCTTTCCTCATTTATGATGTAAACTGCAGTCCCCTTAATTTAAATTACAGCCATAATGCTCACAGTAAACATCTAGAAATGTTCGTAATATATGTCCACCATGCAGTCACTGTAAGGTTAATATTCTGGGAATGACGATTGGAAGCAGTGCTGAAGGTGCGATATACTATGTTGTAGTTGCATTTATAGGAAAATACGGTGAACAGTCATTTTGCACATCTAAGGTTGAATTGCCAGAAAGTTAGGAGTGAAATATATATTATTTTTGCTTTAATGGGGATTGTTAATATTTGAGGATGTTGGAAACAAAGCCAGTTTGTTCAGGCCTTTTCTCACTGGTTGTTTTTTATTTTTTCAATTGGGCAAATTGACAAGGCTACATTTATTGTCCATCCCAAGTTATGCTCAGAACATTAAGACCCAACATATAATGAGACTGGAGTCACGTGCACCTTAAATCAGGTAGGGATTCCCATTCTCAAGCCTGAACAACATCAGTGAACCAGTTGGATTTGCTTTACAACAAAACAGCTGCTTTCATCATCATTTCTGGTATCAAACCACGGATTTATTGAGTTTAGTTTTACTACTTACCATGCTGAGATTTGATCTCTCAACCTCTGGGTTGCTAGTCCAGTGCCATAACCACTAGATACTACTACTGTAGCTGTAAGGAACAGAATAATAAAGGCTGTCACTGTTGAATTCAGCATAGCTATTTCTGAAATTATACAAAATTAAACTATGGTGGAAAGGACAATGTTGGATAGACTTTTAAGCTATAAATTGTGGCCACATCTCATTATTACCTGGTAAAGTTCTGGAGAAATCAGAAAAAAAATGAGTTGCATATTGTTCTGTCACTCAGTAGGTGTCCGGCATTCTCAAAGGGTCTCACTCAGGAAGCCCTCTTAATGGAACAACTTAGCTGGAGAGGAAGTCACTCGAGAGGCTTCCTTACAGGATGGTTTTCCCAATGAGTCTCTTGGAAGGTTATTTTATGTATGCTTGGCAAAGGGAAAATTAATTTAGGAGGCCTCTCTATAGGCTTGGTTTTCTGAAAAGCCTGCTTTTCTCAGAAGGTGATTCATGAACCAAGTTACCCAACTGAATTACCTTGCTGTTTTCTCTTGTGATTGTATTACTTTAAAATATTAAAGCTGATGACTCCCATTGCAAGGAAATTAGCTATATTTGACATGCGCAATGTTAGTTGCTAGTGTATTTTATTGGAACACTTGCACAATTGCTATTGGTGAACTTGATATACAGATGGGAAACTATGTTTCCAACTGCTCAGCTCTGGAGAGTTCACCTCAAGACTTCTTTTGAGTCCAGATTTAGTGGGAATGTACCTCTTCTGAAAGTCTAAAGTGTTGTAGAGTGGGTAGTTGTTCGGTACTATAGAGATCCAATAAAGTGAGAAGTAGTCCTTTGGCAGTACAGAACTTGAGTATTTCTGAACAAAGAGACATGCTATCTAAGCTTGTTGTTCTACAACATCAGGATGCACCACAAGATTACCAGCACTAAAGGGAACAACAATTTATATGTGCGAGAAAAGAGTACTGGCTGGTAGGTTGGCAAGTGGATTCTGATTGGTAGAGACTTGCCAAGGAGAATGCTCACTTATGCATGCTAGAAGCCTCATATATTTACACAAGTCCCTGTCCTTTGCTGAGAGAGGGAACATGTCAACGTATTGCACCTTTTTCAGCTAAGCAAAAGCTTGGGGGACAGCCATTCCCTGGTTCATTTCCCATGGCAATGCCTTGACTAATCAGAGTTGACCTGCCTGGTTTGAATTTGAATAGAAACTTAACAGTTTACTGTTTCCTGCTATATTCTCAATTACAACACCTCTACAAATTAGAGACCATTTGCCAACCAATCAGCACTATCTTCTCATCCAGTATAAATTGTGTTCCCTTTATTGTTGGTAATCTTACAATCTGTTCTGATGAGTGCAAGATGAAAAGCTTAGCATGTCTCTTTGTTCAGTAATATTTAAATGAGAAATGTAACATTCCAACATTCAACAACTTATAAGCACATAAGAAGTAGGAGTAGGCTATTTGGCCCCTCAAGTCTGCCCCGCTATTCGATAAGATCATGGCTGATCTGCCACAGGCCCCAATTCCCCTTTTGTGCCAGCTCCCCATAACCCTCAACTCCCCGATATTTCAAAAATCTATCTACCTCCTCTTTAAATACTTTCAGTGATCCAGCCTCCACAACTCTCTGGATTAGAGAATTCCAGACATTCACTACCCTCTGAGAGAAGAAATTCCTTCGCATCTCAGTTTTAAGTGAGTGACCCCTTATTCTGTAACTATGTCCCCTAGTTCCAGATTCCCCCACTAGTGGAAATATCTTCTCAACATCTTCCCTGTCAAGCCCCCTCAGAATCTTGTATGTTTCAATAAGATCACCCCTCATTCTTCTAAACTCTAATGAATAAAGGCCTAACCTGTTTACCCCTTCATTCCAGGAATCAGCCTAGTGAATCTCTTTTGAACACCCTCCAATGCCAGTATATCCTTTCTTAAATACAGGGACCAAAACTGTACACAGCACTCCAAGTGCAGCCTTACCAACATCCTGTATTGTAACAAGACTTCCCTATGTTTAAACTCCAACCCCCTAGCAATACAGGCCAAAATTCCATTTGCCTTCTTAATTATTTGCTGCATCTGCATGCTAACTTTTTTTGTGTTTCATGAACAAGAGCACCCAGATCCTTCTGTGCTGCATTTTTTTTGGAGTGTGTCTCCATATAAATAATAGTCTGTCTTTTGACTCTTCCTACCAATGTGCATAACCTCACACTTTCCTACATTAAACTCCATCTGGCAAGTTTTATTCCCACGCATTCAACCCTCGCAGATTCCTTATGTCTTCATCACAACATGCCCTCCCACCTATTTTTGTATTGTCAGCAAATTTGGATACATTACACTCAACCCCCCCTCCAAATCATTAATATAGACAGTAAATAATTGTGGCCCTAGGACTGACCCTTGTGGCACTCCACTAGTTATGTCTTTCCAACCTGAAAAAGACCCATTAATCCCGACTCTCTGTCTTCTGTGTGTTAACCAATCCTCAATCCATGCTAATATGTTACCCCAATATGGTGAGCTCCAACCTTGTGCAATAACCTTTTATGTGGCACCTTATCGAATGCCTTCTGGAAATCCAAATGCACTACATCTACTGGTTCCCCTTTATCAATTCTGCTTGTTAACTCCTCAATGAACTCTAGCAAATTTATCAAACATGATTTCCCTTTCACAAAACCATGTTGACTCTAATTAATTGTGTTAAGCTTTTCTAAATGCCCTGCCTTAATAATGGACTCTCGCATTTTCCCAACGACAGATTGACTGGCCTATAGTTCCCTGCTTTTTGTCTCCCTCCCTTTTTGAACAGGGGTGTCACATTAGCGGTTTTCCAATCCGCTGGGACCCTCCCAGAATCCAGTGAGTTCTGGAATATTTTGACCAATGCCTCCACTATCTCTGCAGCCGCTTCCTTTAAAACCCTTGGATGAAGGCCATCAGGTCCTGGTGACCTGTCTGCCTTTAGTCCCATTAGTTTGTCAAATAATTTATCCTTCGTGATAGAGACTGTTACAAGATCTTTCCTCCCATTAGTCCCTTGTTTATCTGACATCTTTGTGTTTTTGTGTCTTCCACCATGAAGACTGATGCAAAATATTGGTTTAAATTATTTCCCTGTTCCCTGTTATCAGTTCTCTAGTCGCACCCTCCAAGAGTCCCACGCTCATGTTAGCTACTCTCTTTTTATATACCCATAGAAGCTCTTGCTGTTTGTTTTTATACTTCTTGCCAATTTACTTTCATAATCAATTTTCTCCCTCTTTATTAGCTTTTTAGTCATCCGCTGCTGGTTCCTAAACAATTCCCAATCCTCTGGCCTGCCACTACTTTTCACTGATTTGTATGCCTTAGTTTTTGATTGGATACTCTCCTTGACCACCTTTGTTAACCACGGGTGGTTCATCCTTCTCATCGAATCCTTCTTTTTGACCAGGATAAATTTTTGCTGAGCATTATGAAATATCTGCTTAAATGTCTTTCATTGCTCATCCACTGACCTTCCCCTTACAAAAGCAGAATTACCTGGAAAAACTCAGCAGGTCTGGCAGCATCGGCGGAGAAGAAAAGAGTTGACGTTTCGAGTCCTCATGACCCTTCGACAGAACTTGAGTTCGAGTCCAAGAAAGAGTTGAAATATAAGCTGGTTTAAGGTGTGTGTGTGGGGGGGGCGGAGAGATAAAGAGACAGAGAGGTGGAGGGGGGCGGGGTGTGGTTGTAGGGACAAACAAGCAGTGATAGAAGCAGATCATCAAAAGATGTCAACGACAATAGTACAATAGAACACATAGGTGTTAAAGTTAAAGTTGGTGATATTATCTAAACGAATGTGCTAATTAAGAATGGATGGTAGGGCACTCAAGGTATAGCTCTAGTGGGGTTTTTTTTTAAATAATGGAAATAGGTGGGAAAAGGAAAATCTTTATAATTTATTGGGAAAAAAAAAGGAAGGGGGAAACAGAAAAGGGGTGGGGATGGGGGAGGGAGCTCACGACCTAAAGTTGTTGAATTCAATATTCAGTCCGGAAGGCTGTAAAGTCCCTAGTCGGAAGATGAGGTGTTGTTCCTCCAGTTTGCGTTGGGCTTCACTGGAACAATGCAGCAAGCCAAGGACAGATATGTGGGCAAGAGAGCAGGGTGGAGTGTTAAAATGGCAAGCGACAGGGAGGTTTGGGTCATTCTTGCGGACAAACCGCAGGTGTTCTGCAAAGTGGTCGCCCAGTTACGTTTGGTCTCTCCAATGTAGAGGAGATCACATTGGGAGCAACGAATGCAGTAGACTAAGTTGGGGGAAATGCAAGTGAAATGCTGCTTCACTTGAAAGGAGTGTTTGGGTCCTTGGACGGTGAGGAGAGAGGAAGTGAAGGGGCAGGTGTTGCATCTTTTGCGTGGGCATGGGGTGGTGCCATAGGAGGGGGTTGAGGAGTAGGGGGTGATGGAGGAGTGGACCAGGGTGTCCCGGAGGGAGCGATCCCTACGGAATGCCGATAAGGGGGGTGAAGGGAAGATGTGTTTGGTGGTGGCATCATGCTGGCGTTGGCGGAAATGGCGGAGGATGATCCTTTGAATGCGGAGGCTGGTGGGGTGATAAGTGAGGACAAGGGGGACCCTATCATGTTTCTGGGAGGGAGGAGAAGGCGTGAGGGCGGATGCGCGGGAGATGGGCCGGACAAGGTTGAGGGCCCTGTCAACGACCGTGGGTGGAAAACCTCGGTTAAGGAAGAAGGAGGACATGTCAGAGGAACTGTTTTTGAATGTAGCATCATCGGAACAGATGCGACGGAGGCGAAGGAACTGAGAGAATGGGATGGAGTCCTTACAGGAAGCGGGGTGTGAGGAGCTGTAGTCGAGATAGCTGTGGGAGTCGGTGGGTTTGTAATGGATAGTGGTGGACAGTCTATCACCAGAGATTGAGACAGAGAGGTCAAGGAAGGGAAGGGAAGTGTCAGAGATGGACCACGTGAAAATGATGGAGGGGTGGAGATTGGAAGCAAAATTAATAAATTTTTCCAAGTCCCGACGAGAGCATGAAGCGGCACCGAAGTAATCATCGATGTACCGGAGAAAGAGTTGTGGAAGGGGGCCGGAGTAGGACTGGAACAAGGAATGTTCCACATACCCCATAAAGAGACAGGCATAGCTGGGGCCCATGCGGGTAGCCATAGCCACACCTTTTATTTGGAGGAAGTGAGAGGAGTTGAAGGAGAAATTGTTCAGCGTGAGAACAAGTTCAGCCAGACGGAGGAGAGTAGTGGTGGATGGGGATTGTTCGGGCCTCTGTTCGAGGAAGAAGCTAAGGGCCCTCAGACCATCCTGGTGGGGGATGGAGGTGTAGAGGGATTGGACGTCCATGGTGAAGAGGAAGCGGTTGGGGCCAGGGAACTGGAAATTGTTGATGTGACGTTAGGTGTCAGAGGAATCACGGATGTAGGTGGGAAGGGACTGGACAAGGGGAGAGAGAAGGGAGTCAAGATAACGAGAAATGAGTTCTGTGGGGCAGGAGCAAGCTGAGACGATCGGTCTACCGGGGCAGTTCTGTTTGTGGATTTTAGGTAGGAGATAGAAGCGGGCCGTCCGAGGTTGGGCGACTATCAGGTTGGAAGCTGTGGGAGGGAGATCCCCAGAGGAGATGAGGTCAGTGACAGTCCTGGAAACAATGGCTTGATGTTCAGTGGTGGGGTCATGGTCCAGGGAGAGGTAGGAGGAAGTGTCTGCGAGTTGACGCTCAGCCTCCGCGAGGTAGAGGTCAGTGCGCCAGACAACAACAGCACCACCCTTGTCAGCGGGTTTGATGACAATGTCAGGGTTGGACCTGAGAGAATGGAGTGCAGTAAGTTCAGAGAGAGACAGGTTAGAATGGGTGAAAGGAGCAGAGAAATTGAGACGACTAATGTCGCGCCGACAGTTCTCAATGAAAAGATCGAGAGAAGGTAAGAATCCAGAGGGAGGGGTCCAGGTGGAGGGAGAATATTGGAGATGGGTAAAAGGATCCATTGAACTGGGAGAGGACTCCTGCCCAAAGAAGTGAGCCCGGAGACGAAGACGGCAGAAGAAGAGTTCAGTATCATGCCGAGCCCGAAATTCATTGAGGTGAGGGCGTAAGGGTATGAAACTAAGTCCTTCACTGAGCACTGAACGTTCAGCATCGGAGAGGGGAAGGTCAGGGGGTATAGTGAATGCACAGCTGGGGTTGGGATTGGAAGAAAGGGTGGGGACGGAGGGACAGGCAGGGGTGGAGGGTCCTAGATGGGTGTTGGTGTCGATGAGTTGTTGGAGCTTGCGTTCCTTAGCACTTGAGAGAAAGAGAAAAAGTTTCTTGTTGAGGCGTCGGATGAGCCGAAGGATAAAATGAAACTGGGGGCACGCGCAGCTTTGAAAAAGGGTGCAGCGGTGCTGCTGGAGGGAGAGGTCGAGTGTGTTCATATGGCGGCGCATGGCACTGAGTGTGGATTTCAGAATGTGACGGGAACAGCAGTCCGAGAAACGTTTTATGTCCCGGAGATACCTGTAATCCTGGGTGGGTTCGAAACATGAGGGGTGGAATTTCAGTTGAAATCCACGTGGGGTAAGTCGGAGACGGAGACAGTCACTGAGAAAGGAGATATGGCTGTGAAAGCGGGTTTTAGTAAACACCTTGTCAAACACTAGGAGGGAAATGGAAAGCAAAGAAGGTGAGCAAGACAACAGAGAGATACGGAAATCTTGTCGCAGAGAGGAACAGAACTTCTTCAAGGAGGTAGGCATTTCTTGAAGAGCAGTGGCAGTCAATTAAACACAGAGATAAAAACAAAAAAACTGCGGATGCTGGAAATCCAAAAACAAAAACAGACCTTCCCCTTAGTCTATTTCCCCAGCCCACTTTAGACAACTCTGTCTTCATACCTGTGTAATTAAGTTGAGACACTGGTTTGAAACCCAAGTTGCTCGCCCTCAAACTGAATTTGAAATTCTACCATGTTGTGACCACTAACCCCTAAACAATCCTTAACAATGATATCTCTTATTAATCCTACCTCATTACACCATACTAGATCTAAAATAGCCTGTTCCCGGGTAGGTTCTGCAACATATTGCTCTAAGAAACAACCCCTGATGCACTCTACAAATTCACCTTCCATGTTACCCCTGCCAATCTGATTTGTCTAGTCAATAGGCATGACAATTGTAGTGCCCTTCTTACATGCCTCCATTATTTCCCGATTTATACTTTGTCCTACAGTGAGGTAACTCTTTGGGGGCCTTTAGACAACTCCCACCCATGACTGCTTCCCCTTGCTATTCCTTATTTCCACCCAAACTGATTGCACATCACAATCTATTGTACCTACATCACTACTCACCACTGCACTGATACCTTCCTTTATTAACAACTCACCTTTCCTTTTTTGTCTTATTTTTCTGGAATGTTGAACACTCTTGAATCTTGTGTTCCCAGTCTTGATCACACTGCAACCACATCTCTGTAGAAGCAATCAAGTCATATCCATTTATTTGTATTTGTGCCGGCAACTCATCTATCTTGTTACAAATGCTACGTGCGTTCAGATAAAGAGCTTTAATCTTCGACTTTTTACCATTATTACTTATTCTGGTTCTAATTTCTGCTGCACTCTTCTGCTTATATTTTCTGCCCCTTCCTGTCACAGTTCGATTATCATTCGCCTCTTCACTGCCCTGCAGCTCTGCTCTCTCATTTCTTTTTGATTTTTTAAACTTCCCTTCAATTGGACCCTCCCCGCCACTAATTAGTTTAAAGTCCTAAAGACTCAGGGCATGAGCTTTCGAGCTCATCAGAATTGGAGGTGGATAAAACTCCCACTCCGTTCCACTCCCAAGCCATTTACATGGAGGCAGGATGTGGGGGAGGCAGGACTACTCGCTCAAACATGGTGGGTGGTAGATCCAGCTTGCTAACAGCCACTTAAAGCCATTAAAGGAAGCTGACTAAAAAACCCCAGTTGGTCTCCAGTTCCCCACAACATGGGCTAGTTTAACTGCCGGAGGCAGTCTCCGCCTGGTACATGGAGGGTTCAGCACTTCTGGCAGACATACAGGCCCTCCCTGCATGCCCGGGTGCAGCAGCAGCTGCATCCCACCCTGTAGGAGGTTCCCTCCATTACTCCTCCCCCCCCCAACCCCACCCACCCCACAGTGGGGTGGCCTGGCTGAAAAAGCCATTTTTTAGTTTATATTTTAAAAAATTGGAGAGAGGGCATCTCCATTTGAAGTGCCCTCTCCTTCACTTAACTGCAATGGTATCCTGCTGCTCTTATAAAGATAGAAGGCCTCTGATCACCCCATCAACTTTGAGAGCCCACTTGCTGGCCATTAATTGGCTGCTCCAGGGAAAATCACTTTGACTGTTCCCCGGACAGTATGAGATTTTGACCCCCATTTGAGCCTGATGGTGGGATTCAGAAGCCTGCAGGAAAATCCTCCCTTCAGTGTGACCAGAACTTTTTCTCCCCAGAATCCTATACTAAAGACCCTTCCATTATTTGGGATGGGAAAAAAGAAACAGGAGGAGGCCATTTAGTCCTTAGAGCCTGTTCTGCCATTCAGTGAGATCATGGCTGATCTGTGATCTAACTTGTTAACAATTTACAAAGAATTTATTTCATATAAGTAGGTCTGTTATGGCTTTGCTCACTAATCATGCACATCACTATCACCAATAGCAATAGTGAAAACCTTATATTAACCTTGTTATGGACAGGAGCGAGGCAGGCAAACTGTACTTATTTCCTCTCACCAACTGTCTGTAAGCAGAAGGTGTTTTGAATTATTTTTGAAGGATGCTGTGGCATTTTTCCAAACCCTGTGTTTTGTGTGATCTAATTTACTAATAACTTTCAGCCAACTTGCGTTATGATTCACTCAGAAGGTTAGTTTATTTCACATTCAAAACCCAGGGAAGAAGTGTTCACAACTTCCCACTTCACTGCGCACACACACAGTAAGGGTAGGGGGGGGGATAGAGAAAGGAGTTTTACAACTACGGATAGTAACAGTAAAGAGCCATCGAAATGAATATTAGTTCATTGACTTCCCGGACTCTGGAAATCACAAGTCCAGAGGGTGTTTCCTTTATGGCTGAGTTCAGTCGCGATGAGTTCCTGGTTGGATATGGCAACATAAAGATCCTTGAAACAAATGACGGCAACATGATGAGCTTTCTGTGCTTAGATCGCTTGGCAGGTGTTGATCAGAGACTTTTAAAAATAAAGCAGGCCTCAAGGAGTTGGGAGATATTAACTGACTGCTTGTTCAGCCGGGCGGCTGGAGTCCTTTCCAGTTGATGTTAAAATAGCAGTCTGCCTATGAGGCCAAAGATATAATGTTAAAACTGTCCAAAAGGCCAGAGGCTTGGGTAATGTGACATGGCTCGTTAAGGGTTAATTGCAGCTTCAGCAATCAGTTTCTCAACTTCTGGCCAGAATTGCATTTTGCCCCATCAGGAGATGGACCAGGTGGCTATTAGCATCTCTTCCTGTATAATGAGTTTCAATCTCTCTCTTTTGTGATATTCTGGTTGCAGAGCCAGTTCATCTGCACTTCTGCTTTTGTTGACTAGAAGGGGTCTGTACAATGATGTGTGAGGTTCCAAGGCTGAGAGAGGAGTTCTCTTGTTCTTGTAACTCCTTGTGGTAGCTCCCAGAACAAAGGGCCAGGCCTGTGGTCATGCGACTTGTAGCAGCCTTTTTTGGTTCAGCATAAAGTCCATTTTTTAAAACATGGCAAATTAATAAAATTTTGGATCTCTTTTCATGTGATATGGACCCAACAACCTAAACTGGCACCTTACATTGTGCATGTGAAATAAGCCTTATTTCCTTACCGTGCAAGTCTGCGGTGTGGAGCATGGTTTGTTTCTACTGCCCTGCCCTCACCCTGACCCACCTCTAATGTACTGTGGTGCTCAATACCTACACTTGTCTTCTCCAACCTTAGTGTACAAATCGTTATCTCTACCCTTCATAATGTGTAGGATTTTGACACTCCCCCTTCCATAATGTGTAGGGTTTTCACTTCCTCTTCTTCGATGGTGTGTGAGATTTGTCCTCCCCTTCTATGGAGTATGGGATTATTGCCTGTTCCAAGGTAGGCAAATTACCTGATTTCATAAATTCGTATGGTATCCCAGACAAGTTATTGAATATTCCATTACAAAATGTGACCTTATTGAATACATGAATGCTGCCTGACTATAATGCAGAGGAAAAAGTGAGTGAGTGCATGTACTCCCAAAACAGTTATCTAAATTATTGTTCTTAACCTTAAAATGTTATTGCTTGAACTGATCCTCTATTCCAAAGACAGTTGAATTCTATGGTGATTCTCTTTAAAAAAAAAAGTGGTGATGAGTGAATGGATATTGGGGAGTTTGGTCACTGAGGCAACTCCTCCAGTTGTAAAGGATACTATGGCAGTATGTGCACAATGTGTGGACCTACACCTGATAGACTGCAGTGGTTCAAGTAGGTGGCTCACCACCATCACCATCACCATCTCAAGGGCAATTAGGGATGGGCAATAAATATTGGCCTTAGCCATTGATGTGCACACCCCATGAATGAATGAAGGAAAGGTAATTTGAAATGTCCGTGGGCTTTGCAAATAAGAAACTGGGGCCTACACTCCTTCACTTAGATTGCTTGTCTCTTGATAGAACATCACCTGTATGGGTCAGTGAAAGTAGGGTACCAGCTGGCGACCTTGATGATGTAGTCATTGTCATCAAGTCCCAGAAGCATGGCAAATGGAGGGACAGCAAATTGGGGAGTTAATGCTACCTGAGGGCTAAGACCTGGATTTAAGACATAGGAGGGCTAGGAGTAGGAGAATGGGAGGCCAGGGAGAGGAGAGAGTGGTGATAGAGGTTAAGTGAGTTGGGATAGACAAATTCTTATGGTCACTAACAGCTGAGTAACATTTTTAGTTTGTTCCTTTTGTGGTTTTTCAATTATTGCATTTCAATGAATATATCTCTGGGCTGCCTTTATTGTCATTAATCCATGCTAAATTAATGGGCTCTGGATGAAGCACATCTGTCATTTGCTTCACAAATGAAAATCACAAGAAAATGACAGTTGAAAAAAATGATCACCCAGTGAGAGTGTGCATAAGTGTCACATGAGTATATCACATGACTGCTATTGACCAGTCAGAGTTCTGGAAATCAACACTTGACAATTGAAGAGATCACATTGTATACTATTGACCATTGATGTTCGAAAGCGGGGCACTGTTCAAAAAAAGCATAGTGATGTGAATAGAGGGATCTACACATTGTTTCAGAAGAAACTGAATGAGGGATGTGTATGGTGGTTGGGTGGGGGGTGTGGAGCAGCCGCTTTGTTTTCTTTATTCATTCATGGGATGTGGACATCACAGGCTGGGCCAGCATTTGTTGCTGAGTGGCTTGCTCGACTATTTCAGAGGGCATTTAGGAGTCAAACACATTGCTGTGAATCTGGAATCACATGTAGGCCAGACCAGGTAAGGATGGCAGATTTACTTCCCTAAAGGACACTAATGAACCAGATAGGTTTTTACAACAATCTGAAAGCTTCATGGTCACCATTACTGAGACTAGTTTTATAATCCAGATTTATTAATTTGAATTTAAATTCCATCTGCTGCTGTGGTAAGATTTGAACCCATGTTCCCAGAGCATATCCTGGGCCTTTGGATTCCAGCGACGTTACCACTACGTCACCATCTCCCCATAAATGGGATGATTTTATGAATGAGGCTTGCCAGCATCTCGGAGGTGTTGAAATTGAATGAGTTATGCTAGCCAGTGGAATGGCAGGAACGTCTATTGTATTTGGGATGTTACAATGTATGGTTCTATTTACTTAGTGTGTGTTTATGGTTGAATGTTAACGCTTTTCTTGTGCCCACTCACCTGTTCCTTTTCAAAAAGTATGTCCCCAGTTGTGGGCGTCTCAGTGATCACCACAGAGTGGTGCAATTCATGGTGGATGAAACAGAAGTGACAGACTTCTCTCTCCTTACACCCAGTGAAACTGAAAAACTTTGTTATTGTGTACTGTTACTTCTGGGGTCAGACATTAAACTGAAATGCCTTGGAACTCAATCTTGCACTTTCCGTTTGGAGGTTATGGCTGCAGTTGTTTAACTTCACTATCTTGTCAAACTTTAGATGTGGAAGACAGAGCCTGTTATTGCCCTAACTGTGCAGCATTTGTCAGCAAATGCGCTGTGATCTTGTATACATTTCATTTAGATTCAGTGGTGTATTTGTTCCCATGGGTTTTCTAAATGAAGTATCTAATAGATGACAACTTGTTTACATTTCGGACTTGTACCAAATGGTGTTGAGCAAGCTGGCAATCAGAGCCACAGCATTGCTTTACAAACCATCTGCTTGTCAGTTTCAGGACACTGCTGTAACTTGACATGTAACCGGCTGGAGAGATTTCTGCAACACACTGCAGTAATGTAAACAATGCATTGTGTGATTTATAAGCTACTGATCTTGCTAGTACACTGCAGATCCTGCTGCTTTGTAACATTATTTCAAAAAAATATGACCCACTTAAGAAAGAATGCATTTCTTTGCTGGTTAGCATTCTGCCCTTTCACTTCTATACTCTGGGTTGAAGTCCAGCCCAGAGTACATACGAACAAGGAGCAAAAGATGGCCATTCAGCCCCTTGAGTCTTCTCCACCATTTAGTAAGATTATGGCTGATCTGACAATAGCCTGAAATCTGCATCCCATCTACCCTGATAACCTATTACCCCCTTGCTTACCAAGAATCTATCCACCTCTGCCTTAAAAATATCCAGACTCTGCTTCCACCACCTTTTCAAGAAATGAGTTCCAAAGACTCATGGCCCTCTTGAGTGAAAAAAAAATTGTTTCATCTCTGTTTTAAATGGGTAACCCCTTATTTTTAAACAGTGACCCCTAGTTCTGGATTCTCCCACAAGAGGAAACATCCTCTCCACATCCACCCTGTCAAGACCCCTCAGGATCTTTTTTGTTTCAATCAAGTCGCCTCTTACTCTTCTAAACTCCAGTGGATACAAGCCTAGACTGTCCAACCTTTCCTTATAAGACAACATGACCATTCCAGGTATTAGTCTGGTAAACCTTCTCTGAACTGTTTCTAATGCATTTACATCCTTCCTTAAATAAGGTGATCAGTACTGTACACAGTTCTCCAAATGTGGGTCTCACTAGTGCCCTGTGCAACCGAACCATAAGCTCCCTACTTTTGTTTTCAATTCCCCTCTCAATAAATGATAATGTTCTATTAGCTTTCCTAATTACTTGCTGTGCCTGCATACTAGGCTTTTGCAATTCATGTACTAAGACACCTGGGTCCCTCTGCAATCTCTCACCATTTAGATAATATGCTTCTCTTTTATTCTTTCTTCCAAAATGGACAGTTTCACATTTTCCCACATTAAACTCCATCTGCCAGATCTTTGCCCACTCACTTAACCTATCTATATCTGTTTGTTGCCTCTTTATGTCCTCTTCACGGCTTGCTTTCCTACCTATCTTTATGTCATCAGCAAATTTGGTAACCATCCTGTCCATCACTTCATCCAAGTCATTCATATAAATAGTAAAAAGTTGAGCTCTCAGAACTGATCCCTGTTGCATGCCACTTGTTACATCTTGCCAACCTGAAAAAGACCCATTTATGCCTACCCTCTGCTTCCTGTTAGTCAGCCAATCGTCTGTCCATGTCAATATGTTGCCCCCTATGCCATGAGCTTTTATTTTCTGCAATAACTTTTGATGTGGCACTTTATCAAATGCCTTATGGAAATCTAAGTACAGTACGTCTACCAGTTCCCCTTTATCCACAGCCCATGTTACTTCCTCAAAGAACCCCAATAAGTTGGTTAAACATGATTTCCCTTTCACAAAGCCATGTTGGCTCTGCCTGATGAGCTTGAGCTTCTCCAAGTGCCCTGTTATAACTTCTTTAATAATAGCTTAAATAATAGCTTCATAATAGTAATAATGATCTCCTCACTCTGCTACTTTAGTTGTCTCAACCCCATTCATAGTTGGTGCAAGCCTGCCAGAATGGACCAACCCCCGGCCAGCACTCAGTCACACTTCTAGTTGAGTACTGGGTTGCCATCTGCTTCGCTCCCCAATTCCTATTGATGACCTCATGAAGTAGAGGAAGAAACAAACTGATGTGGACAACAAATGAAGCAATGCAAGGATAAGGGAATAAGAAGAACTTTACTTCTGTACAACTCAGTTGGTACATGAGTAAGGTCCCACAAACAGTATTGAAATAAATTATCAGTTTGTTAGTTTTTCCAGTTGTAGGCTGGGTGATAGATGTTGGCCAGGTTACTGGAAAAATCTCCCTTGCTCATCTTTAAATGTTGCTATGGCAATCGGCCCCTCATTTTAATTTAAATTCCAACAGACTGCACCTCCGACATTGCAGCACTCTCTTGCCACTGCACTGAGAATGTCAGTTTTGATTAAGCACTCAAGTTCTGGGGTGGAGCTTGAACCCATTATCTTCTGACTCAGGAGAGAGTGTGTGCTACAGAGCCAACCTGATCCTTGAGATAAAAAAATCCAGGGAATATAAAGATCAGTGTGAAGACCTTATGTTCACAGCAAGCAAGTGATCAGAGAAGCATTAGGCTCTCAGTAGAATCATAAGGTGGGGGGTGGGGGGGCACAATATCCAGCAACCAATTAATGACAGATATTTGTATTCGTGGCGGCAGAGTCTGTGTCTTTATCCCAATATTGAGGGGGAATTTCACTGCAGTAATGACAAAATCTTATAGATTTTCCATTATGTGTCAAGATGTGACATTCAGTTTGAGAGCTCTGAAGGAGGGCAGCCACTGCCTGATCTGAATGGGATCATATCCTGAGGAAATTATAGAACTGGCTAATGTAATGTCACATCCTGGCTGGATTAATTGGAAATGGATATTTATTTATCACAAACACTTGAATCTCCAGGCCAGTGAGCCTTACCATCTATACAAGGTAAAATGGAGGCTATCATAAAATAACTGTTAATGAAACACTTTAAGGAATACAGATGAATAAGCAAGAATTAACATGGTTTTATTGGAGGAGGTCATCCCTGATAAATCTACTGAGCTTCAAAGTGCTAATGTGTGGCTGAATGGAATCAGTTGGTGTTATATTTTGGATTTCTGATTACTGAGTGGCTTGCTAGGCCATGTTAGAAAGATTAAGAAACAACCAGTTGTGTGGAGTGGAGTCACATTTAGGCTGAGGGGCATTAGTGAATCAGTTGATGTTAAATCACAATCCAGCAACTTTCATGGTTATTTTTTCTGGAACCAGCCCCAGTCTAACAGATTTATTGAATTAAGTTTTACCATTTGCCATGGTAGCATTTGAACTCATTACATTGCTTCATAAACAATAGGGTAGATGAAGTTCAATGCAGAGAAATGTGAGGTGGTGTGTTTTGGTGGGAAGAACGTGGACAGACAATATAAAATAGGGGGTGAAATTTTGAAGGGGGTGCAGGAGCAGAGGGACCTGGGTGTATATGTGCATAGATCGTTGAAGGTGGCAGGACAGGTAGCGAGAGCAGCTAATAAAGCATATATCATCCTGGGGCATTGAGTACAAGAGCAAGGAGGTTATGTTGAGTTTATATAAGACACTAGTTAAACCTCACCTGGGCTATTGTGCACAGTTCTGGGTTCCACACTACACGACGGATGTGAATGCGTTGGAGAGAGTGCAGAAGAGGTTTACAAGAATGGTTTTAGGGATGAGAAACTTCAGTTATGAAGATAGATTGGAGAGATTGGGACTGTTCTCCTTGGAGAGGAGAGGCTAAGAGGAGATTTGATAGAGTTGTTTAAAATCATGAGGGGGCTGGACAGAGTAGATAGGGAGAAACCATTCCCACTCGTGAAAGGATCGAGAATGAGAGGGTAATGATTTAAAGTGATTTGCAAAAGAAGCAAATGTGACGTGAGAAAAAACCTTTTTCACACAGCGAGTGGCTCGGGTCTGGGATGCACTGCCTGAAGTGAGGTGGAGTTAGATTCAATCACGACATTCAAGAGGGCATTAGATGATTATTTGAATAGAAACAATGTGCAAGGGTATGGAGAAAAGAAAGGGCAATGGCCCTAAGTCATAATGCTCATTTAGAGAGCTAGTGCAGACACAATGGGTCGAATAGCCGCCTCCTGCAATATAACAATACTGTGATTCCCCCGACCAGAGAGAAGGGGAGACCAGGTGAAGGTCACCATTACAGTTAAACTAACCACTCAAATAACAAGACAGATTTTTTTAAATATCAGAAAATTCTGAGTGCTGGAGGACATAACTAGGTCGCCTCAGTCTGGCTGTGAAAGGGCATTTAAAACACGAGGTAGTCCATCTCTAAAATGGGAATCTACAGAAGCTAGGCTTGGTCATTGTTATACTCAGCACTGAGACAGGGAGAACTGAAGAAAAGGGTGAGGAGATACAACTCATGAAATTTGGCTTGAACATCGCTGAAGCCATGTATGTGAGGTTGAAGGTGAGGGAGGGCTGATGTGATGATATATAGACATTGCAGGAAGCAGATGTAGGATAAAGTTACCAACAAATCTGCATATAGCTTCCTCAGTATGGACATTATGCACTGTGAACAGTGGCTGCAGCTTTTTACTTTATTCTTTCATGGAATGTGGGTATCACTGGCAATACCAGCATTTGTTGCCCAACCCTGTTTTCCCTTGAGAAGATGGTGGTGAGCCGCCATCTTGAACAGCTGAAGTCTGTGTGGTGCAAGTACATCCACAGTGCTATTAGGAAGGAAGTTCCAGGATTTTGATCCAGTGGCGGTGAGGGAATGGTGATATATTTCCAAGTCAGGGTGGCGTGTGACTTGGCAAATTTGCAGGTAGTAGTGTTCCCATGCATTTGCTGGCCTTGTCCTGTTAGGTAGTAGAGGTCATGGGTTTGGGAGGTTCTGTTGAAGGAGGCTTGGTGAGTTGCTGAAGTGCACCTTGTGTATAGTACATGCTGCTGAGAGTGTGCATTGATGGTGAAGGGAGGGAATGTTTTAATGTGGTGGTTGGGGTGTTGATCAAGTGGACAGCTTTCTCCTGAATGGTGTTGAGCTTCTTAAATGGTGTTGGAGCTGCACTCATCAGGCAAGTCGAGAGTATTCCATCAAACTTCTGACTTGTAGATAGTGATGCCATTGAATGTCAAGGGGGAGATGATTAAATTCTCTGTTGTTGGAGATGGTCATTGCCTGGCACTTGTGTGGTGTGAAAGTTACTTGTCACTCATCAGCCCAAGCCTGAATGTTGTCCAAGTCCTGCTGCATATGGACATGGATTGCCTCAGTATCTGAGGAATCGAATGGTACTGAACATTGTGCAATCATCAGCGAACATGCCCACTCCTGGCCTTACGTTGGAAGGAAGGAAGATCATTGATGTAGAAACTGAAGATGGTTGGGCCTAGGACACTAACCTGAGGAACTCCTGTGGCAGTGTCCTGGGGCTGAAATGATTGGTCTTTAACAACCAAAACCATCTTCTTTTGTGCAAGGTATGGCTTCAGCTAATGGACAGTTTTCCCCTTGATTTCATTGAATTTAATTTTGCTAGGGCTCATTGGTGCCACAAATGGTAAATTGCAACCTTAATGTCAAGGGCAGTGACTCTTACCTCACCTCTTGAGTTCAACACTTTTGTGTGTTTGACCAAGGCTGTAATGAAGTCAGGGGCTGAATGGCCCTGGTGGAACCCAAACTAATCATCAATGAACAGGTTATTGCTAAGCAAGTGCCCCTTGATAGCACTGTCGACAACACCTTCCATCACTTTGCTGATGATCGATGCTGATGGGGTGGCAACTGGCCGAGTTAGATTTGTCCTGCTTTTTGAAAACAGGACATAATTGGGTAATTTACCACATTGTCGGGTAGTTGCCAGCGTTGTAGCTGTATTGAAACAGCTTGGCTAGGGGTGCTGCTAGTTCTGGAGCACAAGTCTTGTTGTGAGAGCCCATAGCCTTTGCAGTATCCTACAGCCATTTCTTGATATCACGCGGAGTGAATTGAATTGACTGAAGACTGGTGATGCTGGGGACCTCTGCAGGAGGCTGAGATGAATCATCCACTTGGCACTTCTAGTTGAAGATGCTTGCAAATGCTTCAGCCTTGTCTTTTGCCATGAAGTGCTGGACTCTCTTATTGAGGATGAGGATATTAGCTGCCTCCTCCTATTAGTTGTTTAATTGTCCACCACCATTCACAACTGGACAGGACTATAGAGTTTACATCTGATCCATTGGTTGTGAGATTGGTGCTATTCACCTGGGGTAATAACGGAACAGCAAGTTTTACGGATCAGATCTAAGCTCTGCAAAAGATAAAGCTGAAATATTTGCAGCAGTCTTCAGCCAGAAGTGCCGAGTGCATTATCTATCTCAGCCTCCTCCGGAGGTCCCCAGCATCACAGATGGCAGTCTTCAGCCAATTCAATTCACTGCACGTGATATCAAGAAACAGCTTAAGGCACTGGATACTGCAAAGGCTATGGGCCCTGACAACATTCCAGCAACAGTACTGAGACTTGTGTTCCAGAACCTGCCGCGCCCGTAGCCAAGCTGTTCCAGTACTGCTACAACACCGGCATCTACCCAACGATGTGGATAATGGCTCAGGTATGCACTGTACACAAAAAGCTGCACAGATCCAACCCGGCCAATTACTGCCCCATCAGTCTACTCTCGATCATCAGTAATGTGATGGAAGGGATCAACACCAGTGCTATCTAGCGGCACTTCCTGAACAATAACCTGCTCATTGATGCTCAGTTTGGCTTCTGCCAGGGCCACTCAGCTCCTGACCTCATTACACCCTTGGTTCAAGCATGGACAAAAGAGCTAAACTGAGGTGAGGTGAGAGTGACTGCCCTTGACATCAAGGCAGCATTTGACTGAGTGTGGCATCAAGGAGCCCTAGCAAAACTGGTATCAAAGGGAATTGGAGCAAGCTCGCCACTGGTTGGAGTCATACCTAGCACAAAGGAAGATGCTTGTAGTTGTTGGAGGTCAATCATCTTGGTTCCAGGACATCTCTGCAGGAGTTCCTCAGGGTCGTGTCCTCGGCCCAAACATCTTCAACTGCTTCATCAACAATCTTCCTTCCATCATAAGGTCAGAAGTGGGGATGTTCACTGACGATTGCACAAAGTTCAGCATCATTCATGACTCCTCAGACACTGAAGCAATCCATGTTCAAATGCAGCAAGACCTGAACAATATCCAGGCTTGGACTGACAAGTCGCAAGTAACATTCGCGCCACATAGTTGTCAGGCAATGACCAACTTCAACAACAGAGAATTTAATCATCTCCCCTTGGCATTCAATGCCATTACCATCGCTGAATTTCCCCACCATCAGCTTCCGACGTCTTCAGCCTGCCTGTATTCCACCACTGGGATTATCATCTGACCTCTGATGGCTCTTTTTTATATGTGCCCTTTTTCTATTGTTTTAAATAGTTTCAGTCTCTCTGGAAGTTTTGGTTTCCAATCTCTGTTTCAGCCTTAGTTTCCTTGGAAATTGGGAGCGCCGGTTTCCTTTCTCAGTTTCTCTTTTTGGTTTCCCTTTTCAATTAGGGTCTGTCACAAAAATAAAAGCTTTGAACAATGGATTTCACCACACAAGGATCCTCAAAATTTATTGCTTTACTAGATTATCAGAATATAATCAATCATACTATGTAGCTTTTAAGAGCATAAGGATTTCTGAAGCAAGAAAAGCTTATTCGGCTCACCAAGTCTACCCTGTCTACGCATGATCTCTCCTCCTTTGGGAGCACTAAGCTTCTTCCTCTCCCTTCCCTGAAGAAGTCGTGATGCTAATGGCTTTCAGCCCTCTTCCCCCTTTCCATTGAAAGATGTTAGTTTATCCTGTGTGATTTTGTCAGGGTGTTTTGTTGGTGATGCTTGACCTGCTCTATTTATTTCTGATCCCAAACGTAGTAATTTTGGACCACGAATGAGTGTTGCCTTTGTGCTGTCTGGTCCTTGCAATCTCTGGTAGTATTGTGCAAATATATAGAGCTCATGTCTTTTTTTTGTTTGTGTTCCTTTCTGTTCCACCCTTAAAAGAAATGTAGAGCAACATCAACTGCCGTCAAACGGTTAATGAACTGCAGGGAAAGGTGATTGACGTATTTTGTTTTCTCACAAACTCCAACATTTCCATTCAATCGTAGCCTAGGGTCGCGGGTCAGTCATCCTCCGATTGAAAAACAATGGGAGTTTGAAGGCAATGTTTCTCCATGTATCCGATAACCCTGTGCTTTTTATTTGGTTTTTGTTTTTCCTTCTATAGATTATACTGTACTGCACTGTGTGAAATAATGTGGATTCTGGGCAGGTCATGCAGGTTTTTGTAAATACTTTTAGGATCCAATGCAAAATGTAATGAGATTGAGCCATCAGTGTTACAAATCCAGTTTCTGCAACTTAAAATAAAAAAACTGCATTTCAACTTGTCCAGCATTTAGGGAGCTGTATTTGGCTCTGTAACACTAATATATTTTACACCATGATACCCACTCCCTGAAAAATTGCAGAAAAAAATACATTTCATGCCAGCACAGGAAAAATGAAAAGAAAGCGCCAGTGCAGACAAAGAAAAGGTGTTAAAAATTTTTATTTGCCGTTTTAGTTAAGCTTCAGTAAAAGGCTACAATGCAGCACTCTTGACTGCCCTTCGCCAAGTGGACCTCATCAGAACTTTGTTTAACCAACTAACTTAGCGATTCCATGCTGAGACCCAGGAGCCCCTAACTGGATTAACAAAACTTAACAGTGTTCAGTCAAAAATTTGAGGTTTTTTAAAATTGTTCCTAGGGTGTGTGCCACTCTGGCAAATACTGCACTTATTGCCTAAACCTATTGACCATGAGAAGGCGGTGGTGAGCTGCCACATTGAACCACTGCAGTCCATGTGGAGTAGGTATACCTTGTTAGGAAGGGAGTTCCAGGATTTTGATCCAGTGGTGGTGAAGGAGCAGTGATATAGGTCAGAATGGTGCTTTCAACTGCCTAGGCCCTAAGCTCTGGAATTCTGTCTCCAAACCTCTCTGCCGCTCTATTCTGTTTTCTCTAAGATGCTCCTTAAAACCTAATTTTTTGGACTCAGTGTCAAATGTTGCTTTAAAATGCTCATTGAAATATCCTGAGAAATTTTATTACATTAAAGGTGCTATATAAATACAAGTTGTTGTGTGCCACTTGAATGTGGTGGTGTTCCCACATGTCTGCTGCCCTCGTCTTTCTAGGTGGTATAGGTCACAGGTTTGGAAGTTGCTGTTGAAGAAACCTTGGTGAGTTGCTGCAGTGTATCTTGTAGGTTACTTTATTCTTTCACAGGATGAGGGCTTTGCTGACTGGGCCAGCATTTGTTGCCTATCTCTAATTGCCCTTGAGAAGGTGGTGGTGTGCTGCCTCCTTGAACTGCTGCAGTCCATGTGGTGTAGGTACACCCACATGCTGCTGGGGAGGGAGTTCCAGGATTTTGACCCAGCAGCCATGAAGGAACGGTGATATATTTCCAAATCAGGATGGTGTGTGGCTTGGAGTGGAACTTGCAGGTGGTGGTGTCTCGGATGATACACACTGCAGCCATGGTTGGCCAGTGGTGGAAGGAGTGACTATTTAAGGTGATGGATAAGGTACTAATTAAGTAAGCTGCTTTGTCCTGGATAGTGTCAAGCTTTATTGGGTGTTGTTGAAGTTGCGTTCATCCAGGCAAGTGGAGATTTTTCCATTACATTTTTGACTTGAGCCTTGTAGATGGTTTAAAAGGCTTTGGAGGGTCAGGATGTGAGTGGAAAATCAAATTAGTGTGGTCAGATCTTTGTTGACTGGTGCGGACACGATGGGTTGAATGGCCTCCTGTGCTGTAAACGTCTTTGAGTCTACTCACCTCAGCATCCCTAGCATCTGACTGGATCTAGTAGCTGCAGTATTTACATGGCTGGTCCAGTTCAGTTTCTGGTTGACAGCATAAAAATCAAGAGAACAACATGCGTGAGTGGTTGAAATGACTCCCCATGATGCAGTATGGCTCACCCTGGAGACACCTCCACAATATGTGTGCCAACTGCAAGGTTCAGGCATCTTTATTTGGAGAAAATATTCAGCTGTAAAACTGGAAGAGCATGTTGTGTGTTCCCTGCCCTGGTGTACAGGAGGCAGTAGCTTTAGGAAGGTTTGTAGTGAGTGGGTGGTGTGGGGTAGTGTTGGAGCTTTTAAAATGAAACATTTCTTTTGAAGGGAAACGAAGTGGGGATAGATAAACAAAGGATAGAACCCTGCTGGAACTTGGGGAAATTCCACATCGTATAAACATAGGGGAAGATAGACAGCTGGACTATTAAGCTAACCCATTGTATGTGAAATGAGAGATTTGATGAGGTAAATCGGGCAAAACTATTTACATTGGGCAATGAATTGGTAATCACCTAAGAACATCAAAGAACAAGGGGAGAAGTTAGGAGCAATTTTTATTTTACACAGAGGGTTGTTAATGACTTGAATCTGAGATTGACAGATATTAGTATATCCATATGTCTTTAGGGATATGGGGCAAAGGCAAGTTAAGTCACAGATGAGCCATGACCCATCTCATTGAATGGTGAGACAGGCTCGAGGGGCTAAATGACCTTCTCCTGTTATCACGTTCCTTTGATACTATCTCTCTATTTTAGGCTGTCCTTTGGGGTCGAGGATGACTTGCTTCCACACTATAAATGAGTTCTTAGGTGACTAAAGACCTACTGTCTCTGTCACAGGTGGGGCAGATGGTGGTAGGAGGAACAGGTGGGTGGGGTGCCTGGGTTGCCATGCATTCCTTCTGCTGTCGACACTTGGCTTCAGCTAGCCTTTGGCGATGAGACTTGAGGCATTCGACTCCTTCCCGGATGCTTTCCCTCCACTGCGGGTGGTCTTGGACCAGGGATTCCCAGATGTCAGAGGGGATGTTACACTTTTTCAAGCAGGCTTTGAGGGTGTCCATGAAGCATTTCCTCTGCCACCTGGGGCTCACTTTCCTTGTCGAAGCTCCGAGTAGAGCACTTGTTTCGGCAGTCTCCTGTCAGGCATGCAGACGATGTGGCCCACCCAGTGGAGCTGATCAAGCATGGTCAATTCTTTGATGCTGGGGATGTTGGCCTGAATGAGAACACTGATGTTTGTGCACCTATCCTGTCAATGGATTTGCAGGATCTTGCAGAGGCAGCGCTGATGGTACTTCTCCAGTTTTGAGATGCCTGCTGTACATAGTCCACGTATCTGATCCATAGAGGAGAGCAGGTATCACTACTGCTCTGTAGACAGTGAGCTTGATGCCAGGTTTGAGGTTCTGGTCTTCAAGCACTCTCTTCCTCAGCTGGCCGAAGGCTGTGCTGGCACATTGAAGACAGTGTTGAACCTTGTTGTCAAAGCTTGCCCTTGTTGACAGTATGCTCCCTAGGTATGAAATGTGGTCCCCATTGTCCAAGGCCTTGTCATGGATTTTGATAACTTGGGGGGGCAGTACTGTGTGAAGGGAGCACATTGGTAGAAGACCTTTGCCTTGCAGATGTTTAGTGCAATGCCCATACTCTTGTATGCCTTGGTGAAGGTATTGACGATGCCTTGGAGCTCGGCCTCCAAGTGTGTGCAGACGCAAGCATCGTCTGCACACTGGAGTTCAAAGGCAGAGGATGGAATGACCTTGGGTCTGGCCTGCAGCCTGCGGAGGTTGAACAGGTTCCCATTTGTCCTGTAGTTTAGCTTCACTCCAGTGGGGAGCTTGCTGAGGGTGAGATGGAGCTTTGCGGTAAGGAAGATTGAGAAGAGCACCAGTGCAATGACAGCCTTGCTTGACCCTGGTCTGGAAGTGGATTGAGTCTGTGGTGGATCTGTTGGTCAGGGTCATGGCTTGCATGTCATCGTGGAGCTGACGGAGGATGGTGACAAACTTTTGGAGCCAGCCAAAACGGAGGATGCTCCATAATCCTTCACGGTTGTGTGTTGAAGGCTTTTGTGAGGTCAAAGGCGGCCATGTACAAGGGTTGGTGCTGTTCCCTGCATTTCTCTTGCAGTTGCCTTGCGGTGAAGATCATGTCCATTGTGCCCCTTAGTGGGTGGAATCCACATTGCAATTCTGGGAAAAGCTCTTCAGCCACAGGGAGAAGGCGATTGAGGAGGATTCTTACAATGACCTTCCCTGTGGCCGACAGCAGGAAGATTCCTCTTTAGTTACTGCAGTCAGATTTGTCACCTTTCTTGAAGATGGTCACGATTACAGCATCTCCGAGATCTCCTCGCCTGCTCTCTTCCTTCCAGATAAGAGAGATGAGACCACGCATTCACGCCAGTAGTGCTTCTCCACCATGCTTTGGTGGGGAATCCATCTACTCCTGATGCCTTGTTGCTCTTTAGCTGTCAAATGGCCTTTTTAACCTAGTGCCGGGTTGGGGTTGTGCTAAGATGGTGGCAGGTAGCATGCTGCGGGATGGAGCCAAGGACACTCGCATTGGAGACAGAGTCTCTGTTAAGAAGCTCCATCCAGCAAGTGCTGACTGCCTTTCTGCCTTTGATGATCACCTCTTTGTTCTTGGCCAGTAGTGGAGTGGGGCCTTGGATGCTTGGGTGGTAGGTGGTCTTGACTGTGCTAAAGAAACCTTACACGTCATGGTTGTTGGCTCACTGTTGGATCTCCTGCACTTTCTCCACCCACCATCTGTTCTTTAGGTTGCGGGTTTATTGCTGGACCTCAGCCTTCAGCCGTCAGTAGAACTGTGTTCTTGCTCTCAAGTTGGGTTGCTGTTTTGGGTTCAGAAGTGCCTTGCACTTGCGGCTTACCAGCTCGTGGTCATTCTCATTGAACCAATCTTGGTGTTTCCTGGTCGAGTGACCAAGCATCTCTTTAAAGGTGCTGATGATGGAGGCCTTGAGGGCACACCAGGCGCTGTGGACGCCCTGCGTCTCTGGGTCACTGGGAGTTGCTAGGCTGACAGTGAGACGCTGGCTGAATTGGGCTGTCTTATCAGGTTCCTTGAGTGCCTCGGTGTTTATTTTCCTGTGGTATTGTTTCTGTTGCTGTCGCTGCTTTGAGGCTACGTTGATGTTGATGACAGAGCGAATTAGGTGGTAGTCTGTCCAGCAGTCGTTGGCTCCTGTCATGGCGTGGGTGATACGCACGTCCTTGCGGTCTCTCACTCAGGCAATGATGTAGTTGAGCAGGTGCCAGCACTTGAAGTGAGGGTGTTGCCATGAGGCCTTGTTCTGTCAGAGAGACAAGTACAAGGTGTTGGTTATGACTAGGCTGTGTTCTAGGCATTTTGACAGGAGCAGGGTACTGTTGGTGTTGGATTTCCCTACCCCCTCTCTGCCGATTACATCTGCCCAGAGGTCTGTGTCCTTCCCAACTCTGGCATTGAACTTGCCAAGGAGGATCAGCTTATCGTCTACTTGGACTCAGGCCAGGGATCGTTCGAGGTTGGAGTAAAATTCCACTTTGGACTTGTCTGTAGCATCCATTGTTGGGGCGTATGCACTGAGGACTATAGCGCATTGGTTCTGGGCTAGGGTGAGCCGAAGGGTCATGAGCGCATGTTTATCCTACAAGGGTTGTCTTTACTATATGTATGCCGGTCCTCCACTTCCCCAGAGCCATCTACTTCCTTGTAGCAGTCATTTTTCTTTGTCAGGTGTTAAGATGGTGGTTTCTGTATTTGTGTCACATTGAGCAGTAGTGGTAGGTTATACTTTGCTCAATTGAAAAACGTTCTTGTACAACCTTACTCCACAAAAAAACTAGCTCCCTCTTGGCTCAGTGGATAAATGTGCTATGTGGTGTGTTACTGAGTCATGCATACCAGAAAGATGTGCTGAGCTAACTGGCTTCTAGGGTTGCAGTATAGTTGGCCTCTGCTTCTGGGCTAACAGGAGGAAAATTGACCATGGTTCCTGCTCCTGATCTAGAGCCAGAGATTGCTGCTGGAAAATGTGTGTAGATATAACATGAAGGTAGGATTAGACTTGGCAATGGTGCCTCTCATGGTTGAATAGCCCAGCTATGTGGCAGTGAGTGCAGGAGATGAGGTCGGGCTTAGGAAATGAATAAACTGAATTGTGGCTGGAAAGTTCAGTTGGACTTGTATGAGCTTTTTTAGTTTTTTTAAGCTTGCCATGTCCTTGACCCAGGAATTTTGGTGAACTGTTTAAAACATTACAATTAGACTTCATAGAAAAGTGCAGTGAGTATTCTGCATCTGAGCTAAATCGGTCTCCAGGGGCCCATGCAGTGATGCACAGGAAGTGATGCTGTATCCTTGGTAACTTCCTTTGTTTGCTATTATTTTCAGCTTTGGTGAGATACAGCTGAATTGCCGCAGAGCTGAAATTAGTGATAATGTTGGAATTTGTTTGCACAGGAGCAGTCCCTTTTCCCCATGTCTTCTTTAAAAGGGTTCTGTTAAAAAGGGGTTCCTGTTTACAGTTTTACTGGAACATTGCTGCCCCATATGATTCAGACCTGACATGGATGTTGCCATCCTCATCTGGAGGTCCCTAGCATCACAGATGCCAGTCTTCAGCCGTTTTGATTCATTCCACATGATATCATCAAACGGCTGAAGGCACTGGATACTGTAATGGCTGTGGACCCTGACAATATTCCGGCAATAGTACTGAAGACATGTGCTCCAGAACATGCTGCATCCCTAGCTAAGCTACAACACTGCGGAGATGGTGGCATAGTGGTTTGTTCATTGACTAGTATTTCAGAAACCCAGGGGTAATGCTCTGGGGACCCAGGTTCGAATCCCACTGAATCTGGAATTCAAAGTCTGATGACAACCATGAAACCATTGCCGATTGTTCTAAAAACCCATCTGGTTCACTAATGTCCTTTAGGGAAGGAAATCTGCCATCCTTACCTGGTCTGGCCTACGTGTGACTCCAGAACCATAGCAATGTGGTTGACTCTTAAATGCCCTCTGTCAAAAATTGCCCAGGTATGTCCTGTACACAAAATGCAGGACAAGTCCAATCTGGCCAATTACCGGCGCATCAATTTACTTTCGATCATCAGTAAAGTAATGGAAAAGGTCATCAACAGTGCTATCAAGTGGCACTTGCTTAGTATTAACCTGCTCACTGACACCCAGTTTGGGTTCTGCCAGGGCCACTCAGCTCCTGACCTCGTTACAGCCTTTGTTCAAACGTGGACAAAAGAGCTCCTGAGTGGAGGTGAGAGTGACTGCCCTTGACATCAAGGCTGCATTTGACCGAGTGCAGCATCAAGGAGCCCTAGCAAAACTGGGGTCATTGGGAATCAGGGGGAAAACTCTCTGTTGCTGGAGTCATACTGAGCACAAAGGAAGATGGTTGTGGCTGTTGGCAGTCAGTCATCTCAGCTCCAAGACATCACTGCAGGAGTTCCTCAGGGTAGTGTCCTAGGCCCAATCATCTTTAGCTGCTTCATCAATAACCTTCCTTCCGCCATAAGGTCAGAAGTGGGGGTGTTCGCTGATGATTGCACAGTGTTCAGCACCAATCACGACTCCTCAGATACTGAAGCAGTCCATGTCCAAATGCAGCAAGACCTGGACGATATCCAGGCTTGGGCAGACAAGTGGCAAGTAACATTCGCGCCACATAAATGCCAGGTGATGACCATCTCCAACAAGAGAGAATCTAACCATTGCCCCTTGACATTCAATGGCTTTAACATTGCTGAACCCCCCCACTATCAACATCCTGGGGGTTACCATTGACCAGAAACTGAACTGGACTATACATATAAATACTGTGGCTACAAGAACGGGTCAGGAATCCTGCGACGAGTAACTCACCTATTGTCTTTCCAAAGCATGCCCACCATCTACAAGGGACAAGTCAGATGTGTAATGGAATACTCCCCACTTGCCTGGATGAGTGCAGTTCCCACAACACTGAAGAAGCTGGACACCATCCAGGACAAAGCAGCCCACGTGATTGGCATCACATCCACAAACAATCACTCCCTCCACCACCGACACACAGTAGTAGCAGTGTTTACCATCTCCAAGATGCACTGCAGGAATTCACCAAGGCTCCTTAGGCAGCACCTTCCAAACCCACGACCACTACCGTCTAGAAGAACAAGGGCAACAGATAGATGGAAACACCACCACCTGAAAGTTCCCCTCCAAGTCACTCACCATCCTGACTTGGAAATATGTCGCCATTCCTTCACTGTCGCTGGGTCAAAATCCTGGAACTTCCTCCCTAACAGCACTGTGGGTGTACCTACACCACGGACTGCAGCGGTTCGAGGAGGCAGCTCACCACCACCTTCAAGGGCAACTAGGGCTAAGCAATAAATGCTGACCCAGCCACGAAGCCCACACCTCGTGAATGAATAATAAAAAAAAAAGCCAGATCTCAGTGTCCTCATGTAGAAACAGCCAGACCTAGTGGGGATGTAAAGTTAAAGAGGTTGTACAGAGCACAAGCTTGCCCTGTACTTCTGATTGAACAATCTGGAAGGAGGTCTCTGCAAGAGGTTCACTCCTAAATTCCTTTTGACATGTATTGAATCATTCTTATATGCACTTGAAGTCTTGTTCACGTGCTGACCAGCTTTCTGCTTGACTGAGCTGTACCCTGTGTTGGCACATGCGGTAGGTCATGCACGGAAGGCAGGACTGAGACCTGCACTGAGTTGTAACATTGCTGCAAACACCAAAGACCCATTTTTCAGGGTGAGCTGGTCCACTTTGTCCCCAAGTTCTCTCCCCTTGAAGCTTTCTCGATAACTTCAGCTTCAGGGTTTTAGCACCTGACTTTTACAGGAAGATTGGAGTAGCAGCACAATGAAAACAAACTGTGGAATCTAAGGACTCTTCGAGTTTGGTTGACAAATTGACAACAACGCCTACGAACAGTCCAGTGATGTAACAAAGGTTTGTCTTGCTCCACCCCAGTGAAACAGCAGAGAGTTGAGGTCTTGCAGAGGGTGATGAACCAGTTTATAACTTTAAAGTCCACTCTTTGTATTGGCAGTTAATTTTCAGAGCAGCTAATACTTAGAAGTCAATTTGTGGGAAACTCCTGCTTTATCCTTACAATGTGTCCACTGTTAATGTTGTACAAGTCCCGTGGGAAAACCGTTAACCAAAATAACCAAATTTACTGAATGAGCCCCCAAATGAAATTACTAACAAGGTTTCATGTTTTGGAACTTAAATACAAATCAGAGCCAACGTTATTACACATGAATTAACATGCAAATGCTACTTCAAATAGGAAGGTAAATTTCACTTTAAATATGACAGACATATATCTTACACTGCCACAAGTACCGGCGTCAATTCCTGCACAAATGTAGCACCATGTGCAATCTCATAGTCTTTCCGACTCATTTCATTTGGCCCTTGACTTGCATTCGCTGGCGGGCATATTCCATCTGAGGTCTCCAAATGGAGTTAGTATTGGCATGGCGCACATCTGCCAATCCTTTCTCATACGGGTCACATCAGTCTTGATGGTGTAGCTTTGCAGTGTTCCTTTTAAACTGACCAACCAACAATACACTGGTCACAATCTGGTCCTCTGATACACACTGTTAGCTCTTTCACATGCCAGAATCATTCGCATCACTTTTAACGATTCAGTCCCTTTTAGCTGACTTGTACATTGCTTCCCCGAAAGCTTCAAGAATTCTATTTTACTTCTTACTACCAAAAGAAAACCAAACTTTTTTAAAGTTTTGCTGTGCTTCTCCTCATATGAATTCTGTGTTCCTCTTTCTATCTTTGTTTGCTTTCTCTTTGTCTCTGTATCTGTGTGCTGATTACCTTCACCCTTCAGCTCTCTTGCTTATAGCTCTCCTTTGTGTCTGGCCACATGGCTTCTGTTTTAGCTTCCTCCCCCAATGCTTCCAGGCCAAAGGTCACCAGGTCACATGGACCAGTATTTTTTATTACCCAAGAAAATTACAATTGATCCCTTTATAATTGATATAAACTCTTAAAAGTCATTTTCAAAATTCTTAAAAACAATTACATATTCCACAGACATTTTAAAGAAATTACAAATGTCCCTCATTGTACTGCTTCCGGGGCAAAAGTTGTCACTATGTTCATACCAATGACATAAGGTTAAACTTAAAGATACCTGATTACGTAGGATATACAGATCATTTGCCGGTGTTTATGCTCTACTGGAGCTGCCTTATACTTCCTTATCTAACTTTATCAATGTAACCCTTGAGTCCCTTCTCCTTCATGTGCTTGTCTAACCGTTCATTAAATGTATCTATACTACTCACTTCAACCACTCCCTATGGTAGTGAGTTCCACCTTCTCACCACTCTTTGGGTAAAGATGTATCTTCTGAATTCCGTTTGATTTCTTGGTGAACACCTTGTATTGATGATCTCTAGTTTGCTCTTCCCTACAATGGAAACACTCTTTCTGCCTACCCTGTACTAGGAACATAGGAAATAGGAGCAGGAGCAGGCCATTCAGCCCATTGAATGGGCTCTGCCATTCAAGCAGATCATGGCTGATCATCTACTTCAATGCCAGTTTCCCCCACTATCCCCATATCCCTTGATGTCAATAGTAGCCAGAAATCTATTGATTTCTGTCTTGAACATGTCAATAAATGAGCTTCCACAGCCCTCTGGGGTACAGAATTCCAAAGATTCACCACCCTCTGAGTGAAGAAATTCCTTCTCATCTCAGCCTTAAATGGCCTGCCCCTTTTCTAAAACTGTGTCCCCTGCTTCTAGACTCACCAGCCAGGGTAAACTGGTAATCCACATCTACCCTGTCACACCCTGTAAGAATTTTGTAAATTTCAATGAGATCACCTTTCATTCTTCAAAATTCTAGAGAATACAGGCCCAGTTTCCTCAAATGCTCCTCTTAAAACAATCTCACCACCCCAGGGATTAGAATGGTGAACCTCTGTTGTACTTCCTCTATGGCAAATATATCCTTCCTTAGATAAGGAGACCAAAACTGTACACAGTACTCCAGGTGTGGTCTCCCCAAGGCTCCATACAACTGTAACAAGACATCTTTTACTCCTGTACTCAAATCCCCTTGCAATGAAGGCCAACATATCATTTGCCTTTCTAATACCTTGCTTCACCTACATGCTAGCTTTCAGTGACTTATGAACAAGGACACCCAGGCCCCTTTGGACATCAACACTTCCCGACTTCTCACCATTTAAGAAATACTCTGCCTTTCTGTTTGTTTTTCTACCAGAGTAGATAACTTCACACATATTCACATTATATTCCATCTGCCATGTTCTTGTCCATTCACTCAGCCTGTCCAAATCCCCATGAAGCCTCCTTGCATCCTCCTCACAACTCACATTTCCACCTAGTTTTGTGTCATCTGCAAACTTGGAAGTATTACATTTGGTTCCCACATCCAAATCATTTATATAGATTATTAACAGCTGTGGCTCAAGCACTAATCCTTGTGGTACCCCAATAGTAACAGCCTGCCATCCTGAGAATGACCCGTTGATTCCTACTCTCGGTTTTCTGTCTGCTGACCAAATCTCAATCCTCAGCAGTATATTCCCCCCAATCCCATGTGCTTTGATTTTGTTTACTAACCTCCTGTGTGGTACCTTATCAAAAGCTTTCTGAAAATTCAAATACACCACATTCACTGGTTCCCCTTTATCTATGCTACAAGTAACATCCTCAAAAAACTCCAGGATTGTCAAGCATGAGTTCCTTTTCATAAGTCCATGTTGACTTTGCGCATTCATATTATCATTTTCTAAGTGTCCAGTTATCACATGCTTTATAATATGTTCTGACATTTTCCCCACTACTGATATCAAAATAACAGCTGTGTAGTTCTCTGTTTTCTCTCTTCCCCCCCCTCTCCTTAAATAGTGGGGTTACATTTGCTACGTTCTAGTCTGCAGGAACCTTTCCATAATCTATAGGATTTTGAAAGGTAACCAACAGTACATCCACTATCTCTCTAGCCACCTTCTTCAGTACTCTGGAATGTAGCTCATCAGGTCCAGGGGATTCATCCACCTTCAATCCAATTAATTTTCTGAGTACTATCTCTTTACTAATAATTTCTTTCAGTTCCTCTTTTTCAGAAACCCCTTGGTTTCCCAGTATTCCTGGGAGATTTTCTGTATCTTCCTCCGTGAAGATAGACAGAAAGTAATTGTTCAGTTTCTCCACCATTTCCCTATTCTTCATTACAAATTCTCCTGTCTCCACCTGTAATGGACCCACCCACATTTGCCCTTGCCAATCTTTTCCTTTGCACATACCTAATGAAGCTTTTACAGTCTGCCTTTAAGTTCCTCGCTAGTTTGCATTCATAATTCTTTTTTCCCTTTCTTTATCAGTTTCTTGGTCCTCCTTTGCTGGATTCTAAATTGCTCCCAATCCTCGGGTTTACCACTTTTTCTGGCAACTTTATAAGCCACTTCCTTTGATCTAATGCAGTCTTTAACTTCTTTTGTTAGCCACGGTTGATTCACCTTTCCTGTTGCGTTTTTGTGTCTTAGAGGAATGTATATTTGTTGTAGACCTTGTAATACTAGCCATTGCCTGTCTGCTGTCAAATCTTTTAATGTATTCCCCTGATCCAGCAAAAGCAACTAGCCCCTTATACCTTCATAATTTCCTTTGTTCAGATTCAGGACCCTAGTTTCAGATGAATTATATCACTTTCATCATCACTGTATTGTAACAGTTAAAGTGGACTTGCATTTCTGCTGTCATCTTTGTGTCCAGCCAACTTAATTGCTATGACAAGAGCTTTTGCTGTTGGTAGTTGGTGCCCATCACACAACTGCAACAGCCTGCAGTCGTGGGGGCTTGGGGATGGTGAAAGTGATTTCTGGCAGAAACTGTATCATCCTTTTCACCCACGTCTCTGAATACTGGAAGTGCCCTATAAGTTCTCCCCCCTACCAACCCTTAGTACAAGTTGTGCCTCTGCACTTTCTGGAGTAGTTGTTGTATCTCCTGATCACTTCCAAATTACAGAACCCTCATTGCCTTGTTAAAAGAATAAATGAATGCTTGTGCTTTGGTAGCATATTCCTATGTGGGGATTGGCTCACAGTGGTTCTACACAGGCTGCAGAGGAGTCCGCAGAACCAGATTAATACTCTGCACGACATGAAAAATTGTTACAAAGTCTGTGCTTTACATTTCCAGTAATGGATCTACAAATAAAAACCTCTACCATTTTATCTTTAATTCCATGAACAGATGCAAAAAGTGAAAAAAAAATTTCTGTGAAAATATGTAGATTCTATCATCTTTAATTGTTTTATTTGTAGGTTTTGATCTTTCTCCACTCCAGTGAAATCTGTTTCTTGTTTGAAGATCATTTAATAGCTGTAGGAGTACAGAATGCTCGATCCTCCCATGTTTAAAATGACAAACTTTGGACGAGTGAAGTTTCATAGCATCAAGTAAAGCTTAGCTCAGTTGGCTGCACCTTCACCTCTGAGTCAGAAGATTCATGTCCCACGCTGGGACTTCACATAATCTAGTCTAACATTCCAATATAGTACTGAGGGAGGTTGCTTAGTCATAGCTGCCATCCTTTGGTGAAATGTTAAGCTGATATCCCCTTGTTCTTGTGGACCTGTAAGATTTCACCTTCACCAGGCTTACTGATGAGCATGAAGTCCTCCTGATATCTTGACCAACACTCATCCCTTAACCAGCTTCACCAAAAGCAGACTGAACAGGCATTAATTTTGATGTTGTGGAACTGCCATTTGACTGCAATTTGAAAAATTCATTCTTCAGGTTTTTTTTTATTCGTTCATGGGATATGGGCATTGCTAATAAGGCCAGCATTTGTTGCCCATCCCTAAATGTCCTTGAACTGAGTGGCTTGTGGGCTATTTCAGAGAGCAGTTAAGAGTCAACCACATTGCTCTGGGTCTGGAGTCACATGTAGGTCAGACCAGACCTTCTCTAAAGGGCATTAGTGAACCAGATGGGTTTTTACAACAATCAATTATAGTTGTCATGGCCACCGTTACTGAGACTAGTTTTATATTCCAGATTTATTAACTGAATTCAAATTCCACTAGCTGCCTTGGTGTGATTTGAACCCATGTCCCCAGAGCATTAGCCTGGGTCTCTGGATCACTAGTCCAGTGACATTGCCACAATGCCACTGTCAAATGCAGATGTTGCTAGCAAGACTGCTGGTTGCTTTTATTCCCCAACCCTAGCGGTTCTGAGAAGTTAATAGGTGGTCACCTTCATCTTTGTCACACTTTGATATAACTGAGTGATTTGTTAATCCACTTCAAGGGACAGTTGAGAATAAGCTATGTTGGTGTCTCATATTGGTCACAAATGGGTAAGGATGGCAAGTTTCCTTCCTGAAAGGATGTTAGCGAATCAGTGGATTTTTACCACAATCCGATAGCCTGGTGGTTACTTTTGCTGACAGCAACTTAAAAATGCCCTCAGTTTTTTCTTAGAACTGAATTCAAATCCTCAAACTCTATAGTGTCAAGTAACACAGTAATGCACTATGGTTCACCTATGCATGTCAGTGAACTTCAAAAATGTATTACTATAAATGGGTTTGAGGTCTTTCAGTGTTGTGATAAAGGATTATATAAATTCAGGTATTTCTTTCTCCCAACTGTTATTCCAGTGATTAAATAACAGCACCTGTAACATACTGCTTCCACTCTGCACCTATCATTCTCAGCTTTGACCTGTTAGTGGCAAATACAGGAAGGACATAATTGCTCTGGAGAGAGTGCAGAGGAGATTTACAAGAATGTTGCCAGGGCTTGAAAATTGCAGCTATGAGGAGAGATTGAATAGGTTCAGGTTGTTTTCCTAGGAACAGAGGAGGCTAAGAGGTGACCTAATTGAGGTGTACAAAATTATGAGGGGCCAAGATAGGGTAGACAGGAAAGACTTGTTCCCCTAGCTGAGAGGTCAATTACCAGGGGGCATAGATTTAAGGTGATTGGTAGAAGGATTAGAGGGGACATGAGGAAAAACTTTTTCACCCAGAGGGTGTTGGGCATCTGGAATTCACTGCCTAAGTTGGTGGTTGAGGCTGAAATGCTCAACTCATTTAAAAGGTACCTGGATCTGCATCTGAAGGGCTGTAACCTGCAAGGCTACGGACCAGGTGCTAGAAAATGGGATTAAAATGAGCGGCTAGTTTCTTTTTTTCTCTTTTTGGCCAATACAGACACGATGGGCTGAATGGCCTCTTTCTGCACTGTAATGTTTCTATGGTTCAACGTTCAGCGGTTAGTTACCAGGCACTGGTCACATGCCAGAATCCTGACATTGCTGAACACTATCATTTTAGATTGCCACAATTGGCAGATCTCCCAGTGACTCACAGGTAAAATGCATTAATGTTTCAGTGCTGAACCCTGCACAGCAAGGAGGTGCCAACCTGAGTCTGCTCTGTGCCAAGTTAGGTTATCTTAGCTGGGGTGCTACAATTTAACTCTGCATCCCTGGACTAGGGAGAGAAAAAAACAATACGACTTACAGGATTGGGCTTGAATGTTATGCCCTTGATAACTTGCTCAGGCTCTCTGTCTGATATTTCCAATGAAGCATGAAGAGTTGAGTGAGGTACTGTAGGCTGTTAGCACCTAGCTGATCCTACCCTAACTCGAGCTGTTTGACCCATAGTTGTGCAGAGTTTCTGATGGCTGCTGAAACAGAAATGGAGGGGAACACAATTGACCTAATTATGGCTGGATTCAGGGGGAGAGTATTCTATTAATTCTATCAATTCTTGCTGCAGATTTGTATGTATGAACATTACGTGAGGACGTAGGCATGTTATGATGCACAGTACTGTTGATTTTTTTTTCATTCTTTCACGGGATATGGGCGTTGCTGGTATTTATTGCCCATCCCAAATTGTGCTTGAGAGGGTGGTGAGCAGCCTTGTTGAACCACTGCAGTCCAAATAATGTCGGTATATCCGCAGTGCTGTTAGGAAGGGGATTCCAAGATTTTGACCCAGCGACAGTGAAGGAACAGCGATATATTTCCAAGTCAGGATGGGGTGTGTGGCTTGGAGAGGAACTTCCAGGTGGTGCTGTTCCCATGCATCTGATGCCCCTGTCCTTCTAGGTGGTAGAAGTTGCAAATTTGGAAGATGCTGTCAAAGGAGCCTGGGTGAGTTCCTGCAGTGCATCTTGTAGCTGGTACTCATGGCTGCCGCTCTGCGTTGGTGGTGGAGGGAGTGGATGTTGAAGGTAGTGGAAGGGGTGTCACTCAAGCAAGCTATTTTGTCCTGGACAGTGTCAAACTTCTTGAATGTTGTTGGTGCTGTACTCATCCAGGCAAGTGGAGAATCTTCCAACACACTCCTGACTTGTTCCTTGTAGATGGAGGACAGGCTTTCGTAGTCAGGAGGTGAGGTACTCACTCCAGAATTCTCAGCCTCTGATCTGCTTTTGTAGCCACAGTATTTATATGGCTAGTCCAGTCCAGTTTCTGGTCAATGGAAACCTCCAGGATGTTGATAGTGGGGGATTGAGCAACGGTAATGCCAATGAATGTCAAGGGGAGATGGTTGGAATCTCCTTTGTTGGCAATGGTCATTGCCTGGCATTTGTGTGGCGCGCATGTTACTTGCCATTTGTCAGCCCAAACCTGAATGTGGTCCTGGTCTTGCTGCATTTGTACGTGGACTTTTTCACTATCTGAGGAGCTGCGGATGATGCTAACATTGTGCAGTCATCAGCGAATATCCCCACTTCTGACCTTATGATGGAAGGAAGGTAATTTATGAAGCAGTTGAAATGGTTGGGGAGAGGACACTACCCTGAGGAACTCTTGCAGCAGTGTCCTGTGACTGAGATGATTGACTTCCAACAACCACAACCATCTTTCTTTGTGCTAGGTATGACTCCAATTGGTGGAGAGTTTTCCTGCTGATTCCCATTGATTCCAGTTTTGCTAGGGCTCCATGATGCCACACTTGGTCAAATGCTGCCTGGATGTCAAGGGCAGTGACTTCCACCTCATCTCTCGAGATCAGCTCTTTTGTCTATGTTTGGATTGAGGCTGTAATGAGGTCAGGAGCTGAGTGACCCTGGTGGAACCCAAACTGAGCGTCAGTGAGCAGCTTATTGTTGTGTAAGTGCCTCTTGATAGCACTGTCGATGACAACTTCCATCGCTTTACTGATGAACAAGAGTAGACTGATGGGGCAGTAAATGGCTAGGCTGGGTTTGTCCTGCTTTTTGTGGACAGGTCATACCTGGAAAAATTTCCACATTGCTAGGTAGATGCCAGTGTTGTGACTGTACTGGAACAGCTTAGCTAGGGACGTGGCAAGTTCTGGAACACAAGTCTTCAGTACAATTGCTCGAATATTATCAGGACCCATAGCCTTTGCAGTATCCAGTGCCTTCAGCCATTTCATGATATCACATGCAGCGAATCAAATTGTCTGAAGACTGGCATCTGTGATGCTGGGGACCTCCAGAGGAGGCCGAGATGGATCATCCATTTGGTACTTCTGGCTGAAGATTGTAGCAAATGCTTCAGCCTTATCTTTTGCACTGATGTGCTGGGCTTCTCCATCATTGAAGATAGGGATATTTGTGGAGCTTCCTCCTCCAGTGAGTTGTTTAATTGTCCACTACCATTCATGACTGGATGTGACAGGACTGCAAAGCTTAGGTGTGATCCGTTGGTTGTAGGATTGATTAGTCTGTCTATTGCATGCTGCTTCTGCTGTTTGGCACGCAAGTAGTCCTGTGTTGTAGCTTCACCAGTTGATACCTTATTTTTTGGTATGCCTGGTACTGCTCTTGGCATGGCCTCCTGCACTCTTCATTGAAGAGGTTTGATCCCCTTTCTTAATGGTAATGGTAGAGTAGGGGATATGCTGAGTCTTGAGGTTACAGATTGTGGTTGTATGCAATTCTGCTGCTGCTGCTGATGGCCCACAGTGCCTTATGGATGCCCAGTCTTGAGTTGCTAGATCTGTTCGAAATCTATCCCATTTAACACAGTGGTGGTGCCACATAACACAATGGAGGGTATCCTCAATGTGAAGGTGGGACCCTCTCTCCATAAGGGCTGTGTGGTGGTCACCCATATCAATACTGACATGGACTGACATATCTGCTTGTCAACTCTCCCTGGCTCAGTTCGTACATGAAGAATAGCTAGTTGGAAGATGCCTGGCAATTATGGAGCTGTACCCTAGTAAAGAGCCAATGGAGTAGAAAACGTCTTGTGCTTTTCCCCTTTAGCAAGCATAAAACGTGTGCAACTTTTGGGCATGAGGTGCTGCACCTGACATTCACTGTGGTGGATACGTGAAAGTAACACTGGCCCAATTAACAACACAAAAAGGAGACCAACAACTGTTAAATGACCTATGATAGTCTATAGTGGCCCAATAGCAACCCTCCTGATTTTTGCCACCTCCCCCAAACTTACTCTAGCCCCTTGATCCATTTTGTTTCTCCCTGGTGAGTGAGTGCCCGTGGAATACTGGTTGCTCCTTGATGCAAAAGGATATTGCCTGATCCACCTGCCCATCTGGTGAAATAGTTGTTCTGGCATCTTGGATCATCTCCCATTTACAGGTTAGGCTAAGTTACAGGCTGTGTCTTCTATTGGTGGAAAAAGGAATGGCATAACTGTCTTGTTCAATGCCTCTAATCCTGTTTAATGTATTTCGACTCCTAATAAAGCTGGGTGGTCTGATACAAGACATTGCAACAAAATAACTCCTAATGGAGAACTTATATTAAATACCCTTGTATTATATTATCTTTGTTGTAAAGTTCCTAAAGACTGACAAAATGACTACTGCTTCTAGCATGTAGCACATCATTTATGTACTGCTTGTTTATGTTGCAGCCCGTTCAAGTGACGAGGAAGATGATGATGATATTAAAGTGTCTGCTTTCAACTTTGACCTGAAGGAGCTACTTCCCAGTGTGAAAGTGTGGTCTGATTGGATGCTGGGCCATCCAGATGAGTGGAACCCGCCACCCAACTCCCTCATCCTGCCAAAAGAGTATGTTGTTTAAAACTCTGCTTAGATCGCAACAAAAATATCTTTCTGTTTTCCTTCCTCTTTTCCCCTTTCTGTTTTTTTGTTTTGGCAGTTAGGAGGCAGGGATTAACGGAATATTTGATTTGATCAACAGATCAATTTTTGAATTATACTTAAGCCCCTCAGTTTTCTGTAAAGTTTTGACAACCTCTGCAACTCCTTGTTTTTTATCTTTGCAGATATTGATTTGTTTTAATCTGGATGTAACAACCTGTAGTTCTGGTCAGCTAATGGGGGGGGGCCTAGTACCCAAACTCTACCCTGTTCACAGTGTGTCTGGGCTCTAAAAAAAACCTCTGATCTCATATCTGCTTCATCACTAAGATCACCTGTTCGCATCTCCATAGCCCCAGCTTCTGCTAATCTGCTACTGAAACCCTTGTCCATGCATTTGTTATCTCGGTATTTGACTATTCCAGTAATCGTCTGGCTGGCCTCTCATCTCCCACCCTGCACAAACTTGAGATCATTCAAAACTCTGCTGCCCGTATCCAAACTAGCACAGAATCCCATTCACTTATCACTCCTGTGCTCACTGATCTGCATTGGCTCCTGGTCCAACAATGCTTCAATTTTAAAATTCACTTGTTTGTTTTCAAACATCTCCATGGCCTCACCCCTCCTTATTCCTGTAATCTTATCAGCCCACAACCTTTCGAGATATCTGTGCTGCTCCAACCTGGCCTCCAGAGAATTCCTGGCACAGGATTTTCTGCTCGCTGTGCAGGGGCACGCCCGTGTGAAATAGCGCACGATGACGTCGGGCAAGTGCCCTGATGTCATCGTGCACTTGTGTGATATTTCAGTCAGTAGGCGCACAATTAAGAAGCCTATTAAGGCCCTTAATCAATTAATTGACCTGTATTTTTTGCTGCCCATCCAACGTTAAGGTTGGCAGGCGGGCGAATCAGCCTTTGGATTTTTGAGGAAACTTCATCCACAGGCAGGATGAGGTTTCCATTATTAAAGAAGAAAAAAAAAATTGGGGGGCAGAATTTTTCAACCCTGCACGTTAAGGTGAGTGAGTGAGTCTGCTGTTTGGGCACTTTTTTCCGGAATTTTAAAAACTTTATTCATTAGTTTAAAATACTTCAACTCCCTGAGGCAGTTCTCTGCCTTCAGGGAGCTTTCATTGCGCACACCCCCGTGCCTGTGCTGACTTCAGCATTTGCCCTCCTCCCAGCAGAACTGAGCTTCTCAGTGCCCTTTCGAGCTGTCTGGCCATTAATTGGCCAACTAGTGTGAAATTGCGGTCGGGGGCTGATCGTGGGTGGCGGGCTGTTTTACCAGCTGCTCCTGGGCCCACCCGCCACGCCTGCCCGACGGCCTGGAAATCCTGCCCCTGGTTTTAAATGCCCCTTCAATGGTGCTGTCCCGGTAGCTGCCAAGGCCCTAAATTCTGGAATTTCCTCTCTAAACCTCTCCGCCTCTCTACTTCTTTCCTCCCTTAAGGCTTCTTAAAACCTGTCTCTTTGACAAAACTTTTGGCCATCTGCCTTAATATCACCTTATGTGGCTCACTGTCAAATTTTGTTTGATAATGCTCCTGTGAAGTAATTTGGAGTACTTTACTATGTTAAAGGTGCTATATAAATACAAGATGTTGTAGTTAGTGTGTCTCATTTCTCTCATTTCAATTCTCTCATTGCTTTTATATTAAGCATCTTTTAAAAATTCATTCATGAAATATGGATGTCGCTGGCTGGGCTGGTATTTATTGCTGATCCATAATTACCCTCGAGAAGGTGGTGGTGAGCTGCCTTCTTGAACCACTGCAGTTCATGTGGCGTAGATACATCCACATGCTGTTAGGATTTTGACCCAGCGACAGTGAAGGAACGACGATATATTCCCAAGTCAGGATGGTGTGTGGTTTGCAGGAAATGTTCCAGTTGTGGTGTTCCCATGTGTCTGCTGCCCTTGTCCTTCTAGATGGTAGTGTTCGTGCGTTTGGAAGGTGCTGCCTAAGGTGAATTCTTACAGTGCATCGTGTAGATGGTACATACTTACTACTGTGCTTCGGTGTTGGAGGGAGTGAATGTTTGTGGATGGGGTGCCAATCAAGCTGGCTGCCTTGTCCTGGACGGTGTCAAGCTTCTTGAGTATTTTTGGAGCTGTAATCATCCAGGCAAGTGGGGAATATTCCATCACATTCCTGACTTGTGCCTTGTAGATGGTGGACAGGCTTTGGGAGGCAGGAGGCGATTTAGTCGCCGCAGGATCTCTACCCTCTGACCTGCTCTTGTAGCCATAGTATTTATATGCCTGGTCCAGTTCAGTTTCTGGTCAATGGTAACCCTCAGGATGTTGATAGGAGGGGATTCAGCGATGGTAATTCCATTGAACATCAAGGGGTGCTGGTTGGATTCTCTTGTTGGAGATGGTCATTGCCTGACACCTTTGTGGCCCGAAAATTACTTGCCACTTGTCAGACCAAGCCTGGGTATTGTCCAGGTCTTGCTGCATTTGAACATGGACTGCATCAGTATCTGAGGAGTCGCAAATGGTGTTGAACGTTGTGCAAACATCAGCGGACATCCCCGCTTTGCCCTTGTGATGGAAGGAAGGCCATTGATGAAGCAGCTGAAGATGGTTGGGTCGAGGACACTACCCTGAGGAACTCCTGCAGTGATGTCCTATGTCTGAGATGATTGACCTTCAACAGCCAAAACTATCTTCCTTTGTGTTAGCTATGACTCCAATCAGCGGAGAGTTATCCCCTGATTCCCACTGACTCCAGTTTTACTGGGGCTCCTTGATGCCACAGTCGGTCAAATGCGACCTTGATGTCAAAGGCAGTCACTCTCACCTTGCCTCGGGAATTCAGCTCTTTTGTCCATGTTTGAACCAAAGCTGTAATGAGGTCAGGAGCTGAGTGGCCCTGACTGTGTCATTGAGTAGGTTATTTCTAAGCAAGTGCCACTTGATAGCACTTTTGATGACCCCTTCCATCACCCTACTGATGATTGAGTGGACTGATGGGGCGGTAATTGGCCGGGTTGCATTTGATCTGCTTTTTTGCATACAGGATATACCTAGGCAATTTTCCATATAACCGGGTAGATGCCAGTGTTGTAGCTGTACTGGAACATCTTGACACAGAATGTTCTGGAACACAAGTCTTCAGTGCTATTGCCAGAATATTTTCAGGGCCCCATAGCCTTTGCAGTATCCAGTGCCTTCAGCCGTTTCTTGATATCATGTAGAGTGAATCGAATTGGCTGTAGACTGGCATCTGTGATGCTGGGGACCTCTTGAGACAGAGATGGATCATCCACTTGACACTTCTGACCGAAGATTGTTGCAAATGCTTCAGCCATATCTTTTGCCTTATCTTATTTGTTGTGAAAAGTTTTTTTTTTGTTGACATGATGTTCATTTCTATATGAAAATGGATATAGGGAGTGATGGTCATTTGATCGCCTTTTGCCCAGTCAATAGGTGAGGACAGGGTATTTTGAAAAGGACTGGAATAAAGAGTCTATTTTGTACCTGCCATTGGGTAAATATCTGTAGCCTGCGTCTGCACAGCCATATTTAGCAACTTCTACTTACTGTTTTCTTCTTCACTTAGAGTGTTCCCTCTGGTCCCTGTCCCATTTGGCCATCTTCACATGCGAACCAGAGAGTGAGTACTAACATGCTATTCAACTATAAAGAGCATCACAGCTAAGTTTGCCCATGTCTTCACACACCATTTGCAAGGGTAGTTCCAACAGGGCACTACTCAATATTGAGCAAGAGGAGAACCCTTACTGTCATCCCCAACCCACTCACCCCACCCCAGCTTCAGCCACAGAGATGTACTCTCCCGTTGAAGCCTACCACGCACTCCTCCCCCCCCCCCCCCACACACACACACACACACACACACACACACACACACATCCCTCTACCGCTGCCATAGCTAATAGCACAAACTAGTTCCCTGGTCAGTGTGGCTTAGCTAATTACTGGATAAACTCACTGACCCATTGAGGAATCTGTATGGTCTTGTTATAAAGAATACAGCATTAGAAAACCATAACTTTCTTCTTTCCACGTTTTATTTCAGTGAAGGATTGGGAAGCTCCATCCAAAATGGGCTGTTGGCTTCAACATGACCACCCCTCTGTAATTGTCTTCTGCTCTGTGTCCCAACTCACACCCAAAGTTCTTCGGGCTTGTTTCCACATCCTAAATCCCGCCTCCTACCTTCAGGTGTTTCCTAAAAAACCTGCCACCTTTGATCAACTCAGTGCTGCAATTTCTCCTTCTCTTGTGGAGGAAGCACTTTGTCATGTTTTCCTGTCTATGTGTGAGATGCTAATGACGTTGTCTTTTGCTAATTCAGTTCCCTTACATTGCCTGACTCCTCTCAATTAGTTTCCATGGTTATATCAGCGCTCACCATATGATTAAACATATTTGAACTAAATCTGCACATAAACACAAGGCAAAAAGCAAATGATTAGTAAATTTAGAAAGGTGTCTTTGGGTGTTGGCAGTGCACATGTTCATATGGAACATTCACTAAATTTAAATTTTTATTGGAACTCAGTGCAGGTTTTATCTACTGCACTCGTTCCATCGAGATAGCACTGATGTACAGCCAAGAAATGCAGATAAATGGCACACAAGTGAATGTGAGAATTCAAGAAATATTCCCTGCAGACTTTGCAGAAGTATTGCCCAGATTTCTATTGTTCCTATTTGTGAAGGTGTTTATTAAGTCACTGGGCCTGTTGCTGAGCAGCTGATGTCTTAATAGGTTATCCACTAATCCAATGGCATTACATTGAATTTTATATCTCTGTTTAGCTGTTACACCTGCACTGCAGGAAACTGCTTGGAATGAGCAGGTGATAAATCATTCAAGAGATTATTTCAAAGGTAACCATGTCAGAATTCACTGTATTCAAACTTGCCGCCTTGTTCCTGTTAATTGTTACAATCTGCCAAATTTCACCCTTGTAGGTGAGGTTATGTAGCTATTATTGATCTCAGTTGCACACAGCTACGTGGGCACATACAGTCGCAGACTCACGTGTGCACCTGAGTTCTCTTAAGGCTAGTCAATAAATTTGATTTCCTCCCCTGTTATTCTTTCAAGAAAGGTTCAGCATTGCTGCAATGCTGAACTAAGTGTTGATAAAGCTGTGAAGCACACTACTGTCCATGATCTAAGTTTTGAAGAGTTTGCCCTGATGACTGGGCTGAGTTTGGAGCTGCAGCGGCTGGGAGTCTCAGCCCTTCGTTCACTCCTGCACAGCTGTATGACACTGTCTTGGCCCAGAGCTGGGATAGGAAAATAGAAAGCGGGCCAAGCCAGAAAGTCCTCTTTGTTTTGTAGTTGGCAGCCTGCCCATGACTGGGGTTACATAATGGGAATCATTGTGGTACTCTTGAGATTGCTGGAGTATTTACAGGATCTGGGTCACACCGAGAGCTGTGTGGCTGCAGCACTGTCACATGACTGCTCTATGTCAGTGTCAGGTCCTCCCTTCCCCCCCCCCCCCCCCCAACCCCCTTTCTTTTTTTCCTTATTTTCCCTTTGCCTTGCAGCTATAGAATGGTGTTTCTTGGCAGCCACCCATGGGTTGTATGTGACTTAACTCGTGTAATGGCTTTGGCTCGTAAGGATCTAGAGTCAACAGAGGGGCACAGGGAGGAGGCGAGCAGAGCCTGGAGCGTCTCATGGGCAAGCAAGTAGAGAGGCTGGAATATTAGACTAGAGCCATATCACATCCGTCTGTTGTCTGCCCAGCCAGCTTTGGATAAACTATCTAAGACCAGTGCAATACATCATTTCTTTCTTCTCTTTTTTTTCCCTTTCTACTTAGGGGTCATGTAAAGTTCTGTGTTTGTGCTTTTAACCCTGTAAACACTTTTCTTAAAGCAGCTGGCAGCCAAATGCATCTCTGTTTCCCATTACATCATAGTTTAAAATAATAAAAATAACCCCTTTCAGAAACTGAAGTTTTTTAGAAGTTTTTTCCTATCAAAAAAAATCTATTTGAAAAATTGCAATTCTGTGAAGTTAAATGTGGTTAGGATGTGTTGTGCTTAAGTTGCTGGCTTTGGGTTCTTGCTAATGTGAGATGCATGGCAGAAATGGGTATTAATGGAGATTAAGGAGGTGGCAATTTAAGAAGAAAAATCTTGCTTTTTATAGAGCTTTTCATAATTTTGGGCCATTCTAAAACAATCCATGGTACTTTTGAAGTCTATTCAGTGTCGTAATATAGAAAAGCAGAGCAGTCAATTTGAGCACAGCAAGGTCCCAAAACAGGAATTAGATAAAATACAAAATAATCTTTGGTGATTTTAGCTGGGGATTAAATTTTGGCCAGGACATTAGGAGGACTCCCCTGCTCTTTGAAATAGTGCACTAAGATGATCTTCATCCACCAGGGGCAGACAGTTTAGCGCCTTCATTCAAAAAATGGCACTTCCAACAATGCAGCACTCCCTTTAGGGGTTCTATTCATTCATATGAAGTGAATGTCACTGGCAAGGCCAGCATTGGTTGCTCATCCCTAAATGCCCTTGAGAACTTGGCAGTGAGTTGCCTCCTTGAACTGCTGCAGTCTTTTTGCAGGTACATTCACATGTTGTTAGGGAGGATGTTCCAAGATTTTGGCCCGGCATCAATGAAGGAACGGCGAGACAGTTTCAAGTCAGAATGGTGTGAGGCTTCATTTTAATATTTTCAATCTAGTGTTGAATCCTGATGCTACAAGTTCCATACAGTATTTTTCCCCTCATGATGATCCTGCTTTTTGCTTTATGATTGCAATGGTGGCTAGCTTCCACTTGATTGGTATACAGTGATATTGTACTTCTGCCCTGTGCATGTCATTTATAGGGATTGGCGTTTATTATACTAGCCTGTGCAGAGAATAGAGAATACTTTGGTCCATGTTTTCATATTGAAGCTGTCCCCATGTTATAGACTCAAACCAGTCCTGCAGATAAAAAAATCCCTACCTTCAGCCCTCAGTCAGCAGGTTGTGGATTTCAGTTCCTATGCAGGCTGACACTCCAGTGCAGCACTGAGTAAATGCTGCATGGTTGAGGGTACTGTCCTTGAAGTGAAATATAGTGCTGAGATCCTATTGGAATATTCAGTGGTTTGGGTGGGGAGGGGCGTCATCCCTCACCGACGTGCTCAAAAACAAATTACGTAGATATTCACCTTAATATTGTATATGGGATCTTGGGTTATGAGATCTAAATAATAAAAATCACTGTGTTTTAAAGAAATGTGAGTGATATATAGAAAGGTGTTTTCAAGCATATAGTATGTATTGATTCATGAATAAGGTTATGCTGTCTTTGCAGGTTTTAAAATGAATGCACAACAATGCACAACTCCCTGAATTGGCTCAGTTGGTTGAGTGGCTGAACCAAATCCCAGTCCATGTTAAGTTAGATGATATCAGACAAGGTGATAGCAGGGCCATTATAATTTACCTCAGTGCCTTTAGGTTAGTATGTGGAAAATCTGGCAGTTTCAGATGATTTGGCTGTTTCAGTGACCCCAACTGGGTGTGCACTTGTGGATGTTACAGGAGAACAAAGGATGGGGATTAGCTTTGAGCCCTTTACAGTCAGTTACTGGCACTTCCAGACCAGTCAGCCTAATGTCTTGATAGGAAAACTTTTAGAAACAATAATCCAGAACAAAATTGGCATTTAGAAAAGTATGGACAAATAAATGAATGTCAGCACAGATTTGTTAAAGGAAAGTTGTGTTTGACTAGCTTAGTTGCGTTCATTGATTAAGTAACAGAGGGTTGACGAAGGTAGTGCAATTGATGTCATATATTTGGACTATAAAAAAGGGTTTGACAACGTACAACATAAATAGACTTGCTAGCAAATTTAAAACCCATGGGATTAAATGAATGGTGGCTGCTGGATTCAAAATTGGCTAAGAATTGGCCAGTGTCCAGTTTACATGGACAAATAACCTGGGTTTGGGTATACAGAACATAATTTTAAAATTTGCGGATGATACAAAACTCAAATTGTTGTAAACAGTGAGGCTGCGGCATTGCCATAGGTAATCAGAGAGCACAGATTTGAAGTAATTGGTAGAAGAACCAGAGGTGACATGAGGAAACAATATTTTACCACAAGTTGTTGTTTCCTGGCATTACCTGAAAGGGTGCTGGTAATAGATTCGATAGTAACATTCAAAGCAGAATTGGATAAATCCTTAAAAGTGAAAATATCTATAGGGCTATGGGGTAAGAGAGGAGATTGGGATTAATTGGATAGGTCTACTAATGAGCCAACACAAGCACAGGGGGAAAGTTAGCCTCCTCCTGGGTAGTATTATTCTATGATTCTACCATCAGGAGAGTCAGCCCCTTCAGAAACTGTCCCCAGTGAGAGTCAGTGCCTTCAAGAACTGTCCCTCAGTGAGAGTCAGCACCTTCAGGAACTGTCCCCCAGTGAGAGTCAGCACCTTCAGGAACTGTCCCTCAGTGAGAGTCAGCACCTCCAGGAACTGTCCCTCAGTGAGAGTCAGCCCCTTCAGAAACTGTCCCCAGTGAGAGTCAGCGCCTTCAAGAACTGTCCCCCAGTGAGAGTCAGTGCCTTTGGGAACTGTCCCCCAGTGAGAGTCAGCACCTTCAAGCACTGTCCCCCAGTGAGAGTCAGCACCTTCAAGAACTGACCCCCAGTGAGAGTCAGCCCCTTCAAAAGCGAGAGAAAAATTGGTGCAAAATGAAGGAGAAACGAGAACAAGTTGTAGAGAAACACGTCTCCGGAAGTGGGAAAAAATGAAACTTTTTGCAAGCAGAAACTTGCTTCTGTTTGGTGTTCGGGTTTGAGAGACTGAGAATTGAAAGAACTAGTCATTGTTGTCTGATCATTTTGAGCCTGCCAACTGAAGGCCTGCAGCTAGACCCACAGGGCTATGTCCCTCCCTTTTTGCTGGCAGGTTGCAGCACACCTGGCAGGGTGGCTGCCTTGAAATTACTCTGAGGCAAAATTCCTCTGAGACTTGAATATAATCCAATTTTCTTGTAGAACATTGAATCTTTAATAAATCTTCACACCCTCCACCACTATCTTAAAGGATTTTAGATTGAATACAAAATGACAGTGAGTAGCAGTTAAATATTGTTAGCACTGGACACAGGCTGCCATGAGGATTCAGCAGCTACAAACTTAGAAGGATGCAGATTCTGTCTTTCTCACCCACGGGGTGTAATGTCCAAGGCATGAATGCATAAACCATGGGCATTTGGTCTCTTGGTGCTCGATGAGACATGTTTTCAGAGCTATGTTAAATGTGTGGAGCCTACAGTAAATTGCTGTGAATGATATCCTGGCTGAAACAACAATCGCTGCAAGATTGCCCGATCTTGCTTCCCAGTAACACTGAAAAGGGATTGGGTAGCTTGCATTGATGTAATATTTACCACAGAGTGAAGTGCTTTCAATACAGTGAATCACATTGCACTGGACTTGCTGCATTTGATGTTGAACATAGTAGGTATTCTATATCTGCAATGAGATGAATAACTAATTAATATGTTTCTGGTGGTTTTGATTGAGGGTTATTGTTGACTCGGACACCAGAAGAACTCCCTGCTTCTCTTCCAAGTAATACCACTGAGTCTTCAATATAATTATTAAAAATAAAGTCAAACTGGCATGCCTATGGTACCCTTCACAAACTCAGGCTATCCCAAAACAATGTCCAACCCATGAAATTATTTTGAAATGTATCATAAGAAATACAGCAGCCAGTTTGCATACAACCAGATCCTATAAATAGCCATGTGACATTGACCACATAATCTTTTGGTTGTGGGATAAATATTGGCCTGAACGCTAGGTACAACTGCCACTCTCCTCTAAATGGTGCCATGCGATCTGCTGTGTCCACAAGAGAGGACAGACAGGGCTTCTGTTTAATGTTTCGTTTGAAAGCTGGCACCTCTGACTATGCAGCAGTCCCTCAGTACTAGCATAGGGTGTGTTGGTCTAGATTTTTGTACTTAAGTATCTGGATTGGAGCAAGTGCCTCTAAGTCAGAAAGTTGTGGGTTCAAGTGCTACACATTGAAGCACTGCTGACATACCTGGACAGGTAGATGGTGTTGCCTGACCTCCTGTAGTGTGACTCGTGTGGACCCTGGGGTGTGGAGCACATATTGATGTGACTGCTTTACCTTACCTATTCCTAATAGCCCACCACTCACATATTCCAAATTAGAATATGGTTTAAATAGGCAGATCCCACAGTCAGTTAGAGACCATGTGTGAGGAAACTCTTTATCGATTGGCACCTGTTTATAAATCACTGGCCTCTGCCCTTAGAGAGAGGTTGAATTATCACAGGGAATTCTGCAGTGTGCCCAATGATCATGGCTAAACAGGAAATTGGGATTGCAGTTATCGCTCCGATAAATGTAGAAGCATAGAAAGTGCATTGCACACAGCTCATTGTTTCTGTGCCAGGAGCTACTGACTGACATTCAGTTCAGATTTATCTAACAAATTTCATTAAGGCTTTTGAGGAAGTATGGATTTTATTAGTAAAGGAAATGCAATGGATGTTGTGTATATGGATTTTGAAAGCTGTTTGAAGAAGTGCTGCATAACCCAAATGCACATGGTGTTTAAAGTGATTGTGACAACATTGGTCAAAGGACAGGAAGTGGAGCTGGATTGATAGATGCTTTTTGCAACTAGAGGGATGTAAACAGTGGTGTTTCCATGAGTCACTGTTGCTTCACCCGATATAGAATTTAGCTGAAGTTGGATATAGTCACACTATCAACATTTACAGACAAAGCTAAAACCAGTAACATGGTTAACAGTGAGAACAAAGGTGCTTTGGGTAGGTAGCACTCTCAATTCTGAATCAGAAGGTTGTGGGTTCAAGTTCTAATCCAGAGATTTGAGCACATAACCTAGGCTGACACTTGAGTGCTGAACTGTTTGAGGTGTCTGCATGGCAAACTCATCCATGACCCTGCCCACCCAACCTGAACTTGATCCGGTCCTCCCCGCCAACTCTGATCCAGGGCCCACCAGAAACCATCAGAACTAGATAGATTCTTGTTAAGCAAGGAGGTGAAAGGTTATCATGGGGTAGGCAGGAATGTGGAGTTGAGGTTACAATCAGATCAGCCATCATCTTATTGAATGGCAGAGCAGGCTCAAAGGGACAACTCCTAATTCCTAAATTCAAATGTATTTATGTTCATATGGTCATAGTACCGCACAACACAATCGGGGGTATTCTCTAAGTGAAGGTGGGCCTTTGTCTCCAAAGAACTGTGTGGTGGTCACTCCTACCAATAGTGTCACGGGCTTGAAACCAGTAGTTCTGTGAGGATGGTAGGCTTTTCCCTCACCACCTGCTGCAGTCCCAGTCTGGCAGCTATGTCCTTCAGAACTTGACCAACTCAATCAGTAGTGGTGCTACCGAAGCCCTCAGTGACAGATATTGAACATCCTGGGCCGAAAGGCCTCTTCTGCACTGTGTGATTCTGTGATTCCTCACTACAGTACATCTTTGTGCCCTTGTTACCCTAATTATTTCTTCCTAGTGGTATTTAATGTGGATTTGTAGGCGATACCAAGGAGTGTGTCAGTTTGCAATAAGACACTGGGGGTGTTTCAGTATTTGCAGTAATCCATGTGAGTGCATCAGTGTTTGCAGAGGACACCGAGAAGCGTTTCACGACCCGCAGGGGATTCCTGGGAGTGTGTCACTATTTGGGGTGAGCCCCTGGGAGTGTGTCACTATTTGGAGTGAGCCCCTGGGGGTGTGTCACTATTTGGGGTGAGCCCCTGGGAGTGTGTCACTATTTGAGGTAAGCCCCTGTGAGTGTGTCACTATTTGGTCTGAGCCCCTGTGAGTATGTCACTATTTGGGATGAGCCCCTGTGAGTGTGTCACTATTTCAGGTGAGCCCCTGTGAGTGTGTCACTATTTGGGCTGAGCCCCTGGGAGTGTGTCACTATTTGGGCTGAGCCCCTGGGAGTGTGTCACTATTTGGGCTGAGCCCCTGGGAGTGTGTCACTATTTGGGCTGAGCCCCTGGGAGTGCATCACTATTTACAATGAGCGCCTGAGTGTGTGTGTCTAGTTGGGGTGAGCCCCTGTGAGTGTGTCACTATTTGGGATGAGCCCCTGTGAGTGTGTCACTATTTCAGGTGAGCCCCTGTGAGTGTGTCACTATTTGGGCTGAGCCCTTGTGAGTGTGTCACTATTTGGGCTGAGCCCTTGTGAGTGTGTCACTATTTGGGCTGAGCCCCTATGAGTGTGTCACTATTTGGGCTGAGCCCCTGAGAGTGTGTCACTATTTGGGCTGAGCCCCTGTGAGTGTGTCACTATTTGGGCTGAGCCCCTGGGAGTGTGTCACTATTTGGGCTGAGCCCCTGGGAGTGCGTCACTATTTACAATGAGCGCCTGAGTGTGTGTGTCTAGTTGGGCTGAGCCCCTGTGAGTGTGTCACTATTTGGGCTGAGCCCCTGGGAGTGTGTCACTATTTGGGCTGAGCCCCTGGGTGTGTGTCACTATTTGGGCTGAGCCCCTATGAGTGTGTCACTATTTGGGCTGAGCCCCTGGGAGTGTGTCACTATTTGGGCTGAGCCCCTGGGAGTGTGTCACTATTTGGGCTGAGCCCCTGGGAGTGTGTCACTATTTGGGCTGAGACCCTGGGAGTGTGTCACTATTTGGGCTGAGACCCTGGGAGTGTGTCACTATTTGGGCTGAGACCCTGGGAGTGTGTCACTATTTGGGCTGAGCCCCTGGGAGTGTGTCACTATTTACAGTGAGCGCCTGAGAGTGTGTCTCTAGTTGGGGTGAGTCCCTGTGAGTGTGTCATTATTCGGGTGAATCTCTGGGAGCATGTCTCTATTTGCGATGAGTCTCTGGGAATATGTCATTCTTTGGGGTGAGTCTCTGGGAGTGTGTCACTATTTGGGGTGAGCCCCTGTGAGAGTGTTACTTTTTGCGTGAGTCGCTCTTTGGGGTAAGTTTCTGGGGTGGTTGCCTTAATATGCGCCGAGTCTCTGGGAGTGTGACGCTCTTCTCAATGAGTCCCTTGGATTTTTTTACTATTTGCAGAGAGTCACTGTTTGCGGGCAACACTGGGAAAGTGTCAGCACTGCCAAGTGTCTGATGCAGTTAAATTTGCAAACTACTATGGTGAAGTGCACCGTCAACCATTACTCAAGGCTATGAGCGACAGTGCCTCTTGTGAGAGGTGTGCTTTGATGGAAATGCTTAACTTACTAGATATCAATGGGCTAAAAGGCATTCAGTAAATATTAAATACTGTCCGAATATTAATTGGAACGGGAGTGTTGAAGCTCAAAGTCACAACACCTGCATCTGTTTCTTTTTTCCTAATTGGGTAATCGTTTGAGACCAAAATCCGGAACTGTTCTTGCACTGACTTAATAAAAACATCATCTGTTTTTCTAGTTCCGAATGAATGTTTTATTATTAACAATGTCTTTACATCCTAAAACACTTTGCTGAGCATCGCTTTCTTCTCCCCAGTGACCTAACCTTTGGCTCTTGTTTTTTTCTGTTGAATTTCCTCTCCTCAGAATTGCCATCGATGTGTGGGCCATGCTGGCAGAGTTCTGCAACATTTTCACAGCTGTCAACCAGTCAGAGGTACCGCTGTACAAGGACCCGGATGAGGACCTCACCCTGCTTGTTCTGGAGGAGGACAAGATCCTCTCAGGCTTTGTTCCTCTCCTGGCTGCCCCTCAGGACCCATGCTACGTGGAGACAGCCGCAGATAAGGTCAGCCGAGGGGCATGCTGTAAACTCTTGTTCCTGGGAAGGCTTTTTTTAAACAGAATGTGATTAAGTCAATGAGGGTGTAAAGGGAAAACTGTGACCTCAACATCTGACATCTGCCTCTGCAGCACCAGTGTCATGAAAATCACCTCTTCCTGTAGCGTGTGCTCTGTGGCATGCTTTTGTATACACTTCTTTCCCTCCTTGTCTAAATAGCTTGTGTTGGCTACCTCTTCATTAATCCAAACGGAGGATGTCAGGCTCTGCCACAGATCTCTGCACTGGGCAGACATCCAGCTATCTCAGGCTATATCATAGTTCCAGAACTTGATTTCAATGAGGCTATGAACTGAACCCCAACCTTTGGTCGTATTATCTCCCACCCTCTCCAAAATATCAATCACTGCATTTTATTAAATCATTTCTGCAGTTCTATTCAATGGACTTTTTAAGTAAATGTACAAAGTAAAAAGACTAAGAAGGCCCCAAACTTAGTTATGCACTTAGGTGTGATATCTTATTGATCTTTCTGCCAGCTGCAGCCTAGTTTACTTACTTGGAACTGCTGTCGCAGTGCCTTCATCGCCGGCCCCTCCATGTTCGAGCAGGGCAGACATTCATTTGTGGTACAAACAGGTCAATCTTGGAATCCTTGGAAAGCAGAGTGACAGATTCTAATTGATAAATCGGAAGTCTTTTCATAAGAACTGAAAGTGCAAGAACCACATAGCAGCCCAGTCAGGTCCTGTGGAGAGAAAAGACTTTATGAGAGCATAGAATTGTAAAATGGACAGATGCAAGCCATATTAAATGTAATGAAGGAAAAATGAGAAGAAACAATATAATCTAAATTGTGCAATTTTACAGCAGGTACAGGCACAGAGAGACCTAGGGCTGTGTGCACACAGCTTTGAAGAAGGCAGGACAAATTGAGAAGGCTGTTTAAAAAGTGTCATGGAGTACAAAAGCAAGGAAGTTATACTAAACCTCTATAAAACAGTGGTTAGATGCCAATTGGAGTATTGTGTCTAATCTGGGCACCATACTTTTGGAAGGATGTCAAAGCCTTAGAGCGGATGCAGAAGAGATTTACTACAATGGTACCAGGAATGGAGAAGCTTCGGTAATGTGGAGAGACTGGAGAAGCAGGTTATTTTCCTTAGAGAGAGAGGCTAAGGGGGGAATTAATGGAGGTATTCAAAATTACGAAGCAAATGAGGACAAACTTTCCAGTGGCAGAACGGTTGATAACCAGAAGACATATTTAAAATAATTGGCAAAAGAACCAAAGGCGATGAGATGGAAAAAAACTGTTTACTCTGTGAATTGTTGTGACCTGAAATGTGCTGCCTGAATGGGTGGTGGAAGTAAATTCAGTTGTAACTTTTGAAAGGGAATTGTATAAATACTTAAAGTAGAAAAATTTACAGAGCTATTGGGAAAGCAGGGAGAGGGAATAATTCAATAACTCTTTCAGTAAACCAGCACAGACCCAATTTGATGACACGATGAATAGTGATGTTCCAAAAGATGTAGAGGCGGTATTAAATCAGAAAAAAGGAGTGAGATTAATTTTATAAGGCAGTAATTTGATTGTTTATTTTTGTTGTTTAGTTAATGTGATAAAAATGCATCTCTGAGGGTTGCTGTTAGTCGCAGGATACATAAATTAACACTTTAAAAACATTGCCTCATGAGAAGAATGAACGTCCTTGGACGTAACCAGAGTTAGTTGCTTCAGTAAATTGGTGTATTGCTGAGATAGGTTTGTCAGATGCATTAATACCTGACATTCTGCTTCTGGACATGTGGCAACATATTAACATGAAGCACTAGTGTTGCAGAGGAGATCAGTCAATGTGCCAGTGTAGCATCAGAATTTGAAGCCTATTGGTTGGATTGTCACACGCTCCTCTCACTCCAGTGTATGTGCCGAGAATGGATGCCTCAGTGCAGAGGGCTTAATGTGACAGGCTCAGCTCCCTTTAGGTGGCTCACACTGTGGTATCAACCTGGCACTGGCGGTCTGCACTGTGGTGGCGCACACTACGCAATCGGCCTTGCACAGTTGGCTTGTGCTCCATTGTTGTAGCAACAATGCTGTTTGTGCCTTGATATGCTCTTCTCATTTAAAATATACTAACTTAATAGGCTAATGGGCGGCTTAGCTGATGAAGACAATGAGTGTCAGAACGTTACAGGTCCTAATTTGGATTAAACACTGAGCTAGGGCACTGGGGGAATGTCCCAATTAAATCAGCCAGGGAGACTGATTGCAATCCAGACACATGTATGTATGTGAGGGCAGGGTCCACCTCATCCGTGATGCCTCTATGATGGAATAGTGTGCCAGCAGTCACTCACTCTTTCAGTGAGGTGCCAAAGGATAGTTGTGCAACCCAGATTCCGAGAAGGGGTCTGTGCCTTCAAGAGAAGAGAGAGGAAAACTAATGGGAGAGAAAAAAATGTGCTGACCTTTCACTCAATAATAATCATCTTACAGTAAATATTCCAGAGCCTGTCTGGAGCGAGAACAAACCTTCAGAACAAAAAATGTGTGTGTCAGCCCTGAAAAGTCAGTTATTTTGGCACGGATGTGATGTAGAGCAAGACTGATACAAGTCGGGTGTGGAATGATCTCTTTGGAGAAAGTTAGCTGTTGATTTGTAGAGTTAATTATAATCTGTCTGTCATACCATCCTAATAAAACATTCAGCCCCATAGGTAAATCAAGACAGTGAATCACTGTTCCATCAAGGTTGGTAGCGTTGAGTTACAGGACAATCCCCATCCAAACCCCTCACGTTTGGCTTTTTCTGAAACTTCCTTCTATAAAATGTAAAAGTATGCAGAAACTAAATTATTTCATCAAGCACTAACAGAGCCTGAGTGCATTGCCATGCGTTAAAATGCCACAAACTGAACTTGGCACTAAAATGGAGCGTTGACCTTGAATGTTTTGACGTTTATTTCCGTAAAAAAAATTCTCAGCTTAGTTGAGGGAGCAATAGGGACCCAGCTTCAGTATGCTGGAATAAATCACCCAGAAGACCAGCCTTGGTTGAAGTCTCGTGACCCCTGCTGGAAATTGTGTGAGAGAGAGCTCAGGCTAGGACAAGGTTTCTCAATGTTGAACATTCTGTTGACACCCTATGCTTGAGTTCACACATGAAGGAGTACTATTAAACCAGTACCTGTGGACAGCACTCCAGTAAGAATCAGCACCTTTAGGAGAGGCGAAAGCTGAAAATAAGTTGGCCATGTGTTTTCTCAAGTCCTGTAGAACAGATTCCAAGCCTTATTGTAAGTTCTGTGATTTGTTGAACTTTCTTCTACACTCTGAGATGGAAACTTCAGTTTTACAAAATCATTAATTTTTAATCAAATTCTCACCTTGTCGAGCTCCAAAAATTGGTGTGTTTATAAGAAAGTAATGTGCTGGAAGATTGCGTTTCCTAAGAAAATGAGTGGCACATTTGCACTGTACAGTGCATTTGCTTTGGAATGAATGTTAATAAATTAATAAATCTGGAACTGAAAGCTAGTTTCAGTAATGGCAATCATGAAACCATTGTCGATTGTTGTAAAAACCCATCTGGTTCACTAATGTCCTTTAGGGAAGGAAATCTGCCATCCTTACCTGGTCTGGCCTACATGTGACTCCAGACCCACAGCAATATGATTGATACTTAACTGCCCTCTGAAATGGCCGAGCAAGCCACTAAGTTCAAGGGCAATGATGAATGGGCAACAAATGCTGGCCTTGCCAGTGATGCCCACATCCCATGAAAGAATAAAGAAAGAAGTACTGAAGGAGGGCTGCAGCATCAGATGAGATGTTAAATTAAGGCTGTCTGCTTTAGTGACTCAGGTAGAAATAAAGAAACCCATAGCTTAATTTGAACAGGAGCAAGGAATTCTTCCGGTGGCATGCCCGCTATTCCTCCCTCAACCATCAAATAAATACATTAACTGGAAATTGATCTCACTGTTGTTTGTTCTGTGCAAAATGCCTGTTGTGTTTGCCAACATAACAATAGTCACTGCATATCAAGGTAAATTCCGTGCATGTGAAGTGCTTTGAAATTTGCCAAGATATGAATGCAAAGTTCTATTTCCGTTAGAAGGTTTTTCCTCTAATAACCCTCTATTATTAGGGTTAATAATAATCCCTCGGCTTCCCCATGCAGCAGGAGTGCTGCCCCCACGCCCCACTGTGGCAGGAATAGAATCCCACCCTCCTAACCAGGTACCCATATGGCAGGAGCACACCCCACCCCCAGGTCCCCATGCGGCAGGAGCACACCTCACCCCCAGGTCCCCATGCGGCAGGAGCACACCCCACCCCCAGGTCCTCATGCGGCAGGAGCACACCCCACCCCCAGTTCCCCATGCGGCAGGAGCACACCCCACCCCCAGGGCCCCATGTGGCAGGAGCACACCCCACCCCCAGGCCCCCATGTGGCAGGAGCACACCCCACCCCACAGGTCCCCATGTGGCAGGAGCACACCCCACCCCCAGGTCCCCATGCGGCAGGAGTACCCCCCACCTATTCCCTTTGTGGCAGGAGTGCAAACCTTCCTCCCAAGATTGCACACAGCAGGAGTTCCCCCACCCCCCATCTCCCACCATGTGCCTGTGCAGCAGGAGGCCCTCTCCCCCAAGGCCTCATGCAGCAGGAGCACTGCACCCAGCCCCACTGCCCCTTTGTGTGGCAGGTGCAACCTCTCCATCTCTTAACACTCTTTTTAAAACTTGCTTCCTTTTTGGTGACAAATTTTTTGGTCACTTGCCCTAATATCTGTTTACGCGGCACAGTGTCATTCTCTGTTTTATAAGGTTCCTGTGCTGCGCCTTGGGAAGTGTTAGCACTTTGAAGTCTCCATATAAATACAAGCTGTTAAAGAAAGTCTTTACTTGGTGATTTCTGTAAGATAGTAAAACGAACCTACACAAGTTCAGGCAGCTATAGGGCTGAAATGCTGGCAGTATGTGCAATCTCCAGGTGTGCATGATTCAGGAGCATGTGTGTATGTGCTGTTATGTTTCTTTGAGTACAGATTTTTGTAGCACACAGTCTACACATAGACAATGTTGTCTGAAGAGCTTGTGATATTTGGTACTATCTTAGGTGGCCTGCAGGAATTGTGAGATGTCAAGGAGCGCAGTTTACATGAACTGTCTCTTGCTTACTTGGTAAAATCTACGAGTCCCTGCCTGGCACCGCCATTTTCTTGTTTGCCTTTGGCAAGTACAATAATGTTGGGCTTGAGACTGGGGCCCTTGCTTCTTTGTTCCTAATTTGCTTCTAGGAATGTAAAGGCAGAGCCTGTTCTCCATACGATAAGATCACAAAGAGTGGTGCAGACAAAGAAGGCCTCCAGCTTGCTCGAGCTAATCAAGACTGAAGCATTCACAAATATCTTCAGCTAGAAGTACCAAGTGGATGGTCTATCTCAGCCTCCTCCTGAGGTCCCCAGCATCATAGACGCCAGTCTTTAGCCAATTTGATTTGCCTCGTGCTGGTGAGAAATGGCTGTAGGTTGTTACAGGATGCAGGAAAGGATGTGGGCCCTGACATCAGCCTAATTGTAGTATTGAAAATAAGTGCTCCAGAACTAGCCATGCCCCTAGCCAAGCTGTTCCACTACAGCTACAACAGTTGCTACAGCAACTACCTGACAATGTGGAAAATTGCCAACATATGTCCTGTCCACAAAAAGTAGGACAAATTACTTATTCTATAACTGTTCTGCGATCAATCTACTCTCAATTCATCAAATGATAGAAGTGCTATTCCCAGTGCTATCAGATTACATTTCAATAACCTGCTTATCAGTGATCAGTTTGAGATCCTCCAGTGACACTAGGCTTTAGACCTCATTACAACCTTGGCCCAAACCTATGCAAAAGAGCTGAATTCCAGAATGAGAGTCACTGCTCTTACATCAAGGCGGCATTTGACCAAATGTGGCATCAAGCAACCCTAGCAAAACTGGAGTCAATGGGAATCGGGGAAATACCTAGCACAAAGGAAGATGGCTGTGGTTGTTAGAGACCAATCATCTTAGCCCCAGGACATCACTGCACGAGTTTTTCAGGGTGGTGTCCTAGGCCCAGCTACCTTCAGCTTTGTCAATGACCTTCCCTCTATCATGAGGTCAGAAGTGGGGATGTTCGCTGATGATCGCTGATGTTGTTCATTCACGACTCATCAGATACTGAAGCAGTCCATGTCCATATGCAACAAGACAGGAACAACATTCAGGTGTGGGCTGACAAATGGCAAGTAACATTTGTGTCACGAAAGTGCCAGGCAGTGTCCATCTCCAACAAGCGTGGACCTAATCATCTTCCCTTGACATTCGATGGGTTTGCAATTACTGAATTCCCCACTACAAACATCCTAGGGTTACCATTGCCCAGAAACTCAACTGGACTAGCCATGTAAGGTGCTTGCTCTTGTGGCTACAGAGGCTGGGAATCCTGTAGTAAGTAACTCAACTGTTGACTCACTAGTTAATGTCTCGAGTCTTATGTCTCTTCAGATACCTGAAGAAGAGTCATATGGACTCAAAACGTTAACTCTGTTTTTCTCTCCACAGATGCTGCCAAATCTGCTGAGTTTTTCCAGCATTTTCTGTTTTTATTTCAGATTTCCAGCATCAGCAGTATTTTGCTTTTATTCTAGTAGCTTTGGACAGGGCTGTTCAAAGTTTCCATAGGCTGGTGGGACTGGCCCATATCAACCAATCAGGGAATAGTTTTTTTTCCAGCCATGCAGAACCAGAAACTTAAAAATAAACTGAAGTTTACAAACAATTATTTTTCAGAGGAGGGAAAGGAGAGGAGGGAGGATTTGTTCTTTTGCATTTCTTGAGGGAGGGTCTTGTTTTTTGGTTTTATTTTCTCCATTTCTACTTCAGATGCAAAGCAGCATTTTTTGATGGTTCCTAGTTGCCTGAGAGCATCAGGAGTATTGTGAGTAGTGTGTAGGCCAGAACAGATGGATTCTTGGGACAGTTGGGTTCTTGTGACAGTTTGGCAGCTTTCGTGATTATTTTCTGGTCTTAGCCAACGACTTATCAGATTTATTGAGATTTGATCTCTTGACCCCCAGGTTGCTAGTCCAGTCCCATAATCACTAGACCATTATTGGTATGGGTGATCTCACTTTTTGGATATAGTGTAGATAAGAAAATATTGTATTGTGTATTTGGGTTCAGATAATTGTGTAGCTATTTGCAGCCCAGCTGATTAGATTTGCCATGTGTATGTAGCTCCAACTTGAAATGGATTGGTGTTCCTGAATTAACAGATTTTCTCCTAAGTTTGAGAATGAGATACTGCGGCAGAGCGAAAGAAACTTTGCTTTACATTTGACTGAACTTCCCTGTCTTGGAAGGTGCATGATGCTGACACGAGATGCCTGGAATTAAGAGTTTCATTCCCGTGCGCATTCCTCACTTCAATTATAAAATTCAGATATAAAGCCCAACATCTGCCTCATCTGCCTTTCCTGACAAACTCTTGATGTCTGTCCTAAACTTGTTCTTCACACCCTGGTCATACTCCCTGATGTAAGTGGCAGTGGCAATTTTGCTGTCTCTATCCCATCAAGTTTTTAACATACTTTGACTTGTGCCTATTTCCATCCGAAGCTCAGTTATTTGATGCACTGCTCCATATGCCACTCTGTCGACTTATCAGGTGACGTAGCAGAGGACTCCTGGCGCCCATGGAACTGCACCCTAGCCAGAGTTGGCATCTAAGGAGGAAAGAGAGAATATAGTTGTAAGGGGCACGTGTGCGTTGGGGGATAAATTTGATATCCAAACTGTGTTTTTACTTGGTGCAGGACTCTCAATTATTTACTAGCTTGTCCAGTTGCTCTTTCACCTGGACCTTTGGCACGCTGTTAGGGTGTTGCCAGCTTTTTTAATGCTCCCCTTGACAGTCAAAGGCTTCTGTCATGTTGTGTTGTGTGACATTTGTGAAATGTGAGAAACCATAAGCAGATGACACATCGGGTAAGGCTTTCTTTATTGAAGAGACTGTGATGGTTTTGCTATAATTGGCTGAAGGCCAGTCAGCATCACTCCAGGCACTGTGATGCAGGCAGTTTCTGCAGGTGGGGCAGGAGGTGAAAACCAGCAATAAATAGAACTTAAACTACAACTTTGAATAATTGTCCGAGATTCCCAACAAAATAATATGCCACAGATGTTTAACTCTTGAGATCCAAGTACAGAGTCCAAAGACCCTGCTGGTTGAGGCAGGGGTGGGGTACATGCAGTGTGTGGAGCAGAAAACACTGCTTCTTGTGGGTAGAATGTGTAAATTGATCAATGTTTTCTAGAGAGCGAGCAGTATATTATAAGAGGAAGTAGAACCATTGAATTTTACAGCGCTGAAGGAATCCATTTGGCCCATTGTGCCTGCCAGCTCTTTATTGGAGCAATCCAAAATTAATCACAGTGCCCTATTTTTTCCCCAACGCTTTAATCCTCTGCTTGAAATATATATTTGCTGTTTTTAAGTGGCATTGCTCCAAAGGGGAGGGATTCCACCAGAAGGGGTGTAATGGTGTGTGGCATTGTTGATTGCAGGCGTTTTATACTGTGGCTTTTCCATGACCTTCAAGTGCCGCTGTCATTTTGGCTGAATGCCATTTGCTGTGTCTGGACCTGACCAAAGTTTTTTGTTGCTCCTCCAACTGGTGCTCGGACCTCACAAATAGTTGGGTCCTGGACACTATCTGGTTCATATAAAGTTTGTCGTTGATGTGCTGACACCAGGAGAAGTTGACCTCCCTCCAGTGAATATTACATTAGCAATGTCAATACATGGTAAACAAGAGCATTCTAAAGGCCCTGTAATGTAGAGTTCACCTCCTTACTTCCTATGGAGTCCTGAGACACTGTCCAAGTCTGTTGCCAGGATTATTCTTAATTTGTTGGACACTGATGTAACTGAATAATGTTCAGATATAAAGTAACATCTTAATTTCGCTAGCTGTAGAGTGCTGGATTTCTTCAGCTCTTAATTTAAATAAATTTTCCACAATGGTATCAGGGCCTAAATGCTCATTTACATTTTAAAGCCTGGCCCTAAAGCTGCTTTGTTTGATTCTGAAGCCAGGATACCTTTCATATCCCAGATAGGTCAGAGCTATCAGAATCCTGGGGCTGCACTGAGATTCCCCTTCACTGAGTTCAGCTTTGTAATGTAGTATTAATGGTAATAAATACACTTCAGTTCAAAGGCCTGAGATGTTACAGCTGCAAAGCTGCATTTCTTTGCCAATTTGCAACTAGATCACATTTCCTGCCTGTCTGAATGGAGCAATTACTCAATCATAGAATTCTGCTCCTGACCATGGAACCATTGAAATGTACAATACAGGAGGAACCCACCTATGCAGAACCCATCCCATTGCCCTGTTCCTGCCCCCATGGCTCTGTATCATGCCTCATCTCCAATATTTCTTCAGTATTTTCTGAAAAGGTGCAATGGTCTGTGCCTCACTCACTCCCTATGCCAAAACGTTCCATAGCTCAACAGTCCTGTTGGAAGATGTCTCCTCACCTCTGTCCTTCCTATCTGACCATTTTAAGTTAATGACTCCTCATTACTGACTCTCATACAGATGGAATAATCTTTCCCCTTCACCCTATCAAACTCTTCAATATTTTTCAAACCTTTATTGAATCTCCCAGCTTTCTCTGTTTTAGTGAAAGTAAAGCAAATAGCTCAGCTCTCGTCCTAAGTATACTTGCCATTCCCTAGTATCACCCTGGTGAATCTACACTGTGCACTCTTAATGTTCTTTTTATAAAGGGGTGCCCAGAACGGCACACATGATACTAACTGAGGCCTAACCAAATTTTGGTACAAATTTATCATTACTACTTTATCTTATACCTATTTACAAAGTCCAAAATGCTTATGGACTTTTTACAGTACCAATTAAAATAGAATAAGCTTGTGGCAGTAATAGACAGCATGTCAAGCACATGAAAAACATTTAGAATATTATTCTATGCATACTATTGTTCTATTGGACAGTGTTGAGACTGGGGGAAGATCTGCATTTGATATTTTTTTCAGTGCCACGTTGGTGACAAAATAACATGAATGCATCAGTAAAATTCAGGCACCAGTGTGTCTTGGGTTCATACCAGTCTGAAGCTTCCAATGTTACTGTCTGCTTTGTTGATATAATGGCAGTGTAAATGACTTCAGTACATGAGATTATAAAGAGAGAAGAGATTGAGGGGTATGCTGAGAAGGTGGCTAGGTGAGGTTGAGTTGAGTGAAGGAGAACACAAGAAATGGGAGCAGGAGTACAACGCACAGTCTGTTGACCCTGCTCCACCATTCAGTCTGACCATGGATGAACTTGGGCTTCAACTCCATTTTTGTGCCTGGACTCATAGCCTTAATTCCCTGAGATATCAAAAATCTGTCTATCCCAGCCTTAAATGTATTCAAGATAGAGAACCCGCAACCCTCTGAGGTAGAGAATTCCAAAAGATTCACAACCCTTTGAGTGAAGTAATTTCTCCTCATCTCAGCCCTAAATGATTGGCCCCTTATCCTGAGACTGTTCCCCCATGTTTTTGATTCCCCAACCAGTGGAAAAAATCTCTCAGCGTCCACCCTATCAAACCCTTCAGAATCTTGTATGGTTCAATGAGATCACCTCTCATTCTTCTAAACTCCAGAGAATATAATCCCAATTTACTCAGCCTTTTATCATAGGACGACCCCCTCATCCCAGGGACAAATTTAGTGAACCTTTGCTGTACAACCTCCAGTGCAAGTATATCCTTTCTTAAATGTAGAGACCAAAACTGCACACACTACTCCAGGTGCGATCTCATCAAAACCCTGTACAATTGTAGCAAGACTTCTTTATTCTTGTACTCCAATCCCCTTGCAATAAAGGTCATCGTGCCATTTTCCTTCTTAATTGCTTGCTGCACCTGCATGCTAACATCCTGCATTCCCCTGTAATAGCACACCCAAGTCTCTTTGAGCATCAACACTTACAAGTTTCAAGCCCTTTAAAAAATATTCTGCTTTTCTATTCCTATGACCAAAGTGAATAATCTCACACTTCCCTACATTATACTCCATCTGCCATCTTGTTATCCACTCATTTAACCTGTCTATATCTTTTTGCAGCCCCTCTCTGTCCTCCTCACAGCTTACCTTCCCACCTAGTTTTGTATCATCGGCAAACTTAGATAAAGAGTCAGAGAATATGCAGCTAAGTCATTAATATAGATTGTAAATAGCTGAGGCCACAGCACTAATCCTTGCAGCATGCCACTATTCACTGCCTTCCCAGTTGAAAAAGCCCTGTTTATGCCCACTCTCTGCTTTCTATCCATTAACCATTCCTCTATCCATGCTAAAATACTATCCCCCAACTCCATGAGACCTTAGTTTGCCTATTAACCTTTTGTGTGGCATCTTATTGAATGCCTTTTGGAAATCCTTGTATACTACATCTACTAGTTCCCCTTTATTTACCCTACTAGTTACATCCTCAATAAACTGTAATAAATTTGTCAAACTGGATTTCCCTTTGGTAAAACCAGGTTGACTTGTTCTAATCATACTGTGCATTGTTAAGACTTCCTTCATGATAGATTCCAGCATTTTCCCAACAACTGATGTTAGGCTAACTGGCCTGAGGTTCCCTGTTTTCCCTCTCCCTCCTTTCTTGAAAAGCAGTGTTACAATTGCCAACTTCCAATCTCGTGGGACTGTTCCTGACATGCTGACTGTAATATTCTGCCCCATGTCTCTGTAATGATGATTAGATTGAAATCTTTTACCTCTATTTGTGCCACCATCTCATCTATCTTACTGAAGATGCTTCATGCATTCAGATATCTTATTTTATCTTTTATCTTTTTACTTCCATTCCCAAAACCTTTTGTTTTGATGTACAATTTTTGTTTAACACTCTGTCCCACCCTGCTAGCCTTTACCCACATTGCTACACTGTTCTAATGCCTCGACCTTTCTCTTTGGATTTCTAAATATCCTTTCACCCGAATCTTCCCACCCACTCAGGTTCAGGGATAGGTTCTCCTATTAGCAGATGTGATCCAAGTGGATTAAGCTGTATTTGCTTTATAGCCGCTAATTTTTAATTTGCCTATTTTATTTGTTGGTTAACAGAGCCAAGTACCCAAGGGGAATAAAGTGCTTTCAGCAACACATGGTTTCATTGCAGTAATGCAAATCTCTAAGTAAAGTCTCCCTAGAGAAACCATCATTCTGCTAATTAGGATCACCTTAATAAATTATGCTGATTACATTGATTTACATATGGAAATCAGGTTGGCTTCTACCAGAGCGCACATCATTCTGGAACTTGAGGATACAATAATGATTAAGAGCATGGAAGATGATGGTATGTGACTGTTTTTTGTTATTGATTAGGATAATGGGGTAATTTCTCATGAAATAGTCCACTAGCTGACTTTTTACTACTACAGCTGCAGATTTATTCTGTTCACACAATTTTAAGTTGTCAGTTTTGGCTCAGTGGCTGCTCTCCCATCTGAGTCTGAAGGCTGTAAGGTCAGAAGGTCATTCTCCAATGATGTGAGCATGTAATCCAGACAAAGATAATTGGAGTAGTGAGGGAACACTACTGTTGGAGGCGCCATTTTTTGGATGAGACATTAAACTCAAGCTATGTTTGCCCTTTCAGGTGTATGTAAAGGATCCCATGGTACTGTTTAGAATACGAGCAGGTGAGTTCTCCACAGTGTCTTGACCAGTATTTATCCCTCAGCCTCTTTAAATTTCAAACTTCAGTACTAGAATTAAAAATTCCACTGTCTGTAAGATATAAGCTCCTTTCTAGACTCACTTATGGAGGTGATAGTAATCCTATGTTGTCCTATTCTGGTCCACATGGAGGGCAAAAATCAATCCACATCTCTGCTCATTCATTCACTTTTAAATGCTGACTGAAACCCTGGCTTCCCAACAATACCACCAACGAGTTTACAAAACCAAGATATTTGTGCATATTGGAAGACTGAAATAAAAACAGAAAATGCTTGAAATGCTGAATTGACCTTATCTTCACTCAGAGGGTTGTGAATCTTTAGAATTCTCTACCCCAGAGGGCTGTAGATGATTAGTTGTTGTGTATATTCAAGATGAGCTCAACAGATTTTTGGATGCTAAGAGAATTAAGGGATATGGTGATAGTGCGGGAAAGTAGAAGCTTAGCCATAATCTTGTTGAATGGCGGCAGTTCGGGCATATTGTATTTAATTTGTATTTTTTGATGAGGTAACAGAGCGCTGATGAGGGTAATGCAGCTGATGTGGCCCATATGAACTTCCAAAAGGCATTTGATGAAGTGCCACATAACAGGTTTTCCAGCAAAGTTGAAGCCAGAGAAATAAAAGGGGCAGTGGCAGCATGGATATAATGTTGACCCAGTAGCAGGAAACAGAGTAGTGGTGAATGGTTGTTTTTCAGACTGGAAAGAAGAAAGTGGAGTTCTCCAGGGATCAGTGTTAGGATTCATGCTTTTCTTGATATATTAATGACACAAACTAGGATGCACGGGGAATAATTTAAAAATTTGCAGATGAATCAAAACTTGGAAGTATTGTAAACTGTGAGGAGGGTAGTGACAGAATTCAAGAGGATATAGACAGGCTGATGGAATGGACAGACATTTGGAAGATGGAATTTAATGCAGTGAAGTGACTCATTCTGGTAGAAAGAATGAGGAGAGGAACGTAAACTAATGGGTATAATTCTAATGGAGAGGTGCTGGAAGGGAGAGACCTGGGGATATGTGCACAAATCATTGAAGGGGGCAGGGCAGGTTGAGAAAGTGGTTAAAAAGGTGCATGGGATTCTGGGCATTACAAATAGGGGCATAGATAATAAAAGCAAGGAAGTTATGATGAACCTTCATAAATCACTAATTTGGCCGCGACAGGAAAATTGTGTTCGATTAGGGGCACATAGGAAAGATGCAAAGGCTCTAGAGAAGTTCCAGAAAGGGTTTACAGGAATGGTTCCAGGGATTCAGGACTTCACTTATGTCAAGAGATTGGAGAAGCTGGTGTTGTTCCCCTGAGAGGAGATTTGATAGAGATTTTTAAAATCATGAGGCATCTTGTTTGCATAGATGGAGAGAAACTGTTCCCATTGTCAGTAAGTTCGAGAATCAGAGGACACAGATCTAGGGTGATTGACAAATGAACCAAAGGCATCCTGAGGAAACAAACCTTCTTATACTTCTTAGTGGTTTGGATCTGGAATTTGCTGCTTGCGGGTGTGTGCGGGGAGATTCGATCATGGCTTTCTAAAAGCAATTGAATAAACAACTGAAGAGAGAAAATTTGCGGGATCGTGGGAAACTGATGGGAGAGTGGGACTAGTTAAATTGCTCTTGCAGAGACTTGGTGCCAACTTGTATAGTCTCCTTCTGGGCTATAACCATTCTGTGCTTCTATTCTATGTGCATGTTAACTGTCAGCGATTCACCTACGAGGACACCTAGGCCCTCCGAATACCATCATATCCCAGCCTCTCGTCATTTAAAAATACTCTGCTTTTCTATTTTTCCTACCAAAGTGAATAACATTGCACTTCTACACATTATATTCCAATTGCTGTGTTCTTGTTCACTCATTTAACTGGTCCATATCCCTTTGCAGCTTCTTTGCATCCTCCTTACAGCTCACATTCCCACCTAACTCTGTATCCCTAGCAATCTTGGATGCAATGTATCTGTCCCCTTATCTAGGTTATTGATATAGATTGTAAATATTTGAGATCCAAGCGCTGATCCTTACGACACTTCACTAGTTACAGCCTGCCGTCCCGAAAATGGTCGATTTCCTCCTACTCTGTTTTCTGCCTGTTAATCAACTCTCAGTTCATGCTAATATATTATCGCCAATCCCATGAGACCTAATTATGTGTAATAACTTTAAGTTCTTGTGTGGCACGTCTTTGAATACCTACTGAAAAACCCAAATACATTACATTCGCTATCCGCCCTGCTCGTTACACCCTCAAAACAGGGTTTCCCTTTCGTTGCCTGGACTCTGCTAAACATGTTTTGACCTCCAAGTATCCTGTTACCATGTCCCTAATAATAGATTCTGTGGTTCAACAGTTGTCCCCAGCACCCATGTCTGATTGAGGAAAACCAATTAAGATTCCTGCCTCTGATTGTTTTTGGGTGATTCCTGTTGGAAAGTGCTATGTGTCTGCCTGTTAGGTGAAGCCAACACTAGGATTGATTGAGGCCCTCAATGGTCAGATAACCTCCTGGCACAGACTGGGCTCAAAATATAGGCCAGGCTCCTGACGTGATAGCTTCTGGCATTTCATATAGCAGAGCGGTGCAGCTGCTCTGGATAGTAACGTTGAGTGCAATGAAGTGCTTTGGGCGCAAGGACCATCTGGTTTGGCTTTACTGCATTTTGTAAGGAACGATCCACAGTGTGCTTTATAGAGCCCAGGGCAGGTTAGGATCTTGCAAAAACCAGAGGCAAATACCAGGGCCAGAGTAAGGCACAGGGGTACAATTAGGACCCAAGGACAAATTGTGAAGGCTGATTATGGGCTTGATGCATTTTATGTAGTAGCTTTGTATTGCTAAGGCCTTTCTGTGACTGAAAGACTTGCTACACGTGTGAATGAATTGAGTTTCTTTTCACAAACGATACAGGAATCTGGCTGCAATAATTACTACTTAAACATATTGTGTAAAAGGAACTTCAAATTAATTTGAATATGAATTCTACTGCATGTGGGTTACACTTGGAGGTATGACTCCCACAATGATGAGACTTCAAGATCCGCCTGGTTACCTTTGCTAACCTTGATGGCCATTTTGTTGGTTTTTGGGCGCATGAATAATACTTGAATACTGTTCCCCACGCAGAGGCTGAAGCAGCAGTCAGGGTTAGGTAATAGCACGTGTAAACAGGTACATTTTCAAAATTAACTGAACAGTTGTTTTACTCTTAATGATGATACTTACTTTGGGCTTGCAATGTGACCAGTCATGAGGAGGTTAAACACAACCTCTATCATGACCACCATGAGAGAAAGAGGATGATTCCAGTCACCCAACCACCCACACTGCTGGCCCTGGAGCTGCAGTGTACACAACAGGCCTTCACAGCTGTTTCTCCAAATAGACTGTCATACCAAAGTGTTACATTAACCTTTTGGGGACTGTATGATTAGATTTTCTAAAAAAATGTTGTCTTCATTTTGAACACTGAGTTCTTTTTATTGAGAATCATTGTGGGTCAGCTGCAGTACGATGCTATTGTTTCGCATGGGACCCTGCAAAACAACTTGTTTTGTTGGAGGGTCCCAATTGAAACCTTTCCTCATCTCTTTTTCAGACACTGCTGGACCTGTTCTGCATCTCTGCCGATTTCTGTTATTTTCTTTTTATTTTAATCTAAGGTGGATTTCTGTGTTTGGGAACTTAAAGGAACCTCTTGTCTCGTCGAATCATGCACCAGAGAAGGAGGCCATTGACTCATTGTGTCTGTGCCGGCATTTTCAAAGAACTATCCAAATAGTCCCACTCATCTGTTTTATCCTTTTCAAGTATTTACCCAATTCCCTTTTGAAGGTTGTTATTGAATTTTCTTCCACTGCCTTTTCAGGCAGTGCATCACAACAACTCACTGTGTAAAATAAATTCTCCCAACTTTCCTTTGAATTTTTTGCCAACTGTCTTTAATCTCTGTCTTTGATCTCTGTCTTCTGGTGACTGACCCTCCTGCCAATGGGAAAGGTTTCTCCCTATTTACTCTGTCAAAAAACACCTTCATCAAATCTTCCCTTAACCTTCTCTGATCTAAGCAGAACAATGTCATTCTCAATTCTCTCCACATAACTGAAGTTCCTCATCCTTCACTCTGTTATCATCCTGGTAATTCTCCTCTACACCCTCTCAAAAGCTTTGATATCCTTCCTAAAGAGTGATGTCCTGAAGTGAACACAATACAACAGCTGAGGCCTAACCAATGTTTTATAAAAGTTTAACATAACTTCCTTGCTTTCGTACTCTATGCTCCTATTTTTAAAGCCAAGGATCCATATGCTTTCTTCAACAACTTCCTCAATTTGTTCTGCTTTTTCCAAATATTTGTTAATGTGAAGCCCCAGGTCTCTCTGCTCCTACAGTCCCTTTAAAATTGTACCATTTAGTTTATATTATCCTCATTCTTTTCCAAAATGCATCGCTTCACACTTCTCTGTATTCAATTTCATCTGCCACATGTCTGCCCACTTCACTAGTTTGCCTATGTTCTCCTGAAGTCTGTTATCATCATTATTGTTTACTACATTTCCAAGCTTGTGCCAGCTGAAAACCTTGAAATTACGGCTCCTATACCCAAGTCCAGGTCATTGATGTCTATCATAAAGAGCAGTGGTCTGAAACACCACTGTGTACTTCCCTCCAACCTGATAAACAACCGTTAAGGACTGCTCTCTCAGTCTGTATGTACTTATACAAGGGCTCCAGTCCAGTGTTGAGCATGCTAATTGGTGATTTTGATTTGATTTAGGTTTTCAGTCTGTTTTCAGAATGCGATGGTGGAATATCCCTTTAAGAACTGCTGCAGTGCCATTTCAGAAAAGCAATCTGTATTACTGATAAACAGATTTTAACACTTTAGCAGCAAGCAGACAGACATTGGTCACTTTTTTTAGATGATGCTCTTTCACCCTGGATGAAATAATGTAAGAACAGAAAAAAGGGAGATTTCTGTCTCTCTCAGGCTGTGTCAGTAATTGAAGTGCTAATATAGTGATCCCAACTACAGATAAAACAATCCTTTAGCTTAAATGTTATAAAGAGAAGAAAAAAATCATATTATTCTTTGGCTCTTCCCCAGGTTTACTAGGTTGGTGAGATGCCAATATGGACCCCCCTTCCTTTGCCCCCTCCCCACCACCTCTCCTCCAGTGCACAGCCTGACCCCATTTCCATCTGGGAGCTTGACACAGGGACTGGCATGATTATGGCCTGTCCCACAAATTGGATGTGTATGGAAGGCGAGTTTAGGACTGGATGGGTATAAAGTGCAATACTCAATTTCAAAGAACAAAATATACATTTTTTAAAAAGCAAGATGTCAGATGATTAAGGAAGGCCCCTAATCCACAGTGTCAAGCTTGAAAAATCGTCATTTGTGCAGGTAGCTGACAGAAGCATTCTTGCAGGTGTTCTGAATGATGTTTAGTAGTCAGAGGGTTAAAGGCAAACAGTTAAGGACTTAGATATAAATCAGTCTCCTTTATTAGGATTCAAGTATTTCATTACTCCTCGGGGAGTGGGATAAATACAGTGTGGCTGTATGAGGTAGTGTAACATTATTTGAATTCATTAAGCTTTTAGAATGATTGAAGCTCTTTAAAATTGATTTATAAGCTTTTATTGCCACATTCCTGTAGAAACTTGCCCTTTCCTTTCTGTTGGCAACTGATGCAAGATGCTACACAACCATTAATCATTTGTCAGGGCTGAGCTTCAATTTGTACCCATTGTCAAAAGGGTTTCTCTCTGCTTCAGTTTTACTTAAGCTGATTCTATTATTTCAACCTTGTCATTTATTTTCCCAACAGCTTGTTTGTCAATCCAGGATGAATTTTATCTTGAGTGAACTGCTCAAGTGTCATATGTTTGTCAATTAATGCCTGATTAATGGGATGCACAGAAACAGGAGTAGGCCATTCAGCCCCTTGAGTCTGCTCTGCCATTTGATAAGATCCTGGTTGATCTGATCATGGTCTCAACTCCACTTTCTTGTCTGCCTCCCATTGTCTATCAAAAATCTATCCAACTCTGCCTTCAGCAAATTCAATGACACAGCCTCCATTGCACTCTGGAGAAAAGAATTCCAAAGACTAATGATCCTCTGAGAGAAAAAAAAAATTCTCCTTACCTCAGTCTTAAATGGGAGACCTCTAATTTTTAAACTGACTCGCCTACAAGAGGAAGCATTGTTTCAGCATCCCCTCAGGATCTTACATGTTTCAATAAATCATCTCTCATTCTTCTAAACGCCAACGGGTAACAAGAGTAGGTTTTTTTAAATGCACTCTTAGGATGTGAATGTCGCCTGTAAAACTGGCATTTATGCCCATCTCTAATTTCCCTGAAAGCGTGGCGATGGGTCATCTTAAAGCAGCTTGCCCGACCACTGCAGAGGGCAGTTAGTGTGGAACTGGAGTTGCGTATAGGCCGGACCAGGTAAGGACAGCAGGTTCCTTTCCCTAAAGGACCCAAGTGAACCAGTTGGGTTCATTATGACAATTCAGCAGCTCAGCTTTTTCCCAGATTTTTAAAAAAAAATTGAATGGAAGTTCTCAACTGCCATGGTGGGATTTGTACTCTGGATGGTTAGTCTGCTGCCACCATTGGAGGGGTCATGATGCTTGGACTGGTCATTACTGTAACCAGGAAATGTAGCTCTTCTCATGTACATTGAGCATTTCATTGGTCAGGGAGCATTGAGCAAGAGAGAGAGGGAAGTAAGATTGAAGAGAGAGACTTTTAGGAGGCTTTTGAAGGGGGCTAGGGACGTGCCAGTGCAGAGATGCTGCAGAGAATTTTGGAAGGCTCAGCCATAGTGACCCATGGTGCGGGGGGGTGGTGTGGTGCAATTGTGTGCACAAAAACGTGGCTGACTGCCAGGACTCAAAGACACAGGAAAGGAAAAGAATCTTTTTGTTTCCCAGGGGTACAGTTCAGCTTAGCAGTAAATCTTTTAGTGCACATGAGGACGCAGAGGTGCATCGGAGATGACCACTGGAACCGTGAGATATACATCATATTTTCCCAAAATGCTGTCTTTAGCTCACTTGAGTTGCATCACACAATCTACCTGCAGGAAATTCTGATCAAAATCTTGCACAGTTCCTTTGTTGTCTTGCCTTGCTGCCTGACAATAATAAGAATGTAAGAAGTAAGAGCAGAAGTAAACCATGTGGTCCTCGAGTCTGCTCCACCATCCAATATGATCATGGGTGATCTATCTCAGTCCACTTTCCTGCCCATTCCCTATATCTTATGATTCTGAGAGATCAAAAGTCAATCCAAGTCAGTCTTAAATATACTCACCAATGGCACATCCACAACCCTCTGGGATAGGGGAGGTGGTGGCATAGTAACATTGTCACTGGACTGGTAATCCAGAGACCCAGGGCAATGCTCTGGGGACCATGGCAGATGGTGAAATTTGAATTGAATGAAAACCTGGAATTAAAAGTCTGATGATGACCATGAAACCATTGTGGATAGTCGTAAAAAATCCATCTGGTTCACTAATGTCCTTTAGGGAAGGAAATCTGCCGTCCTTACCTGCAGTGGCCTACATGTGCCTCCAGCCCCACAGCAATGTTGTTGAGTCTTACATGCCCTCTGAACAAGGGCAATAAGGGAAGAGCAATAAATGCTGGCTTAGCCAGCGATACCCAAATCCCATGAACGAGTAATTAAAAAAAGACAATTCATTCCAGAGATCCACAGTCTTTGGGGTGAAGAAATTTCTCCTTATCTCAGTCCAAAATGATTGACCCCTTATCCTGAGACTGTACCGCTGTGTTCTAGATTTCCCAGCAAAGGGCAACAACCTCTGTCTACATTGTCAAGCCCCATCAGAATCTTATATAGTTCAATGAAATCACATTTTGTTCTTCCAAACTCCAGAGAATATAGGCCCAATTTACTCAGCTTCTAATCAAAGAAGCAGCTGGGGTATAATGTAGGAAAATGGGAGGTTGTCCACTTTGACAGGAAGAATAGAAAGCAGAATATTATTTAAATGGTGAGAGACTGCAGAATGGTGCAGTACAGAAGCAGTCCATGCCCATATGCAGCAAGACCCGGACAACGTTCCGTCTTGGGCCGATAAAATGGCAAGTAACATTCACACCACACAAGTGCCAGGTAATGACCATCTCCAGCAAGAGAGAATCCAACCATTTCCCCTTGACATTCAGTGGCATTACCATTGCTGAATCCCCCACTAACAATATACTGGGGGTTAGCATTTACCAGAAAGTGAACTGGAGAAGCCATATAAATACTGTGGCTACAAGAGCAGGTCAGAGTCTGGGAATTCTGCAGAGAGTAACTGACCTCCTGACTCCCCAAAACTTCTCCACCATCTACATGGCACAAGTCAGGAGTGTGATGGAATACTCCCCGCTTGTCTGGGTGAGTGCAGATCCAACAATACTCAGGAAGCTCGACACCATCAGGACAAAGCAGTCCACTTGATTGGCACTCCATTCACCACCTTCATCGTTCACTTCCTCCACCCCAACGCACAGTGGCAGCAGTATCTACCATCCGCAACAGGCACTGCAGCACCTCACCAAAGCTCCTTCAACAGCACCTTCCAAACTCGCAACCTCTATCACCTAGAAGGACAAGGGCAGCAGATGGATGGGAACACCACCACCTGGAAGTTCTCCTCCAGCACAGACTCTATGGGGCAATTGGCCTCCTCCTGTACAGTAATGACACTATAACTCTCAATGGCTCCAAGTCACTCACCATCCTGACCTGGAAATATATCGCTGTTCCTTCACTGTCGCTGAGTCAAATCCTGGAACTCCCTTCCAAAAGGCACTGTGGGAGTACTTGCACCACATGGACTGCAGTGGTTCAAGAAGGCAGCTCACCACCACCTTCTCAAGGGCAATTAGGGGTGAGCAATAAATGCTAGCTTAGCCAGCGATGCCCACATCCCGGGAAAGAAAAAAAAGTACAGAACCATCTGGGTGTCCTAGTACATTTATCACAAAAAGTTAGCATGCAAGTGCAAGTAGTTAGGAAGGCAAATGGAATGTCGGCCTTTGTTGCAAGGAGTAAACAAATAGGGAAATTTTGCTACAATTGTACAGGGCTTTGGTGAGACTGCACCTGGAGTACAGTGTACCGTTTTGGGCTCCTTACTTGAGGGAGATACTTGCATTGGAAGCAGTTCAGAGAAGGCTCACAAGCTGATTTCTGGGATGAAGGGATTCCTTTTTGAGGAATGGTTGAGCAGATTGGGCCTATACTCATGGAGTTTGGTAGAAGGAGAGGTGATCTAATTGAAATATAAAATTCTGAGGGGACTTGCAGGGTAGTTGCTGAGAGGATGCTTCCTCTCATGGAGGAATTGAGAACTAGGGGGCAGTTTCAAAATAAGGGGCTTCCCATTTAAGATGGAGATGAGGTATTT